>NC_049169.1:74656991-74964848 GCF_009769625.2 Cygnus olor | reverse complement strand
AGCACACAGCACTGTCTGAAACAGCTGTAGGAGCTACTGGAATCAGAAGTCAGTGGATTTGAGACTGTACAATCAAGAATTATTTCCAGGATGCCAGACCATTTGGAAATTTTGCTGCACAGCTCAGAATACTAGCGCACCCCCTGAGCTTCATACTAACAATTCTATAGTCACAATATGCAAAGTGCCTGCCATGTAGCATTGCTTAGGCACAGACCAACCACTTTCCCTTTTTTTTTTTTTTTTTCTTTATTTGGGAAGCATGGCCCTGGCCAGTAACAACAGGAAACCCTGGATGATGATGATGGTCAATCCAAAAGGGTTTTATTTTCAAAAGAATATTAGAATATTACATTAACGTAATTTCTGACAGTTCTAAAATGTTATTAACAAAGGGAGTTCATCACTTATGTAGGCTGTCCTTTATGTCTAAAAAGCCAGAAGTAGATCTTGTGAGCCAGAGCTCTATTTATAACCAGAGGCAAATAATAATAGAGAAAATTTGAAAATCTACAGTAAACAACCTTTATATTTTTAACCTGTGGATGTGTAACAATCGTTCAGCAGAGACACAGATATGCAGACAGTGACCACCAGCACGGAACCCATCAACTCTTTCCATCATGACCCTTTACAGGCTCATCAAAACATTCCCTAGACTCACTGGCCAGTAGAGAAATAAGCGAGAGCAGGGGCTCTCTGAAAAGGAACTAATGAAGCTACCTACACACTCCACTTTGCCTGGGACGCAGGGGTGACGGTTAGGCAAGGCCAGGGCAGGCTGTACAAACACATATTTCACAGTGAGGAAAATCCAGGAAAAGTGGTAAGGACGAAATTTAAAGTTCAGCTGTGAAAAACACCATTGTTGACTTGTGAATCATCAAATATTTTCAGTTATAAACTGTGCTTCCATCTGATGTTTGGACAAGAAAGAAAGATAGAGCAAACAGATGCAATAACTAGCTCTGCCAAGAAATTAAATATTTTTGCTCCACTATTCAAATATCCATACTAGAAAGTACCCAGGGCTTCCAGTGTTGTTAAGGCTATTCAGTGTAAAAAAGAATGAAACTACAGATATGGAAATAGTAGCACGGACGTTTACTGAAAATTGAAGTCAGTTTGTATTTGTAGCCTGTAAATTTTCCTTTTGTAATTTTATATAACTATATTTGTTTGTTACTTTTGGGAGGTTGTTAGGTAAAAGAACCAAAGAATGACTACAACTTCTATACAGTATTCAAACAGTACCATGCATTTGACTGACTACGTCACAGCAAACTAATTGTACTGCCTTCTTCCCCAGCAGCAGAGGTATAAAAGTGGGTAAGTTTATACAAATATTGGTTGTGTCCTGAAAACTTATCCCAAATACTCTCATTTAGATTATCATGGAAGGCCTTTTACAGCAATGCTCTTTTATTATGCACAGATAAGCAAAATGTAGCAATCTCTTGACTAAACACTTGATTAACAACCCAGTAAACAGCTGTGCTTTTTTGTTTTGTTTGCTTTTCTTTTTTAAATTGGACAGTACATCCTATATAAAACTAGAGATTAGAGAAGTCACTTTTTGAAATGTTCTTGATGAGTTCTCCATGCTCCTCTTTTCTCCTTCCCATCTTTCTAGATAATCCTTTTTAAAAGCTATATCTGGTGTACTTTCATAGCATTTCTAAGACTTATAAACAAAAGTCCAGGAGTCCACATTATAACATTCTTAGTTATTCATTAAAAACAGGACACCAGGCCTAAATAGTTAACTCACCCATGATTAATAGAGGGCTTTACCCCCAGTAAAAGGCTCAAAATTAAAGGGGTTTTAGGTGTTTATCAGTGGCTCCTGGTTTAACAATGTAACCATTTAAAGTTAGATTAAACATCCAGATCAAACTTTTTAAAGGACCTATTTGTTTTCCACAACTGACTTAAGACTCTTCTTAATGAAGTCTCATTTTCAGAAAAGCAGGAAGGCCTGTCATTCCGAAGATATTATTTGCCAGGCTGAAAAATTAATAACTTTTGTAGGGTTTGGCCATCATCATGTAGAGACAGGTGGTGTGACACTTATAGTAAATAACTGTAGGCAGGAGGCTCACAAGAGGCAGGTGTATATGACTACCTGTTCGTATGCAATTCTTTTCCAGCACACGGAGCATGGCTAAACACCTATCTACTAACTCTGTTTTGAAGAACACTTGTTGAAGGAAACATACTAATTTTCCATTTCTATTCTGAAAATGAAATTAAACACAATGATTTGGATGAAATTTCTGGCTCTAGAAGTCTCCAAATCACTAGGTGCAGATAATGGTTACATCATTCTTCCATGTTCAATTTTTTATAGTCTACCCTAAGTATCCACTGTTGACCGTTGTCAGAGACTTCACATCAACCCAGACAGATCCTTAGTCTAACTCTGCTTGGCCATCTTACACACTCAAGATATTGAAACATAAATACATGTAGGCATGTAGCATGGGTAAATAACTGGAGTTATTTGAACCCACTGTAAAGAGTCCTGATTTTACTTTTTCTTCTAATGGATATAAATTAACAATCTTTGTATACTCTGTCAGCACAGAACACACAACTACACAGTAAGGAAAAATTATGATGAAAGCTTAAAAGATATTCTGAAGATCTGACAACTAAGCAAAGGAAACTGACGTTCAGGAAGGTCTGTCCATCTCCATAGCTGGCAAAAGTGACTTTTGTTCGAAGATACTTAAATGCACATAAATGTCTAGCAGGCTTAGTGTAAACAGCTGAATTTGCATTTAGTTTAATGCAAGCAGACAACTCACAGTTACTGGAATTAAAAGCAATGAAACTTTTTAAAAAGGTATCATCACATGGTCTAGCAGCGCTTCCTGAGCAGGATGCAGCAAGAAAAAAAATGAGTTCTAAGAAAACACAATTTAAAAACAAAAAAAACCAGCTTTTTGCTAAAATGAAGTGTGGTGGCTTTTTGTTTGCCTTTGTTTTCTGTTTTGTTTTGTTTTTTTTTGGTGGGAGAGAGTGGGGGAGGGGTTGGTTATATCTGTACTGGACAGGTTGGATTGCATTTTAAATTAGAGAATAAATAAAGTAAATGGGAGACTGAATTTCATAATGATTGAATGAGAATACTGCAGCTTAAAAATCACCTGTCACAGTTAAATTTAAAGTACAATTAAGTACAGAATACTTTTCAATAATTTTTAAAATATAACAGACTTTTTTTTTACTGCAATTTAGGCCCCATGAAGGAGTGCAATGTAAAGCCCATAATCAACAGTCTGAACAAAATTTAAATGTTAAAGTGAATTATGCAATGTATTACTAGAGACTGCAATTATATTCCTAGTACACCATCTAATTTGTGACTGACAAGCATTTAGTGAGGATAAGGAAATGCAGAAAGCTAATATTTATATTAATTCACATGTTAATTTTGTGATTTGTGACCCTAGAAAATTTTAAAAATAAATAAATAGAGGCAGCAACATGTTTTCAAATTACTACAGAAAAAGTAATCCCCACACGCACCATCCAAACAATTTTACAGCCAACAGACAGAACAAAATCACATGGAGGATATATTTTTTAATTAAGTGCAATACAAAAACAATAATGGTTACCCATACGCAGTCTAAACAATTATCAAAAGGGCCTCAGCTTTTAAAAATAAGTCATTTAAGAATGGCTTACTGTTTTAAGCATAGGCTGTTTCCAATTATAAAAAGAGCTTTTAATTAAGATTAGTAAAGTCTAATTCAAGCTATAATTTGGTTCCTTTAGTTAGCAAATGTCTATTAAAACTGAGCAATTAAGGCTAAATGGGTTGAAGCATTTAAAGCACTCCCCCCGGCAACAAATACTACAATAGAAAAGACCATGTCAGTGACTAATTCAGACCAGAAGACATGTATTTCCATTAGGTTTTATATTTCCTTGTTGATCATAAAGTTTGCTTAAGAATCCATTAGTAAACTAGATTTTCAGTGGAACTTAATTTTTTTTATGTTTGTATATTATGTAACAAAATATAAACCACAAATTCTGCAACCTGACACATATAGTATAATGTTTACTCCTACAATGGCTTTTCTCCCTTAATTTTGTATAGTTCAGTAATAAAAATATGTACTAAGCTTCTCAGTAGCACATCTCCCCCTTTTAATAATTATTTTCATACCTGGCATAAGGGTTTTGAGCACATATGTTGTGTGTACTTCTGTCAGGTAAAGAAGAATACCAAGATTTGTACTTACAAAAGTGCCTTTTAACGCTTTCCCTCCCCACCTCCCACTTCCCATTTTCACAAGTTCTTCAAAGACTGAAATTCTTCATGCTTGGAATCATCATTGAGATCAATTTATTCCATTGAGTTTAAGCAAAAACATCTGAGCAAGCTCGAGGCCTGTAGTTGTGAATGCATGGCAGGCACCCACACATTTCCCCAACCAGCTGTGGCAGCCCCCTCACGCAGCAAGACCAAACAGCAAACCTCTCATACATTACCTGGGGTCTCCCGGACTCCCCACAGGCACACGGACCCTGTCTTAAAAGTCAAATTGCATGGCCCAGACACTAGACTATCCTTTCCATTAAGCATGAGACCTACAGAATATGGTAGGTATTAACAGGATCATTTAAGTGGCTTCACAGTTACAAACACTAGGATTTTCTGCGATGAATGGTGACTAAGAGAAACATGCTGGTCCTTTCAGAAAGGATCCCTCCAACCCTTATGTTCAGACTCATCCTAACTCAGGCATTTTATCAGGTAATCCTATACAGGATAAGGATTGATGTAGTATTCCCATTGCAGAGCAGGCTACAGCAACTGCTTGTCACCTTCCTTACGGATCACAAGACACTTGCCTTGAAAACTCCTAAAACGCACCGCCATTGTCTAATCATAACATCAATATTAATGATAATGACTAAAAACTTTACATTTTTATGCAGTACAGGAATGTCTTCCAGTAAATCTGTTCTACTTGGATACAGACTAACACACAAATTTACAAGCCGGAGTTCCTCAGGATACTTAAATATATTATGTGACATAAAGAGACAAAAAACTACAAAGTGTTATTTCTGCTTTTATTAGCACTGCTTTTTCCTGACCTTTTTAAAATCCTTTTAGACTTATGTTTCATACCCTCCAAAGTACATTATATCAATAAGTTATTCTAGAAAATGGATGCAATTCCTGATGCTATCCTGAATAGATTTTTGTGTGCTCCCTATTCAGAACAAATGCTAAAGCTTTTGCTTCATGAGACCATATGTGATACAATCAACTGATTTTCCTTATACAGTTCTCACATATCATTCAAGAAGAAGAATTATAAAAATATTTCAAAACAGAAACAGTGAAAGGATGTAAAGTGCTAGAGGCAAAAAGAACTCAATTTTTATTAAGGTTTAGAAGTGACTATTAACATAAAACTTAAGTGACAACACTTTGGATTTTATCCATACCACAAAAAAAAGTTGTTTTTCCTCATCAACTGGAATGGCTAATCACATTATAAACAAAAATTTGAGGGGGTTGTTTTTATTAAGCCCCTGAGAGAACTGTAACTGAGAAGTTCTTCCATTCTGAAGCCATAATCTCCTTAGACGTTAAACTGTTTGTATACAGAATGAGCTGCTTCCATCTTCACGTAATGAAACAGTTTATACCTAATGAAACAGACTACACCAAAACAAGCCATTTTAGTCTTCAGGTTTTCATTTCAGGAAAATAGGCTGAGGTTGTCTATTCCTGCCTTATTCTCTGGCGTGCTCTTACAGGTCAAAACAGTTACAGGTCAGAGTAATTCTGGCAGCCCTCGCTCCCTCAGTCATTGCTTGCACTCCGAGTATGTCCACACACTTCAGTCTTAACAGATGTAAATTCACTGTGCGAGGAATTCAAGCTAAGCAAAGGCCACAGGGCTCCACTTGCACAAAGCCAAGCATGGCACAACAGGCTCTGCCCTCCAGTAGCTGAATAGTTCTCATTTAGCCTCCCTAATGAAGCAGTTTCATGACTTCGGACCAGTCTGAAGCACAGGCCAAGCAAGACTGCCTTTGCCCAGTGCGCCCAATTACCCTTGAAGAAATCCTTTAGCAGTCAGAAGTAGGAGCAGTCAGCTGTTCAGAGCACATGCCTTTCTGGTGCGTAATATACCGAGGCCATTATTAAGGATTGCGTGTAGCATACCACTGCACAAGCAACAACTGGGATGGTTTAAGAGAGACTGGTGTGAGGAAGGAGGACGTGGAAAGAAGCACTCTGATAATTTTTATCTTTAGACAAGTTGGAATGAATCAGAAAAACATACGTTTCTGAATAAACTCAGAATTTGGTGCTTCATAGCTAGAGGCACATCTCAAAATCATGTTTTATATGTAATCATCTTCCAAGAAAGTTTAGCAAATGGAAGAAAACTGCAAAAAGAATAAAGGCACAACTATGTTCAGTAAAAGACAAGAACATCTCTAGAGTATAAAGTCAGATATCAAACTCCTGCATACGTGCTGACTAAAAAAAAAATAAATATGCACTACTCACACTCTCCATCCAGCAAAATAGATATGCACTTACTTCAAGCATGTTATCACTGTAACAGGAAGACTATTTGCTTAAAAGCTTTCTCTGTAGCTTCAGCTTCCAGATAATGAAAGCAGAACAAAAGCAATCCAGTAATTTTCTTCTGACAACAGCAAGAACTTGAATGCACAGCAGTTATGTCATGGAGTACTTTCAGAGATGATATGTCCAACAAATATTTACTTCTGCAGTGGTTCCCATCCTCTGTTCTTTAAAGCACATTCTACAGTAGACCCCTCTCCAGAACAACACCAAATCACTATCATCAGTATCCATATTTTTTTTCAAGTAAAACGTTGATGTTCTTTGAGCATGATGCCTTATGAAACATAAGGACTGACAGTAGTTCATGCAGACTAAAGCATGGGAGCCTCAGTACGCTGAGCTGAGCTCTCTCAACTTAAAATTGCTAATCTGTTAAAAAAATATTACAGGAATCAGAACTGGTCATTTAATCCATTTAATATATCAGGTTCTGTCATTAGTGGTTGTACTCTAAAACATCATCAATAGCTGTGAAATCATGATCTTGAATTTGATGTTATCTATGGGGCAGACAACACCAAACAAACTGCTCTTGTTTTAAGCACTTGGTTCAGGTCTAAAGCACCTGCTAAGCAAAGGCCTTATATTAGCTCATTAAATGATCCAAAGACTTTTTTTTTTCTTTTCCTTCAACAGTGAAGAAAAAATTGTGATATTCTACAGCTCCAGAAAAAGTGCACTGCAGTAAGTAAAATAAGGTGATATCTTCAATTTAGTAAAGCACTTAAAGGGAATTAGTTTAAAGGGTAACATCTAGTTATGATTAAAGCACACATTAAAGTACTCTGATGAATCCAGGCACGTGAACAAAATAACTCTTCAAATCATAACATAAACGTATTCCTTCTGCTGAGCATCTTAAATGTGTACGAAAGCCTTGAAATTTCAAGGTAGGCTGTCAAAATCTATCTTCAGTTTCTTATGTGCCAAGTATTTATATATGGTCTACAATTTATCATGAAAGTCATTTGCTTCAAACCAGGTCTTCTTTCAACTGAAATTTATATACCAAAATAACAAAACCGAACCCACAGAGGTGCTCCCCCCCTCCCCCTCAAAGTGATTGTATGGAAAAGTCACTGCTTTAGTGCATTTCAAAAAAATCTCCCCCAATTACTTGAACAAATTTTGTGCTCTCATATTTTTGAACAACCTCCTGAAAGAAAGCAGGGAGCATTCATTAGGTTTCTGGGAACAGAAAAAGCTGACAAAGATACAGAGCTAAAAACTCACTAAACAAAAAAATAACAATTTAAAAATAATTTAAAAATAATCATGATCAAATAAATTCACAAGATAAATTACCTGCTGAAATTTAGGTAGAAACTTTCAAAAATGTCTCTCTCTGTCAGTGTTTTTGCAGCCTTAGGCTGTAGTTTCAGAATACAATGACTCCAGGAACCAACCCAGATTAGGAAACCTACTCACCTTTTCCTCCATTTCTTTCAGTTACTATAACACAGTTTAATGCCTTTTCAGTGTAGAGCTGCTTACGGGGCCATGCTGTAATCTTTTGTTTTTTCTTCCTTTTTTTTTGGGGGTGGTGGTGGTGGTGGTGGTGGTGGTATTTCAGTGATATTCTTCACAGTATAGCCCTGCCTCAGTTGATGCTGTGTGAAAAAGCATGATCAAGCAAACAGGAACTCCCTAAATCAGTGCATTGAGAAGATTGAGAGTATTATTCCTTTTCCCAACCAACTGTACATGTAACTATCTGCTCTATTTTCCTCCATCCCAGGGCTAGTTGAAGCTAGGCAAGACTTTCCCTCTTGTTATGGCTCCCATTAATCCTGGTCTAGAATAGGGTTGGGTTAGTTCCGCTAGTACAAAAACTGTATCTATCATCCGTAATCACAATTACTGCCTCTGTCCTAATAGTATTAGAGAGGATGCTACCTGGCTCAAATGCAGAGGAGACAAAAGCCACACTAGCAGAGCTTATTTGGGCAAGGATTAGAGAAAAAGCAGGTCACATTTCCCAATTCTTCTTCTGTCATTTGACCAAAGGCTCCCTAACCACCTGATGCATCAGCGTATGCATGCATTTTGATACTGTGTTGGACACACATGCTTACAGCCCCCCCCCCAATCAAATGAAAGCTGACAAACGGTGGCAAACCATTTGGACCGATGTCTTTCCAGTCAGCCGTCTGAGGAAAGAGCCATGAATCTGTGCGGGCGTGAACAACAGGGAAAGGGCTGAAGGACAGGTGAACTCTGAGATGGCAGTGAAGCCCAGAAAAGAAACAGAGAAAAGGAGAAAAAAGAAGAAAAAGGTAAAAAAAAAAAAGCTGCAAGTTGATGGGAACTATTTTGATCTGAAGATAGAACTCAAGAGAGAAGACTCATAAGGGGTCCACAGCCAGCAGCTACCAGTTCTCCATTCCCAGGAGTCTTGCAATAGGACACTGGCTCTCAGAATAATACTGCTCTAACTGGAATAAGCAACTGAGATAAAGGACGAGGCAGGGAAAACAGAACAATAGTTTTTTAAAAGGCAAAAATGCACTAGGAATGGACAAAAGATAGAGAAATGAGATTTGCAGGGAAGTGACAAGGTTAAGGGACAGCCAAATAACAGAATACACAGGACAACAGAGACAAAGGCTGCAAGGGAAGAGACATCACAAATAAAGGTGCAGGTAGGAGAACAAGTCAAAGTAAAGAGAAATACAGAAATTGAGGAAAACTGGGCAGTGTGTGGCAGACGTTTAAAGAATGAAGACAAAAGAAGGACTCACAGACTCTTACATATTGAGCTTAGTACAATCTATTTATGCTCCTTCATTTTATTATAATTTTTCTGGCAGATAACTTATACTGTATATTTGGGGAAAGGAGAAGTTCCTGTTAAATACCAAGTTTACATCACCATCGGAGGCCACCCTGGGTTCTGCAGCTCAGCAACTGCTGAGACTGATGAAATTTTATATATATTTATAAGTTCCCAGAGTACCCATAGACCATCCAGCAGACAGGGAGCTTATCAACTATTTAGAGAAGTGTCCTTGGAAAAAAACATTTTTTCCAAATCAAGAATTACATGTAATGCTTCTGAAGAATGAGACCATATTTCTATCTGCATGGTATTTGTTTATGCAAAATGCAGTGAAATTTGTATCCAAGAAGTATTTCTAAAAAAAAAAAAAAAAAAAAGAGAGAGAAAGAAAAAAAAAAAAGTAAACGTTCTTTTCCAAAGTAAAAATGGAAGTTTTCCAAACTGGACCACCAGGGGAGCTGTTCACTGAAATAGCATTATGGGCTCCCAGAAAGTAGCTCTGAAAGGTAGGACAGGGTAGGGCGTAAAGGTGAGAGGAGAAAATAAGAGCATGTGACTCATGGGGACTGATGGCACAATGAGCAGTTAAACAGGTCGTGCCTTCACAACTAAGGGTTTTGTTGGATAAACTGCTGAACTAAATCAGAAAACCAAATCAATCTGAAAGAAAAAAAAAAAATCTAAGGCTCAACCCTGGCCAAAACAAGACCCCTAATTAAAGGAAAAGGGTGAAAGAGAAAGGAAAAGTTACCATAAGCTGTTAATTCACTTAGGCTGTAATAAAATTCTGTTTTATTACAGAATGTTCTCAAGAGTATTTTCTTGCTTGCTACTCCTTCTCCATCCCCTAAGCAACTCCACTCCCTGGAGTAGTTCAGAAAACTGGCAAGCTGCGAATTAAGCATTATATAGTACAAGATGGGGGGGAGGGGGGGAAGCACAGATAGAGAAGTCCTCAGAACTGAGTTGTGGGAGATGCCTTTATCAGCCTAAACTGATGCATCAAGTTAGCCAGTCAAATGAATATGATCTACAGAGAAGAAAAAAAATGAGTTACTAGCTCGAATCAAAGAAGCTGGTTTATATTCTTCCTCCCCCACTTTTTGACAACATGTAGTGCTTCAATCTAGAAGCTGCTTTTGATGAAGTCAGCACAATGGCTCACCCAGAGTAAACTTATTATCTGTGTGATTAGAACTGGGAAGATCTGATGCTGAAATAAAGATCACCACAAAACTGGGAGGTGGCGGATCTTTTCCTCCGGGCTTGGATAGGCTGCAGCAAGCCAACAGGCAACAAAACAGGCATTGCAGGCTGGTAGCAAGAGATCTCATCCAGGCAACACAGCCATTATGGGAGGGCGATGTGAAGTTCCACAAATGATATTAATGTTATTGTTAATGTATTGTAGCTGGAAAACTAGAAAGCAATGCAGATTCAGTACCTAATGTTCACTATCGACCTCAAGAATACTGTACTACCAGTTCAAAAGTAATTAAATCTGTGTCAAAGTCTCAATCACTAAACAGATCAGGTCATGAAATGGTTATAGAGAAAACAACAAATTAGAATAAGGATATGAACCAATGATGAAACAATATTTAGGAATAATCTGCACATTTCATCTTCCTGCAGCTTTTCAAAATAGGTAAAGGGTGTAGATATATGTCCTCAGAAAATTGTTTGTTCCTCTGACAGGTACATAGCAGGATATTATTGATGGATTTGACCAAACCAACTTCACAAAGCACCTTCTTATAGGCAAGAACAGTAAGACTATGGATGCAGTAATAATATTCAACCTGAAATGCATCAATATATCCAAGATCCTAGAAGATGACCTTTCCCTGAGGAAATAAATTCACCTTTCACTGCATTTAGAAGTATTATCAGTCAGGAAGAAGTCACTTAAGCTGCCCTGTTCAGTGGCAACACTGTTATTCAGCAGAGTGACACAGACAGCTCAAGCTTGAGCCCACTAGAGTAGTGTGATCATTGAGATGCTTATGTTTCAAAAACCCAAGGAGGAGAAACAGTGGTTATTTACTCTCACATGACTTCACTGATAAGGAAGATCCACTTAAAAAAAGACTTGCTGAGAGTGGACTGATAGGACAACATTGGTCACTTAAAAGAAATGGGCATGACCGTTCCATTCACAGAATATCCGGAATCCCTGCACATGCTTATCTCTGCAGATAGGAGGAAACTTCAGTCCAAATTACTTGACCAAGAGCTGGGAAATGAGAACCCTGAATTGTCTTGTGCTACTTCCAGGTTCAGAGGGGCTCTGTGGCAATATTTGGAATCGTCTTTGATGAGCATGAGAAAAATATGACAGATATTTGAAAGACTAAAGTAACATTACAATCCAATGAGTGAGACCAGCTTCTTAAGAAAGATGAAATTGATGAACAAGATTAAAATAGTAAGAATAACACTAAGTCAACCTTGGAGAAACAGTCATTATTGTCCAAATAAGAGCAATGAGGAGATAAATTTTATGTACGTATTTCCAATTGCTAAGATTTGTTTACAATTTTTAAAAAACAGATCTAACATACAGGTATAAGAAGAAAGTTGGCCTTAGACCCACAAAATTACTGAAGATGGTAAAGAGTGGTTTATATATACAATTTCTGATTCATTGTACATGCAATGAGTTGTTCATTTTAAACTTTACTGTATTGCTGTAAACACCACGAGTAGTTTAAATTTTGGGTTAGGAACATTACTGCACCTGCAGCATGAAGATAGAATTGTGTGTGACATTCCCAAGAATCTCAAACATTCGCTGAATTAAGAAAATCACTGCCCTGTGGTTTCTACTTTATTAGGATTCCTAGTTCCAAAAAGGGCCTTTAGTTAACAGTTTAGAGACGATCTTTACAGTACTCCCTGCTCTTCTGTCTGCAACAACAGACTGTGTCAAAGACAAAGCCAGACACCACAGAACATCAATGGAAATAACACAAAACATAGGTATATAAATACAAGTATTTTTCCAGACACTGCACTGAGTATTTCCGTTCATTGTACACAGACAAATGTTAGGAGCTATGGAAGTAATTGCAGTGAGCAGTGTATCAGCCCTGCATGAGGAGGAGCCTTGCTAGATTGCTCAGCTCCACATTTTCCAGAAGACTCCTTCAGCAAAGCAGCCCTTAGATGGACCCAGGAATTCAGAACGGATAATTAATTACCAAACGGATGCATGCAGAATATATTGCGCTGTGGGGCATACATCTGTGAATGATGCAGGAATAGTTTCTTTTATTTTGAGACTGTATCATGCTTAAATCCAGCAAGGTCCTATCATTGGGATAATCAAAAGTAACAGCCCCCTTTGCAGATTACCATGACCATCTGCCTGTTTACCTGGAATGATTAGTTACATTAGGAAGGGAACTACAAGTATGTCAGCACACAGCAAACTTACGTAAAACTGCACAGGCCTACCCAACTAGCAACTATGCCGTATGCTGCTGATAGCGCTAATTTCCAACACAAGCAAAAAGCTGAAAATCAGCCTGTAAAGGCAGACTCTGCCACGATGCTTGTCATGGTACATGTACGTTGACCTCAGTGAGAGGGCAACATAAATAATGTTGCTGATGTTGTTACATTCATAATGTAATAAACTTCATAATTCATGCATTCATAATGTAATAAACTTCACAAAGGAAAAAGGCTACAGCTAAAAGATTCCATACAGTGAGTGAGCATTTCTCTTCTGTGCAGAGTTCAAGAAGCATGGCAACTGTGTGAGACCAAGTATAAGAAGAACTGAAGACTACTTACACAAATGCTACAAAAGACAGTAGAAAGAACGTAACAAGAGGGAAATCTTACTCAGAAAGGTAAAGGTCAGAGCAGAGTTTTGCAACCCAGAAGCAACAGATCCCAGTAAACATATCTTCAGGAAAAAATAAATAAATAAAATCACATCCCCCCAGTCATGTCCTCTATATAGAAAGAGGGTCCAACGTATAAGGTACCATCTAAAAGAAAAAGAAACTACAGCTAGAGCAACCCATTGACATCGCAATCACACTGACAAACAGTATGCTGAGAGGAAAAAAGTTTTAAATTGAGAATAAACATGAGACACTAACTGGATATAAAAGGGGCACAGATAATCATCAACCACAAATCATACAGAGTTTTTTAACCACTAATGGTATGAGGGTTTGGTATAGCCTTGTCTGAGTAGCAGGGGCAAACAATCAGTTTTCAGAGCTAAATCCCTTCATAAACTGATCAACAATAGAGCTCACTATGACAGCAAACATGTAACACTGGCATTAGGGACATGGGAGACCCTCTTAAGGCCTAAGGAACTCCCAGACTTGGAATCCGTTTGAACTCTCTGGATTTTTCTGTTGTTTTGTTGTAATTTTCCAGTAACAACTTCAGTGAGATACCAACCTAAGTGGAGACCAAAAGTTAAAGTAGAGAAGATAAGGTCACTGCATTTGAGATATTGACTAAAGTCATGACACAGAAAATGTCCAAGGTAATAGCACATATACCACCGTCATGGAAACAAAATCAATTTCAGTGAATAGACTTTATATGTTGAATAGAAATGGGCAATTGAAAGCTAATACGTTTTTTCCAAGATTGCCTGGACTGGACACACTATTCTGTTCCATGGAAACCCCAGCAAGAGAATTTGTGGTCAATGGATACTGATATGTTATATATGACACAGGGAAGTATTATCATGGCAATAGTAACCACATGGCTTGACAAAAGCATAGCAGATAGCGTTTCGCAAAAAAAGTGAACTGAAATCTATGGAGGGAAGCAAGAAACAGGACACACAAGTTTACGTGGCAAGGTTTTGGTAGCAGGGGGCCATAGGGGTGGCTTCTCTGAGAAGAATCTAGAAGCTGCCCCATGTTAGGTAAGGGCCCCACTGCTGACCGGAGCTGAGCCAATAAGTGATGGTGTTTTGCGCCTCTGTGAGAGCATATTTAAGACAGGGAAAAAAAACGCTGCGTCACACAGCAGCTGGGAGAGTGAGAGGAGTGAGGAACAGCCTTGCAGGCACCAAGGTCAGTGAAAAAGGATGGGGAGAGGTGCTCCAGGTGCCGGAGCAGAAGTCCCCTGCAGTATATGGTGAGGACCATGGTGAAGCAGGCTGTCCCCCTGCAGCCCATGGAGTACCACGGTGGAGCAGGGTTCCACGCTGCAGCCCGTGGAGGAGACGACGATGGAGCAGGTGGACCTGCACCAATGGAGGCTGCGGCCTGTGGAGGACCCCCGCCAGAGCAGATTCCAGGCTGGACCTGTAGCCCGTGGAGAGGAGACCACGCAGGAGCAGGTGACCTGGCAGGAGCTGCCGCCTGTGGAGGACCCAGGTCGGAGCAGTTTGCTCCTGAGGGATGGACCCCGTGGTACAGACCCATATCTGGAGCAGTTCTTGAAGAGCTGCTGCCTGTGGGCAGCCCACGCTGGATCAGTTCATCAAGGACTGAATCCTGTGGGAGGGACCCCACAGCACAGGGGACAAGAGTGACCGAAAAGGAGCGGTGGCGAAGAAGCGCTATAGACTGACCATAACCCCCGTTCCCCCATTCCCCTGTGCCGCTCAGGGGAAGGAGGTGAAAGAGGGTGGATGGGGGGGAAGGTGCTTTTAGTTTCTTTCCTTCGTTTCTCGCTTCTCTAGCTTGTTAGTAATAAGCAATAAATCTTACTATCTTCCTATGCTGGGTCTGTTTTGCCCGTCACAATAATTACTGCGCGATCTCCCTGTCCTTATCACAACCCTTGAGCCCTTTTCATCATATTTTCTCCCCATTCCTCTTTGAGGAGGGGGAGTGAGAGCACAGTTGTGGTGGAACTCGGCTGCCCACCTGAGTAAAACCACCACAATGAGGAAAGAGCAGCTGTCCTGTCTAGAGAAGCAACTGTGCTCTGTGGAAAGAAATTCGTCAGATGGTTCAGGCAGAGAAGGCTACAGAGTAAAAGGAAAAAAAAAAGGAAAAAAGATAAGGTAGACCTGCGAACTGAGAAGTCATCCCTAATCCAAAGAAACTCTGGAGAAGCCCAGTCCAAAGACATTCTGGGAGAAAAGCAAAGTCCTGAAACAAATTCCCTGTTAAAGGAATTTAACAGATGGTCAAGAAAAAGTTTCATTTCAGTATAATTACTGCTAAAGCTCTCTGCAAGTCCTTAAAGGAATGTTTCTGTCTTGTGCAGTTCTTCCTACCCTTTAGGTCAGAGCGGCAAAATATGCACAAAACCTTGCACAAGTGGCTAGACCCTACATTTCCAGTCACAAGAAAGGCATGCATTAGCCCAACAGTCCCACTTTTTAAATTATTCCTCTTATTTGAAGAAAAAATATAAATACACAAGAGTACACAAAATACATATTCCCATTCTCAACATATTTGTTCAAACATGCTACATTGTTGTTATAAAACTTAAGAATCATCCAAATCATATTAGTTCCCATACTCTATCCTGTTCTCCAAAAATGGATTTGGAGTGAGTGAAAGCAATATTTAAGACTGATCTTTAAAGTAAACTAACATGCGCACCTTTCTAAATTAATTGTAGTATCTCAGTATATTCCAATAAATTTTGGTAAGCCCCCAGTTTAGATTAAATGTGATAACAGTGTCATTTCTTCGAGGTCACTGCAGCATTTAAACTCCTATCTGCTTGTCTAGTAAAGGCTGGCTGTATAGGACAGCCGGCACTATAAGGGAGTTACTTTTGCCATAATGAATGTTCTTTAGACATGAAGCAATACAGGTAGTTTGCTACAAATGTCAGCAAGAACTTGATTAAAGACGCACATTATCTTTACAAAAGACATTTTTTTCTCATAGATAACTAATTAAAAAGCTTGTTTAGAAAAGATCTGTTATGAAGTCCCTGAATAATTTAACAACCCAGCTTTGGTATTTGTACAATGAAAACCGTTTGACATATTTCATCTATGTTATTACAAGCACAGTCACTTTTATCTTAAAAGTGAATTTTTAAAGGCTGATTATTGGTGTTGTCTTGTGATGGAATATTGAATACCAATCCATACTGCCAGTCTGTTTATTTCTGTAGGTCTGGAGTACTTGACCTTAAGATGCAAAATAAACCCATGCTATGTGAACAGCAGGCCTGAGGCAGATCTTAGGTCTGCCACTGACTTGTGTGATCCTTCCTTCACCTCTATGGTTTTAAGAAGGACATTAATGATATTTGTCTGCCACTGAAGGCATATTACTTCAGTAGCAAATTTTCAAAGTACTCCACATCAAATTAAAAGAGACTATATTAAGTAATCTAAAACAAGCTTATTTCATGCTTTCCGTTTATCCCAATGTCTGATATTAATCAGAAACTTCAGATTTAAAGTTGATGAAAAATCTTTAGAACTATTACTATATTACAAAAAAGTCATACAACACACAGTAATACCTGGTTTAGACACCTTATATTTATTTACCTAAACACTGAACAATTTAAGATACACACAGAACATGTTGTAGACTGTCCCAGCTTACTTTACTCATCAAGCTTGTCAGACACTAAACACCATCAGATAGAAGAGTTTGACATCAGCCACGGAAATTCCATGCCTCTGTACATCATTCTGCAGGGAAATCTGAATTTTACTACTTACACAACTCTCTCTATTTTTAAAATGAGCCAAGGTAAGCCAGGCAAAGAGAAATTCATTTATTAAATAAGCACGAATACCAGCCAGGTCTACTGTTAAACAGAGCTCAACAGCTGAAATACAAGTAGCTAAAGCTTAAGGAAACTTCTGATGTGGAAAACCAATACAAGAAGTACCAATTCTGAGAACACTGCAACCTCTACAGCTGTGGCCTTGAGTGCATTTTCACTGCACAGAGCTCTTTCCCTGGAAGGGACGAATAGGGGAGGAAAATATGGTGCTGAACGATTATTCTGTCTGTTTGCAAGAAGGAAATTCTGGCTTTGAAATGAACAGCAGCTCAGAGACATTAGAGCACCAAGAGATGGACAGTAGGAATTTGTCAATTTAAACCCAAGACACAAAAAATATGACAACCACAAAAATGCTTTATGAGAGCACTTGAACAAACACTTTGGAAGTCCATGGAGAATAATATGTGGTTTCAAATTTTTGTAGACTTCAGCAAAGTCATTTCTAGGTCTTTAATCTTTTTAATGTACTGGCCATATACATTTTGAAAAAAGATTTAGTCTGCAGTAGAGAGACTTGGTAGAATTTATATAGCTGCTAAGTATCTAAAAGTGAAAAAAATAACGTTGCCTCTTTTATTTGTAAGGCATTCTGCTGTGGTTACAATATTCCTTCCTTTCACCAGAGAATAATCTCTCTGCTGAGGTTCAATAAATGAGTTCACAAAATCAAAAATAGGATTGTACACAATGCCCTATAAAAAGGGATAGCTTTTTTTCCCCTCAGTAAAATAGATGATTTAGAGACACACAGAAGCAAAACAACTTTTCAAAGTTTAAGTATCATGAAACAGTCCTTTCTAAAACAGTAAGCATTACACAGACTCAAAAATACACGAGCGTGACACACGTGTAGTGCCAACGCCAGGCACGCTCTGGCGCCCGGTTAAGTTGTGCAAAAGAAGCACAAGAGGGCACCGGGCTCCCCCCGGGTGAGGGGAGCGAGGGGCGATGGCAAATCTCTGGGTGGCCACACAACCCTACCCGTGCCTCCGAGGGCCCCGGGGACAACCAGCGGCTGAACCCGTGGCACCACCGCCATGGGCAAGACCGGGACAGCCGGGGGGCGGCTGCTCCCCACGGGTCCCCCCGGCCCCAAACCCGCTCGGTGGCTCCACGGACTTCCCCTGGCCGCTGCCCGGGGATACTCCGGAGCCGACTCGGTGGGGAAAAAAACGCACCCCGCCTTTTTTTTTTTTTTTTTCTCCCCTCCTTAAAGCTGGCTGGAGGACGCGATGCTTGTGACGGCGGACAATTAGCGAAAGCAGCAGGGGGATGCTTGCCAATAAACACCGAGATTTGAGGTTAAGCAGCTGTAAATCTGCATTAATCGTTTCAGGAATTCAGCTATTTACAAAAGCTTTCAAAGAGCAAACAAATAAGTAGTAGGAGGGGAGGAAAAATAGGGGAGAAGCCGAGCGGTCCTTACCTTCACATTGTTTCCCTTCGCCTTTATAGCCTGGCTTGCAGATGCATCTGTAGGATTTTGGTGTGTTTTGGCATATCGCATCGATGTGACAGTCATCTGTAGCTTCTGCGCACTCGTCAACATCTGGAATCACAGGATAAACCCCAGGGAAGACAGATAAGACAGGAGACCTGAGACACAGAAAACCTCCATGGATACCCTCCCTGCAGAAGCTCTTTGCTTGCTTGCCGTCCAAGTGTCATCCTGGAAGTGAGAACACCTAAGGCTAAATGATAAACAAGCCGATGAGTTATTCTCACTAAGTCTAAGCACTGCCTTTTGCCGTCCACGAACCTAGAGGGGCTCTGTCCCACGTTTCTGCTTTAAACGATCATTAAACTTACTAGAAATTAGTGGCTGTTGTATAGGTCTGGTGGTGGAGATGCACATCTCGGTTAGATAAAACAAGCGACTGTTTAAATGACCCAAAAGAGGAGAAGAAAATCCCATTTGCATGTTCTAGCAAAGAGACCTCAATTTAGAAAGAGATGCCCTAGTTTAAATAGACCATGCTGGCAGGGGAATGCGGGAAATGAACTATTTGAAGAGCAAAACCACACGAATCCTTTTTATTAAGAGGCAAAACGTAAATAGATGGGAAACCGTGTGAGGCTCGGTAAGTTAGAGCAGAGAAAAGCAACCTGCGTTAACATTCCCGCCCCCCCCATCCCCCCGACCACCCCTAACCCGGGGGAAAGGGGCCCGGAGCCCCCTCGCCACTGCCCGGGGATGCCTCCCGGGGGAGCCGGGCTCTGAAAGGGGGGGCCCTGCCCGCTGTCCTTGCTTTCAGGGGAGGAAAGCCTTTACAAACATTTCAGTGACGGGTATTCGTTTTCTCCCCCGGCCTTAAAGAGGCTGGGGGAAGGGAAGAGGATGAGAGCAAGTCGAGATTTGGTAGTCGTGGGAATGTTAATGAAGTGAACATAGAAGGAGGGAGAGGGGAGGAAAAAAAAAAAAGGCTCGGACTAGGCGCACCAAAGTGAAAGCGGGTTTATTGTCAGCTTCAAATTCCAACGTTAATCGGTTCCGAAGTGCTTGCTCAGGCATTCCCAGCGCTGAAACACGGATCCTCCGAGGTCCCCGGCAGAGAAGGGGGCGATGGGGGAGCGCATGCAGCACAGCATTGCGCCCAGAGGCACACAGTGGCACACCGCAGGGCTCCTCGCAAGAGGACTGCCTGGACTTGCCTTTTTTTTTTTTTTTAAAAAAAAAAAAAAAGAGAACAATTTTCCCCTCCTAAACGCAGAGCGTTGTGTTTCCTCGAGAATCGCCGGGCTGCTGCACTCTGTTCCCTTCTTTCTTGCCCGTTCGTTTCTTTGAACCGCTCAGCCGGTTCAGACCTAGCTATGATTTACGTGAATTCGCTTTGGGGGTCCGAGGGTGTTGCCCAGATGAGACACAGATCCAGTCAAGTACAAAAAGAAAAGAAGTTTTTTCTCTTTTGCCTCCAAACGCTTTGGTTTATACTTTTGACTCATTAAACCGGCACCCATCTCCCATCAAGATCAGCAGAAGTGACAGCTGGACTCTTTATAATGCCATCAAAAATCCGAACTGCATTGAGCCATGGGGGACATTTCACAGCAGCCAGAGGATGCCTGAGAGTCAGGCGTGAATGCCAATGAGTCAAATGAAAGAGCAAAACCAAATATGAGCCCCTGCTCTGCTCCACATCTCACGTTGCATTTCGGGAACTTGAAGAACTTCTACACTCACTCCGTTCATTTCGTTGCATTTAAAGTCAGTCTGTTGCATTTAAAGTCAGCATTTAAAGTCTGAGCAAAAGAGAATTTCTTATACCCCTTACCCTCTGCTTTACCTTGAAGGATTTCTCCTAGCACAACTTTAGAGACTACGTACACATCTTTAAGAAATTACTCCTGGCTTACAACATTCCTAGGCAGATTTTTTTTTTAAACATCTGAGCAAAAGCTTAATATCATTACTACTATTAGACAGATCCGAGCGCGGTTGTTAAGAAACACCAGGTTAATACGCAAACAGGGAAAACCTGAGACGATAGAGCAGCCTGCGGAGTCTCCGGGGCTCAGCACAGATTTATCTCGCAGGCACTTAGGGAACTTTTTCTCCCTAGCCTCTCCCCCGTGAGTCCCTGGGCTCTGGCAGTGCCAGACGCGATAAAACACCTCCCCACCGCAACCTGCGGCACCCCCTGCGCCTCCAACAGCGAGCAGCCACCTCCCCGACGCCTTCAGTCGGGGACGTCGGGTGGGCACAGTCCCCCCGGTACCAGGACCCCCTCCTCTTACCTGCACCCCCGCTGCCTCCCGTCAACCTGCCGGCCCAGGCGAGGGCGAGAAGCAAACAGCAGAGCCACGGAAAGCCGGCAGCGCCCATGCTACCGCTGCGAGCTCCGACCCCCGGTGCCTGCCTGCGCCGTGCGGGACGCGCTCGGGGCCGGCCGCCGGCGCTGACGCCCTGGCAGCGCCCCGCCGATTCGCCGCCGCTCCGGGGGCGGGACGGGGCCGGCCCCTCAGCCTGCCCCCTCCCCGGCCCCTCCGCCCCCTGCCCTGCTCCCCCCTGGCTTCCCCTCGGCCCTGTCCCCGCTCGCCCGGGGTCACTGACGGAGCTACCAGGCGCGGCTTCGCCCCTCGCCCCGGCTCGGTCCTTCCACCCCAAAAATTTCCCATCCGAGAGGGGCAAGGCGCGACGCCGCAGCCTTCCAGCCCCAGCATTTCCAGCAGCTGGCACGCAGCCCCCGCTAGGGCTTTGCGCCCCTGCCCATTTCAGGCTTTTGTCCCTTCCACCAGCGAACGGTTTTGCTGCTTTGGCGCCTCTGCTTTAATTCCTATCTCCCTGCCACCCGTCTGCGACGTCCACTTGTCACCCGGCTAGCACGTGAACCCCGCCACAGCATGACGTGCTGCTTCTCGGCAACTCGTGTCCAATGCAGGCATGTGCTATTGCAAGTGTTGTGCAGCACCGCCAAGCGTCCCAAAGCCCGAAGAGACTGGAAGGACACATAAGACAGTTGCCCACTCCAGCTTCTCGAGAAGCACGCACCACGATCTTTTTCCTCCATAAAACTCAATAATTAGTGCACGGCCTAAAAGCTGTTTGCTTTCTCAGTGTTTACACCTTTGGGCAGTCGCCTCCCTAATCCCCTAGAAGTGGGGCGCTGGCATCAGTATTTTAGTTTCGGTCCCGTATTTTTGTGTTAATAGCTTGAGGTGCAGTTTTGACATTCCATGCTCAAGCCTTCCCCTAGATAGAGCGTTTCTTCCATGTGGGTCCCCAGAGATACATTAGAGCTCCACCTAGTGAGTTTTATGGCATGCTGCAGCTGAATCGTTCGTCCCAATCATTAGTTGTCTGATAGTGATATTTAACTCACTAACAGCAATCTTCCTTGGAAAGGCTTCTTATTTTCAAAGACTTTGTAAGTATGTGTTTTGCCTGGGTGAAAAATAAGGCTAACCCTCCTTATTAGAGTTCTTGCTTATTTTCTTTCCTCTTTAATTTTGTAATTGGCCTTGCCATTCAATTCCATTAAATCATGCTACTTAATTGAGGTAAATCGCCTGAAAAGTGTATTTTTCATGAAGGAATTCACTAGAACTGTCTAAAAGTGAGCTACCTCCACTTTGAGGTCACAGTGTAATAAAAAGATTTGCTAGAGCACAAAATACTTCAATTGCCTTCATGACTTGCTGTCTAGCATGCATTAAAAGTATCACATTGAGTGCATGTGTTAAGTTATTCTTACAGAAGTGACTGCAATTGCCTTCCATCTTCCCCAATTCTGTGCATTTATTATCTGTACATCAATACCACCACCCATGTAGCACTCAGGAAAGGAAGTCATCTTGATCCAAATCTATCACTCTACGCATGCGTTTCCTTGTATATTCTAAGGGTGGCATGCAATTAAAATCCAAGGATACTTCATAACATCTGTCCATTATCTAGCAAGCTTCCCCCCCAAAAAAAAAAAACAAAGCAAAACAACAACAACAAACCTATGTGGAAATACAGTGGAAGAGGGCCTGAACCTGATCATCACACTCAATAAGGAATACAATCTACAGTGCCAGGCTGAATATTTCCGTAAGTGTCTTTTCAGCAGTTTTCCTTGCTAATGGTGACATCTTAGAAAGAGAATCCCTTTGGATTTTTACCTTTTCCACTTTAATTATGTTTCTGTTCTTATCTATAATCATATAAACATCCTGTGTCAATTGCACAGATGCTTCTATGAAAAATTTAATATTGGAATTAATGACCAAGAAGCTTCTAGCATGGCAGCTTCAGAGTCAGTTGCTTGACTGTAAACCTTCTCTATATAACTGTGGTGAGCAAGAGCTCCTTGAATCTAAGTGGGGGCTCCTAGCCTGGGAACTCCTACCATTGCCCTCGAGTCCTACCTGAAAACTTTTGGGCAGTCTGCAACAACAGACTTTGTGATTGTGGACTGCACAGACTTCTAATGTGTTAAAAAAAATAATTCATTAGGACCCATCTCTTTACTGTGTAGAAGGTCCCTGAACACCTGTGTACCAGAAAGGTCAATAACATTAATAAACTTTAACATTAATTAATGTTTAATTAAACATTAAAAACATTAATAGAAGTGTCTGCTGAGCAGTAGCCTCACCTTCAAAACACTTTAAACCACAGACACGCACCATTCCAAAAAATACTTTGAGAAAACAGGAAATACTTTGAGAGGACAGCATCTGCAGAATTACTTAGTTTCCCAATTCGCTATTTAAGAACACCTGTATATTGGGACCAACAGTGCTGGACCCTCAGCACTGAGGGGGTGGGGGAGGTCCACCTGTTCAAGACATCCATATGGAAAGTTTTATACAAGAAGCAGAATCCATGATAAAGTTCAATGTCAGAGGGGAAGGATTCCTGTACCTTCCCCCCCCCCCCCGCCCCGGGATGTGGAATTATATAATAGTTCATCAATACATGCATGAAGGCTGGAGGACTGTTATTCTCCTATTTCTACTGTAACATTCCCTTCCTCCAAAACATGCCTCCTCTTCACCCATCTAGCCTTCTCCTTTCATTGCCAAGGGTGCCAGAAGAGTTAAAACTTGTACAAACACTTTTTCTTAAACCTGTAAATCTTTCAACAAGGTAGATCACAATATGCCTTATTGATGATCTACAAAGTCATAAACTGTTTTTCCCTTAACTGTCTTATGAACAGTTCTCCATTTAGAAAAATGAATTAGCAGCTAGAGAGAAAAAAAATATTAAAGAGTAACGGAGTTGTTCTTTCCTGCTTAGATTGTAACCACGGAGATGGAAAAATGACATCGAAGAACTGGAACATACCTCCATCACCATAAAGAGTAGATTAGATCCTTCACTATTTATACTCACTTCATCCTGGTAGAAGACATGTTTTGCCAAGTTGAAAATTGTAACTCAAACAGGTAAATGAAGACTTGATGCATTAAAAGCTGGGTACTGTTTCATGACTTATATTACATGGGAGACTGGTTACTGCAGCCTCCCTTAAAATGAATAACGGAGACCTATAAAAGGTGCAAAAGGGATGGAACAGGACAAGGGTGTATGTACTACTTGTTAAGTGATTACACCACAGCAAGTGGAAGAAGACACGGACTTGTGTGAAATAAGCAGTTAAAAAAGATGCTTTTTCTGAAGTCCTGTTTGTTAACTCTGTTGCAAAAATACTAGCAGAGGTGGTGATCTGTCTTTGTTCACAAGGACATTATAGTCCCAAAGCTGGGGAAAAAACAAGAAAACCTTGAAGAAAATAGGGAGGCCTGTAGCTTGTGTAGTCTTTCTACAGCATTCTGAATTGGGCAGAAGCATTCTGAATTGGTTTCATTTTAGAAAGTGAGAGCATAATGGAACCAGAAGGGAAATATCAAGGCAATTTAAAAAACAACAATAAAAAAGCAACAACAAACAAACACAAAAAAAACAACCAACCAGAAAGACTAGGGAAACAGCAAAACAGCAACTGACCATTCAGATTTCTGTGCCAGTAAAAGTTACAGGGAGAAAGGATGGTAAGAACACCCTCTTGTTTTTGAGCTGCACCAACTGATTGAAGTGAAGCTACAACTTATTTACCTAGAGTTTATAGAAAGATGTAGAGGATGTTAAAAAGCCAGAGCTGAATCCTGTGCTTGACTACAAAGAGGATAAAGCAAGCAGGTATCCATTGCTCTTTGTCCACACCGACTTTAGACAAGTGTAAGATCAGGATTTTAATTCAATGACTCCTCCACAGAAGCCTTCAAAACAGTGACATTTTTGCTAGTACAACTTCTGACTCCTGATCTGGTATGGATTACTTATATTCTTTTCATTGTCAACTCAGTTATTCTCAAAGTGGATGTTACTGATTATTATGATTGCATACAAATATATTGTATTGCTGCTGTTTTAACAGGCTATCTTCTTGAACACCAAGGTTTGCACAGTCTAAAACGGTCAAGCAACTCAAAGAAAAGTACTCTCAGGGGTACTTTAGACCTGCACCAGTCAATTTTAATCGTAAATCCTGGATAGTCATTAATTGCTCTGACTGCACAGGACAGCAACAAGAGTTACAGTAATCCAACAGATGAGAAAGTTTTTGGGCTGTTTTAGGAGACATAAGACCTCAAACTATTTTATGATTACTCCTGTTAAAGTGATCTTAAAAAAAATGGCTACAGCAGACTCTGCTTTCTTCTTCAAAGCCCTGATTAGGGCACTCAGTCAGAGATACTTTGTTGTTCCTTTTCTGACAGATGTCCAAGATCTGCAGTCAGCTATGTGTGCGCTTTTCTGTTCTAATCAAGACCCCAAATACGTAAGGAACACTGAAGCATGTGCATCAGCAAAATGACTCTTGCATATAGACTTCTGACAGGACTGTCTCAACAAGATCAGAATCATACATTGCAAGATAAAGAGAAGGGCCTATGACCTCTACTCAGAGTCCCTTTATCCCTCAGCTTAGCTCAAAATCAGATGTGGGGAGTAGCGTGGCTCTAAGCCACATGGGCTGTCCCTTCTCTGTAAGGCACACCATGACAGCAGTTCAGAGAAAAAGCTGATTTCACTTCACAGAAGGCTTTAATATTGTGAAATTTGATTTTGTTCCAATCCAGAGCCTTGCCTACCCCCAAAAACACTCCCAGAAGTCTCAAGACTTCCAGAAGCTGCAAGTTTCAACTGCAACCTGACAGAGCAGTCACAGAGGTGGGTAAGTTGGCAGGACAGCTTGCCAAGTTGTGGTAGGATACTGTCAGATCCCTGCTTCAGTTTTTTCAGACCTTTCCTGAACCCAGAATGATTCAGTTTAAATATTAAAAGTAGCAGCAACACTCCAGGAAAATTCTGAGGGTTCTTTAATCAAAGTTTTTCCTGACTCCACAATCCCACAAAAAATTTAAGGCTGTTTCTCAGGTCACTTTCATGCAGATGGGAAAGGAAAATATCTGTAATGCAGCCTGCTCCTGCAATTTTCCTCCTTCCCTACCCACCTACTCTGCCATTGAGGGTTGAGTGAGATTTGTGTACTCGCTAAAAATTGTGTTGTTCAGGGAGATCCACAATACAAAAGCTACCCTCAAGTTCTTCCCTTTAACTTGCTATAATACGAAAAGGAGCCAATTGATAATTTTGTATTTTAGCACCTTTTCAATGTATTGCAGGGCAAAAGAGTTCCATCAAAAACATCTGGAGGACCAAGGACCAGGTCAGGACATCAATCCCTTTACCAACCCAAGTCCTAGCTAGCTATGTAGTGGTAAGGTTATTCAGCTGGTGGAAAATTGCATACAAACTTCTTAAAAACAATATGCTTATTTTAGTGCAAGTGTATGCATGCACTTATCCTCTTGTTAGCTGCAATCTTTACTGCAAGTAATCCACATGGTGTAAGAGCCTGTCGACATATAAACTTGATCTTGAGTAGGAAGAAAGAACTGCATGGTTTGTGCTAAAGAGGAGCTCTAGATTAAGTCCTGCTTTATTGGGTAAAGTCTGGCCTATTACCAATAATAATTTTATCCTAATCAAAACCTGTGTTGATCAAATAGTCTTATTCTGAAGTAGGTGCCTACACAGAAATATAAAACACATGTAATTCTTTGTACTGTAATTAAATGCATTTTAACTCAGTTATTTAGTTCATCCAACACAGCTGAGCTGCAATCAGCTTTGATCAGAAAGCCTGCATCTCCCCTGGTTCGTCTGTAGCCTAGGCCTCTTCAGCTGTGTCAGATGAATGCAAAGCACTCCAGGTGTCTCCTGTAAAGACAAGTGAGCATACCAGGGAAATGGCAGTGAAATCAAACCTATGGTCTTATGCCATGAGGACTGTGGTGTTCACTTAATGAGAACTAACTAGCAGAGTAGCACCACAGGACAGTCCCTCACCACTGTGTGTAAGATTGATCAGGAGAGAAGCATAGATGGAGGTTTAGAATCAGAACAAGCAAGGTCCTGTCTCCCATTGTCCTGCCATAAGCAATTCCATTGCTACCTATAGCTTTGCTCAGATGAGCTACAGAGTGTGATAGCAAACATGTTTCAGTCACTTCTCAGTAAACAGAACTGTGCTTCTTAACAGAAAATTAAATCAAGGAAAGGATGATTTCCCCTCACTGTCTTTTAAATGAGAAGGAAAAGACATGGTCTTATCTTACAAAAGGATCTTGAAAATACTTTGCTGAAGCTTCTTTAACTACTTGAGTATTATTCAACTTTTTAGAAACTATCTTATTTTACAGAAGGATAAGCTGTATTCCCCACATTTTCCATACACTTAAAATGATGACGCTGCGCACTACTGTGAGCATTAGAAAAGGCTCAAGATCCTATTATAGTCCAAAAGAATAGGCAAAGTACATAAAAATAAGTTATATCTAAGAATACAGTTGTGTGCTCAGGGTTTTGATAGATACAAATAAAACTCAGTTGTCATAGAACTATACAGCAACAGACAAAGGGCATGTTTTGAGAAGATTCATGATGTGCTCAACACACCAGATTAATCTGATGGAATGAATTTGTCTTAAACAGCAATGATCATGCCAATCTTCCAACACAGAAGATATCACAAAATATGCAAGCCCAAATCTTTGCCTTAGGATTTCTACTGCATCAAGCAATGACTCCCTCTTCTCAAAAAAAAAAAAAGTCTATCCACCCATTGGTGTTGATATTTTGATATTTGCAGTTCTTCCAACCTAAGTTTGCATAGACTTAAATCAAAACAAAAGGTCAGCAAATCTTCATTCCTCGTACTACATTTTTCTCACATCCCAGCATAGTATTTCAGTGGCCTATTCTGAAATTGACTGCAGGTAAAATTGAAACTGCTGTCATGGAGTCCATGCTCGTGGGCTGCACTCATATAGACACCAGCCCTTTTTCCCCATGCTTCTGTGAAGGGCTTAGAAGTTATCACTTATCTCAGCATAAAAGGTGAACATCCCTCCGCAAATCCCTCATGCCAAAAGCTTGCTGTTCCCCTATGGTAGAATGCTTATCTCACATGTTTTCCCAGTAACCATCTTCAAAGGAACCAGGAGTTGGGGTAGTCTAGTAGCACACTTCATCCTTAAAATCACAGCCTGCTCTGTTACACAAATTTCTGCAGAGGCTTTTCAAATACATCATCCTATCCAAATATAAAGGGACAACTCTAGAACCATTTGAAAAACCCTATCATCATTTTCTACTAAATGAGTTCTTCCTGAGGGCTCTCTGGAGGAGCCAATGCTATAGTATACTAAGCTACCTATGTGACAGCTGAAGCTCAGACCAACTCAATTCCTGACAGGCAGCTGCAGGTGGTGTGAAATAGCAAATGAAAAAGATTATCAAATAGAATTAAATGCAACACTCTCGGTAGGCCTTGATATAGAAAGGGTAAAAGTCCACTCACCTTAATCCTGCATATTATCCCGTTCAAGTGAATGGGTATAGCTATATGAGTAAAGACAGCAGGATTTGGTCTCTTATGCTTACTATTCCTCTTTTTAAATAATATGAAATGCACAATATAGACCTATTAATAATGTTGCAGTTTGTTAGTATTATGCTATTTGGGACAGATTGGATTAACACAGGTATATTAAATTACAGTGAAAGCAGCTGTCAAGAAAATAGGATGGTAAGACTGGTTCATAAAGGTGTGCTCAGAAAGCTCATGAAATCGGAAAAACTGCATACTACCACTAAATGAAAATACAAGAAGCAGAAGTTACTGACTGCTTGAGAGTCCTAATAAATTCTCATCATACTTGAACTGATCACAGTTTAATTACTTATCTAAAATATTTGGAAGACTTTCAGTCAAATACCTATAGTAGAAATATAGAAAAGCAAAATCAATACTTGTTCCCTCCAATTTCCAAGTGAATGTAAAGAATCCTGGGATATCAAATTAGGTGTACATAGAGATCTACATGGGTCAAGACCAAGACAGAGACTTCAACCAGTCCTGCAGTATGCCCTACAGGCTGTGACCCATGGGGGAAAAATGTGGTGCGGGTTTCATACCTGTCTTTGTATTTCCAGAGGAGTCCTTAGACACGAGGTATTCTTAGCTGGCTAGGTGAGTCAGTGGTAGGTCTGTTGTGCGCTGCTGAAACAGTTTGAAGCAAACAGGGAGCAAATACTTAACATTCAAACTTTTATTTTTGCTGTGTGCTATCAGTAAGCACGTGTAAGATTTAGAGGATGTTCAGAACCTGCTTTAAACACATTATCTCAGGTTCCTCTCTTTATTCTTAGACAAGTTAATCTACATACAAACACTTATTGAACAGGCACAGACATGATGGTATCTACCTTCTACAGCTTTCCCTGTAAGTTTTGTCTTCATATAGCATATGATACAATGTTCAATTATGGTCTCAATCTCATCTTCTTTCTACCTCTACTTGTCCAACCCAACAACTCAGAATAATGTAGACCTTTCTATTAGCTTCACTCAGCCTCCAGCTGAGCACTCAGGTTTGCACCAAAGGAGTGAAAACCCTCGCAGCTCTGAATGGCAAGATGAACAACTCCGCAGGGTGCAAACAGTAATGTCAGCCCTGTGGAAAGGTCACACTGCATATCTGAGTTCAGACTGAAACACAGTGTGTGTCCAGCAGAGCCCCCAGCTGTGTCTGTAGTGGCAGGATACCTCAGGTGGCTGGGCAATGACTGAGTGCTGCCAGCTGTGCCAGCCACAATCATCTGTCCATCACTTTGCACTCTCATTTCTTGCTGGCCACCTTGTCAGCCTGGAACTGCATCTGCTGTTTTGGGAAGAAAGCACAATAGGGACTTTGCCTCCGGGTACCAAAGTTACACAAACATTACTCCACCAAAGGTGATGACAATACAACTAAAGAATAACTCCTATAGCAATCTGTAGAAACTCCAGCAGGCTCGCAATGTGCAATTCTAAAAATTATTTATGAGGCCACTATGTACAACTCTTCTGCAAGGACATCGGTAAACATTCATGAATTAGGTCGCTCACAAAGATAAGGAAAAGAATATACAGATAGGTTAAGTGACTTTCTCAGGTTCGCATGGGAAGTTCGGAAACCCAGAAATAGAATCAGTCAAGACTTTCAAAGGGATCCCAGGTATCTCTATTACACAACTTAGAGTGGCTTAGTGCAGTAACTGCAAGCTCTGTGCACATTTGGTATCACTTGAGACGGTCCACATTTTGGCAACCATTGCTACTCATGACCTTGGCAAAACTTAGTCCATATTCTTGACTCCTGCTACACAGTGTTTGGTACTGCAAAGCACAGCATGCTGTCCTACCAAGACACGGAGGGAACTAATTAAAGCAGTAACTTATCCTTAGCCACCCAAAAAACTTGAAGTTCCACATTCATTAAGCACTGTTTTGTTTTGTAATTTGCTCAATGGAGCTTAAATGTTATTTATGGACTAGAAATTTAGGATAAGTCTTGGGTTTTGTGGAATAGTTATGCTCCAAGAAATCCTTTCACTCAGAATAGATGATCACAACAGTTTCTATAAATATAAATTATCTTACAGACAAAGGCAGACATTACAGTTTGTTCTAGTTTTCACTGAAATTAAGCCAGCAAAGCTCTCATGCCAGTATTATAACAATAATCATGCTGATAGTATTATTTCACTTTACCAAAGCCAAAACCCAATATACTGTAAATTAGATCAAGCACCAAATAAAATTAAGCAAAAGATAAGCAAAGCTAAAGGAAATGAATGTTAATAATAATAATTAAAAAAAGTGTTTACATTTCTTTGCTGGTTTCAGATACAAGCTAGACATATATAAGCAATTTTATGTTTAACTGTGCCTTTATTTCCCACTGCTCCCACCTCTCTTTTTTTTATTTAAAAAAAAAAAAAGGATTTTGCAGACAAAGATATTTCAAAAGAGCACATTTCAGTTTAAATATACTGGTTTTAGGACTGGGGAAGGAAAACAGGGCTCATACCAATTAAAAGCTTTAAGAAGAAAGACAAATCAATTAAAAATGCCAGAGGGCAAAGATTGCTTAGGAAGAGAAGAGACTTTGACAAATTTGAGATAGATATGTTCTACAAGGTCCATAATGGAAAACAAAATAACTTGCATTTGTAACAGCAAATATCCACAGGAAAATAAGGCATCTGATATATCACAAATAATATGAATCTATGCTTTCACAGGCTGAATAAACAAGCCACATCACTGAGTTAGTGCTTGTTGAGTACTTTGAAGATGAAAAGCAACGTATAAAATGTGACGTGTTATTCTTAAGACACCCAAGGCAGCCAACCTTCAAGCTCAGCTGCTGAATTATTAGTCTTATTGATGTGACATTGCATTATTTTTTGCACCACAAAACCCAGTAGCTACTCAATAGAACACATGCACCAAAAAGACAGTAAAAAAACACCCAACAACGACAAAACACCACCACCAAACCAAGCTTCTTATTTGGGACTTTTAAAAGTAATATTCTGATTTTTGGCAGCTTGCTAGGAAAAAAGAACCAGAACTGTCATTGTTGAATGTATCTTTTGACTGTAACTATAATTTAAAAGAATTGTCTGATGTAATTTCTTCTTTTCTCACAGTGATTCCAGGCCAATTATTTATCCCCCGCCCTCCCCCCATAAGAATAGTGTTTTGAAGTCAGCCAATGAAACATGTTTTATTTAAGGACTATATTGCTAGAGCAATGGATTCTTTGGAGACCTAAAGGTTGCAGAGCACTTCATTAGTTCCACATAATGAAAGAATGGTGCAATTGAAGGAGGTCTCTAAGGGAGAATGGTGTGAAAATTAGAGACCCGTCTGCTCACTTGCAAAAAAAAAAAAAAAAGAAAGAAAAATGCAAAAAAGGAAAGAGGAAAAAGGAAAAAAAGGAGAAAAAGGAGGAAAATAATAAAAGTTGTGGATTTTCTAAATAAAGCACACCGTCTCCATTCAGTCCACTGATAAAGGGTGTCTACTCAATCCTCTTACCATTGACAATATAATAAAACCAGAGGAAATTTTTTGAAGTAGATCTGCACATTCCACATTTGGATTGAGGGGCAATGGACTGTTTAAATTGCTATTTACATTTCCAGCTGTTTTACCAGTGATTTGCCCAACTTAATAGCTCTTTAAGCTTTTAAACAAGAAAATAGCTATTCTCACGATTCAAAGAGGAAACCATGGTTATTTCAGACTGCCTCTATTGTAAAAGGCTTAGACCCCTCTGTCTTTATAGATGCCCTTCCCTTTATAGTACTTCCCTTTTCCATCTCCTCCTGCTTTCTAAATCTTCTTCCATTTTCAGTTCACTTTTTACATTATATATTTTTAGTAATATAATGAATCTTTGCTGATACTGCTGATTCAACAAAAATGTTTGCATGCAGCCACCAAAGTTCCCAGGAGAGACTTAAGTTAGCTAGAAAATTAGATTTGCCTGTATGATCTTCCACTAGTTGTTGGGGAGTTAGCCAGTGTTAAACAAATGTTCCACAACTATTGAAAAATGTGTATTTATTTATACTCTTTCCTCTGAGGCTGTACCAAAAAAAAAAAACACAACAACAAAACACTAGTACAGCCATAATGTAAACTGCATTTTCTGCTTATTTTTTCAGGTGAAAGGGAAGAGGAGGGCAAGGGGGTAGTCCACAAATAAGAATGAGACTAAGATGAAAGGTTAAAAAGGGGCGGAGGGAGGAAGGAGTTATTTCATAGTGGCTCAACAAACCACTGCAATTATTTTGTAATAATTTGCACCCATTAGTTTGTTTAACCTGGTGCTAATAAACTCTAATGTCATGAAGAAGAAGTTGAAAAACAAAAGCCTCCCCATCTTGCTTTTGCCCTGATCAAAGCTTAAACATTTTCCTTTTACTTACTCTTAAGTATCCTCTGTGTATACAGATGATTAAAACACCATTCAGATAGTGGGGAAAACTGTCAAATTCAAATTGTTTAGAAAGTGGTAGCTGCTACTCTGATCAAAATTTTCAAAACTAATACAGTTCACTAAAGAAAATTATGGTAATACTTGGAAAAGTGTAAATTCTTTTCAAGAACTGATTGTACCCTACCTTAAAAAAATGAGAGAAAGGTATTATAACCAGCATAATGCTAAACAACTGATTTTTATTTTAAAAGGTAACACTTCATATATAACAGTCAATATATCCTGAACTAAAATTCCCATTTTTATATACAATTTATACAGAAGGCAGTGAATGATCCCCAAATTGACATATTGGCTGCTGATAAAGCAGATGTTTGTCCTAGTTTCATGCACCAGAGCGTCATTGAGGATATAACAGTTTCACTAGGCAAAACAGGACCAAGAATCAATCTGTATTTGAATTAGTGTGGTTAAATAAAATGGGCTTGTAGCTGGAATGTCTGGTCCCTTCAAAAAGGAGGAAAAAAAAGCTGCACACCTGAGTTACTGAGAAATGACAAAGTTCTAAAGAAAGTATGTTTAAGGGTAAATCAAGTGCCCTGTTCCCCTGCAAAGAAAAAAAGATCAAACAGCATCATAAATAAATAAAGGTCCAGTAAGGCCTAGAAGATTTTTTGGATGTTTTTTCCAGCTTTAAGTACAAGTAGCCTTCATAAACTTTGTTAGTGAGAAGTTCTACCAACTTCTAGCACTCTGCAGGGAGGTTGAAAATGAGCCATACTTACCAGTATTTTTCTGAAAAACTCTTCACTCATATTTTGAAAATTCCCAGGCAGCTCTGCTATTAATGCCCAAAATAAAACAGATTTCCCAGGGAAAAAAAAAATGTAAAAATCTAATGCAATAAATCCAGTGCTGCTTTGGAGTATTGGTGGAAAACAAAACAAAACAAAACAAACAAAGAGACAGTTCTTAAAGTACATGGCAGAAGAAAACATAAAAATACTAAAAGAAAGGCTCAAAAGGAAGTTCCTCAGAGCAGGCATTTCTTGGCACTCAGTTCCAAGAAACGCGATACCTTCCCACCCTACACAAGACAGATTTTTGGTTAAACATAAAATAATCCCCTTTTCAACCTTGTTGCCAACATGTAGTAGTAAGAAAGGAGAACTGCAAATCAGATTTTGTTCTGTGCCAAGGAGCTGTTGTGTGCACTTAGGTACATTGGGTATATTCCCTTAGCCTTGGTTTCAAAAACTAAAAATAGCATCAGGACCCATCTTCATGGAAGTTCCTAGTAAAACTAGCAGAGAAAACTACTGCATACAAAGGGAAAAAAATTAGCTTATTGTCCACAGTCTATTAATAGCCCAAAACCTGTGCAGTAGAGCAGCCACAGTAAGTCACACTTCAAGTAAAAAGTATTTGAAAGTCAAACTTTCCAGCACTGGGCATGATTAACAGCAGATGCACTCCTGTGAGCAGCTCCACTAAAATCAAAACAATTGTTTACAGTAATGAAAATACGTGCAATTCTGGCTGCAGGATTAAGACCCATTCCAGAGCTACAGGAGCCCTGTATTAGAAAGTACACTTGTATTAAATCACTGTGACCACTTTGTGGCAGAGATAGAAGTTTTATTGCCAAAGGAGCCATAGTGAAAGGGCAATGACTCAACTCAAGCACTCTGCAGCATATGAACAGTTGCACACATTATGGAGCACTCAGCTGCCACAGCCGCCAGATCTCAGTAATGCCTCCTGGCAAATCCCGTTAGGCTTCTTCTTGCCCCATTAAAATCACTGGAGGCTAAAAAAGCAGTAGCAAATCGATTTCATATTGCCTAAGGATCTGTTACTGCATTTATTCTCTACACCGACCTATTATTTACACGGATAAGATTCACCGTGGAGACTATTTTCTAAGAATCTGAGTAACACAGATTGGCTTTAGCGATCACAAAGTAGGAACTAACCTGCCACAAGCAAGTTGAACACGTGGATTAACACACAGTTTAGATGCCCAAAAGGCCCAGGAACCCTGGAAAAAAGCACAAGACTGCCAGGTTACCTTCACCTCTGCTCTCTTCCAATTTTGCAGTCTGCCTTCTCTACTCAAAAAAAAAAAAAAAAAAAAAAGGGCTCTCTGGGATCACCAGGGCACAGCAGGCTCCACGTCCCACCCAGCAAGGGTGCTTTGCTGCCTCTTGCAGACAGCCTGCCTGGGCATTTCCAGCTGGGTATTGAGAGGTAGGATGTGCTTGGAGCCACTCAGCTCCTCAAGCTCTGGTGAAATCTCCCTGTTGTGCCTGCGCTCCCCCACCTGCAGCCCTTCTATCTGAGGGCCTGAAGGTGGGGCCTGAAGGTGAGCTGGGGGGAAGGTGGCTACAGCTACACAGGCTATATCAATGCAGCAGCAGAGATGAAGGCTAAAAGAAACTAATGATTATCTCATCTAAATATCCCTAGCTTGGAATGACTTCTATTGTCTTCCCCAAGTGACACTGTGAGCACACAGGTGTTTTTGCAACTCCGGAAAAGGTGTTGCAAGAAGAAGAGTTTAGAAACAAAGGAGTTAGTCTAATCTTTATCACAGGCTGTTACCTTTCTGAAGCCTCTCAGGTGCTAGGAGGTTGTTTGGAGATGGGGGATTGATGGTCAGGTGCACCCACCTAGCCATGCTCTTAAGTCACTGAAGATGCTCCGAGGTCTAGGCAAATGAGCAAAACCCTTCCCCTGTGGCCTGGAGAAAGGAGCCTCAGTGTAACCCTAGGCCACTGTGAGGTTCACCAGGGAGGAGTCAGTCTCCAGGCATGGCCAGTTTCCAGTGCTTCAGAGGAACTAAGCAAACACTAAACCAGAGTACATCTGGCTAATTGTATAGCGGGAGAAAAAAAATCTTTCTTGACCCCAGCTAAATCCCTGAAGCAGAGGCTTTTATTATAACCATTATCTTTATGCAAATGATGATCATGCTGAGGACTTATTCTGCCTGTTACATATGAAGGAAAGAGCTGAATGAATGATACATTCTGGACAGATTCCTTGGCCAGAAGGGACCATTCATGCCAAAGCCAGTTTGAAAGAATATCTTTTAGAAAAATATCCAAACTGCCTCTTAAAATCTCCAAGTGATGTCACTCATGCTGCCCCCTTGGTCTATTGTTGCAACATTCTGTTACCCTCACTACTAGGACGCTATCTGAAATCAATGTAAAATTTATCTAGCATGAGCTCTTCCCTGTCAGACCAGTTTCTGCAAGCCTGAAAAGCAATGATAAACTGCTTGGTTGCTTTGCTGTTAACATTCCTACTGATGGCAGTTTTATAAAGAGCTCTGCTAGCCGCCCTGAACTGCTTTATTTCAGGTTTCAGCGGGATTCATAAGGTCACAGAGAAATTCTCTCTTAGATGCCAAAAGTTCTGCAAGGGAACTAGACAAAACCATGCTTTTTTTCTTGAATAATAATTAACAAACAAACAAACAAAAAACAAAAATAAAACAGACAGACACACAAGAAGCAAGGAAGCAAAATGAAAATGACTCTACTTTACAAGGTATGGCATAGAGCATGGCTGCAAGGCAAACTCCTTTATCCTTGCTTATGCTTCTGTCCACTCCAGCAATATACGCTGGCCATACACAAAAAGGCTGCTTGGTCTCAATCTCCCAAAATGGACCAGGGGAAGAAGCACAAGCAGGAAGAGAAAAAAACAATTAGTTCAACAGTAAATGGGATCTGAGACAGCAGGATGCTTCAGCTGTTTCATGTAGCTATCGCCACAAACTCAGTATGATGGCTCTGAGTGCTAGAAAGGTACAAACCATTTATCAAATATTAATGGGCAAAACATGGGATCTTGCCAGCTGGAGATATTGAGACCAAGCATAGAAGAGGCCATCTTAGTCTATGTCTTCATGTTCCAGAAACTTCCAAGACAGTGGTGAAGAGCAGCCATCACAGTCATCTGGCATTGCAGAAAAACAGCTTCTCAGCAGCTCTGGGATGTGCTCGATCAATAGCTGGAAAATACTATTTGGTTGAACATTGAGCAGTAGCAGGTGCACCTCGTGTGCAGCTATTAAAATGCCTGTTCCCCAATCAATTCCCTTACACGGATACTCCTTGGCCTAGACACACCAGTTTTCACAAGCTTTGTCACTTAAGGCTTTGCTTGTCCGGCTCTGTCGCTGCTATCACACCAGTCACACCAGCATGCGTCTATCTGTGTTAGGTCAATCACTGTGTTTGCTGCAGAACATGCTTCATTTTTGTTTGGTGCAGGATGCCTGAATTCAGCTTCCCTTACTTGCTTCAGATCAAAGAGGTATAGTTTTCCTGTTCTCACAGTCACCCTGCTCCTGGTGCCCTGCTAGGCACACTTCCTTTGAAGTCCAACAGCCTCTTATCTAACAGAGAATTGACTGGAAACTGTTTCTGTGCCAGCTGCCTTGCTGGAGCCTGAATTATGTGTTGAAGTCAGTCTAAGTATTGTACATAAAAGCTGAAAAATACTTGAATTCCTAAGGTCAGAAGTGCAGCAAAATTTGCGTTCCTTGACTTTAACCCCCCCAATATAACTGCTGAAAGTCCTATGCTGGGAGTCCAAAATTCAAGCATATGCAGAAATTGGCTCCCCTAATTCTTTTTAGGAGGCTCACTGATGGGAACCATTAGCCGAATAAAGATGCCAGGCAAGGCTAAGACTTCAAAGATTGTTCTTGTGGATCACACAGGACAGTATCATTCTGTGTAGTTTTGCCGAGTTTCTTTTGTAGGGCACAAACTTTAGGCTCGGGAGACATGGAATGTTCGCCTGCATGGACAGCTTAACTTGGCTTCAAATGCTCTATATTTTAATACACCTCCTGCCTGCATGTGAAAATGTTTCACAATCTGATTCCCAGAATATAAATTGTGACCATTTGCAAATATGTTAAAATGTTCAGAATGCTCAAAAAGATGTAAATACATAAAAAATCTCACAATTAGAGCCATGGCATGTTGCACTATCTAGATGCTAATATAGCCAGGACTCTGGTCCTGTGCTGGAACAAATCCTAAACTGGCTGCGTTCAAAGAACCTTGTCCTCAGAAGCCAAAATTACACAAGCAAACTATTCCACTAGCTGTGCAGAGGGAAAAAAGCATGGCCAGCCATGAGATGGAGATGCAACCTGGGGAGCTTGAGAGCCAGAAGGAACATCAGAGCTTGCACAGCACATCTGCATAGACGTTGCCTGCATCCTGATACATGTGTGCCGTGATTCTTCAGAGCAGTTGGCAGGAAAATTTGCTCCCTGCCACAATCTCTCTTATCAGTCACCACAACATGTCTCCAAGGTAGAACAGTTTCTCCGGGGCCTGGTATTAACATTTTGGCAGACAGTTTTTTATGCTGTTTGTGAGCACTTCTGTTCTGAGGCTGGTAAATGTATGTAGCGTACATGGCACTGAGACTGAATTTCTCATCACTATTTTGCCTAATGGTGGGAAGTTACCATATGCTATTGCTCAGCAAAGGACAACATTACATCATAGTTCCTTCATTTAAAACAATAACAACTGCCTCCTGCATAGAAAACTAATAGGCCCTGTTCCCAGATGGTGTAAATTAGCATGGCACCACTAATGTCTGATTTATAACAATTGAAGATCCAGCCTTCCCAATACACCACATGATTAAGCATGCACTTTGCTAGCCTGGAAATGTTTTGAGGGCCATGTAATTGTGCAGTAATGAACTAAACTTTTAATTAAGTTCTCATTTTGAATTAGAATCAGTAAGTCAATAAATAGCCTTCACTTGATTTAGATGATAAATATGCACAGCTGAGGCTGCACTGTATGTCCTCCCCAGTTTTCAGGCTCTCCTTTCTCCTCCATATGTCAGAATCTAATGAAGGAGCTCTGAAGTACAGTCCTAATATATTATTGTCGCACATGGTGATAATACTGCTTGAGTTAAGAGACTGCCAGGCTTCTATTATAAATCCTGTTCTCAAGGTTTTATAACATGTGTGTTTTAAACTGCAGTGAGCAAAGTTGTTTTTACAAGGAGCTGTCAGCCCCAGTGTGAATTTTTGTCAAAATAAAATTAAAAATTGATTTGATTGATTCAACCTGTCAATTTTTCAGGGTTTCTGGAGCTATTTTTGCTAACCTCTGGTATAATATGCCTTAGATTTGAAAAATGCAGTTTCATAGCAAGCTTTTAAACAACACTATTTGCTGATTTTTGTTGGAAGTAGAGAAAGGGCAAATAGGTTTGTATGGTGGTAATGACTCTTATATTTTAAGACTAGACAAGACCTTTTCTGACCATCTAGTCTGACCTTTCGAATAGCTAGGTCACAGAATTTTGCCCAGTAATTAACATATCTGTCCTGGTAACTGCCAGGTTGAATTACAGCGGATCTTTAGAAAACTATCACCTCTTACCAGAGGGAACGTCACAGACAAACTGTATTATCCATTACTTGGAATAGCAGAGTAGAAGTTGTCATTTCAGACTTCTTTTCTTCACTCTAATTTTGACTCACTGTGTGGTCTTAGGAAAGTCACTTCATTTTCTAATTTCTCCATTTTTCCATCTTCCTTGATGAGGAAAATAATATTTAGATGCCTCAGAGAGGACATGGTGCGTTGTAATAAATTATTTGAGGAATACTTTGAACTATTCCGATAAAAGATGCTATTCTGCGAAAGTACAGAAAGCTACATCTGTGTATTCAAATCTGAAAACTGATTACTTTTCAGGATGTGTTCTTTCTCTCCATTTTTGTCATGTTAACAGCTAGTGCATAACAAATCTGCTTATGTGAAGTACTGATTCTCACAGTCCGCTGTTTCAAACATTTTAGAAACAAATGGTGTAAAAATTGTTTTGGATATTTTCACTCAGCTGGTATATTTTTCTCTAATGGAATGAGTGGTTCTCATTATGAACAAACTTTGTTTTAGTTTCCATTGGATAAAACACCTTTCAGCAGGGCTCTCTCAGGGTCACAAAAACTGTCCCATTCTTGGCTTTCCAAAGATCTGGTAGAAAAATCATTTCTGGAGCACAAATGATACCTCTCTGAAATTAATCAGGCAGTTTGTACTCTGAACTGTCACTGCAGCTAGACACTCAACAAATATAGGGTTCCACCCTTCAAAACTATGATAACAATGCTTGGCACCAGCATGAAAGATAATACAAAGCATTATGGCTTAAAAATATCCAGCATCATTCAACTGGAATATCCAGGTCATTTTTTCAGAGTGACTTTTACTTTTAAAAATATCTACCCCAAAGACTGATCCTTGGTACTCGGGCTAGAGATGCAAATGGCCTGAACATACACTGGGTATCCTCTTGGTTCAGTCTGGCACCTTTGTGGCTCGAAGAGATTGTTATTACATCACTGCAGCTTTCTAATTCAAAGTGTCAAAAAACAAAACAAAACAATGAAGTAGGACAGCAAAGGAAGGTAAGTTCTACAATCTATAGTAGTGCAATTTCAGTGAGTTGCTCAGCAGAGTAAAGTTAGTTAGCTCACTGAAGGACCATCACAGTGAAAACTTCAGAGATGTGTTCTGGGAACTGGGAACATCAGCTCTGTGAATCTTTGCTGCTGGCCCATGACTATTCACCAGGACATTTTCTGTGCAAGAGACCACAGCTGCGCCATAGTGTCTCTAGGAGTGGTGTCTCAGTGAAGAACATGGAAGACACATGAGGAATACACTGAAGTGATTGCTGCTGCAGAGTGGTCAACCCCTTCCACACACGGTGACTTAGAAGAGAGAAAGTGCAGAAGGAATTCTCAAAAAACAACAGTAAAACTTTAGACTTACAGAAGTTGTAAGGTTGGAGCAAGGGAACTATGCAGCTGGTCTTAAGTTGTTTTCCAAGGCTTATACAGCCAGGTGCTTTAGAAATAAAATTTCTACTTGTCCTGGTTTCAGTTAGGACAGAGTTAATTTTCCTCCTAGTAGCTGGCAGGGTGCTATGTTTTGGATTAGAATGAGAAGAGCGCTGATAACATGCTGATGTTTTAATTGTTGTAGAGCAGTGCTTACACCAAGCCAAGGACTTTTCAGCCTCTCTCTGTCCTGCTAGCGAGCAGGCTAGGGATGCAGCAGGAGCTGGGAGGGGACAGACCCAGGACAGCTGACCCAAACTGGCCAAAGGGGTATTCCATACCATCTGACGTCATGCTGAACAATATATAGGGGTGGCTAGCCGGGGTGGAGGGGGGGGCCGGCTGCTCGGGGATAGGCTGGGCATCGGTCAACGGGTGGTGAGCAATTGCATTGTGCATCACTTATTTCGTACACATTATTACTATTAATACTATTATTATTATTATTATTGTTGTTATTCTTTTCCCTGTCTTAATAAACTGTCTTTATCTCAACTCACAGACTTCACTTTTCCCGTTTCTCTCCCCCATCCCGGAGAGGGAGGGGGGAGGGTGAGCGAACGGCTGTGTGGTGTTTGACTGCCAGCCGGGCTAAACCACAACACTACTGTAAAAGCCCGTGTTCTTTCCCTCTGTGTTTTCCCATCCCAGTTGAATTAGAAGTTCAACACCAGTTTGGAGTTCTCAAAGCTTTAGCAGTGCTCAAGAGAAATCTGTGTGATGGTTTGGGAGGTCTCAGGCTCTAAATCCTGGTCACAAAATAGAATGCTAATTCCTGAGTCTCAGAATGAATCCTAAGCTCCCAAAGTCAAAAGTCTCTGCCCTGTCTGTGTGGGATGAGCTAACAGTACAGAGAAATAGCGGATCAGATTGTAGAAGTTGCATTGACAGCCTGATACAGCTCTGCTAAAGTCAGCTTTCACCAGCTGATACTCTATTCTTTTGTCTACAAGCAACAAAAGAGAAGGATAAAATATCTATATTTTTACTTCAACTGGAAATTCTTTAGCAAGCACAAGAAATAGTTAGCGTTCTTAACTGCATTCATCAGCACTTCAATGCATACAGCAGTTCTGCCTGACTCCATGCAGCAGTTTTAGGAAAGGTGGAGAAACAGAGTCTAAGCCATTAATAACAATTCTGATAGTTGAATAAATAGAAGTAGTATTAAAGAGCTGTATGCCTTTCCCTGTGCAGGCATAAGATGATCGTAGTCAAAGAATGTCTCTGTGAAGGAGATATTGTTGCATTCTTTTTCTGTCTGTAACATGGCATAGAATACTTCTGGGTAGCTGGCACTGAATGAAAAACATGATTTTTCGTACAATGGAAAATGAGGTTTTCAACAAAATGATAATTCTTGTGTGAATGACTGTTTTGCTATGATCCTTTCCTATTTTTAAACTGAAAAACCTAAGCCTGATTTTTTTTAAGGTAAAGCCTAAAAAAAGTGGGATTTTAATGGTATTCAGCCATTACTGTGATTCTGTGATTTGCTGGATACTGACATTCTCAATCCAGGCTGAGTGTATGTTTGCTTTTCCCCCTGCATTTCTTTTGGTCTCTGTCCAACTGCTGTCAAGGGTAGAGTCACAACTTCAACCACAGTTTAAGGTGCTTTTGTAAAATCCTTTGTTTGGAAAAATATCTGGAGGACAATAGATTCTCTTCTTAATAAGAAAGAGAAAAAATGCATAAAACTGAATAATCAAAGAGAATGGAATCAAACAGCAAGGGTACCACGAAACCTGCTATGCAGGCATTTGACACAACCCCCTGATATCTTTCCTATATTTTGTCACATCTGAATATTGCATAATCTTTACTTCACTGCTTTGAGTATTGAAATTATATGTCTGGATAAACAGATGCAAGCTTCTCTGTGCATGTTCTGACCTGGCAGGTGAGAAGCATCTTGGGTTCAGAAGCTGGGTTGACACGGTTTTGCATTCTGAGTTTATCTTGCCTCACAGCAAAACCTTCAGGGTAGTGATTATTTTGCACATGCTTGTATGAAACCCAGCATGACTGGTTTTGGTTGGCCCTGCTAGCTTCAACTACACAAAAATAACAGGTAATATGTTTTTGTTCACACACGGTTTCGGTGTCTTTTACCAGTTTAAATTTGGTTGTTATTAGCAGGGACTGAAAAAGAGCAAGAAAAGGGCTTCTAAAGAATGCCTGTGAGGTACTAGAACTTCTTGAGCTGGGGAAAGATTGGATTATTGTCCTAAGTTTGATTCAGGACAACGTTAAACATGGGATTAAACAGCCTACGTACCATGAATTTAGCAACCACTTTGATACAATATACCAAACTCATTCCTGATTTATAGTATTTCGGTGGGGTTGTACCAAGAAGTGGATTTAATATGTTGACGCTGTTCAGTGAGAAATGCACGGATGTACAACTAAACATCATGAAAGCACTTACAAGTACATTTCTCAAATTGTTTACCTTCAGTGCATTACTGGTAACCAGAAATACATTGGAACAGAGCTGGCCAGCAAAAGCTGCAACTATAGAAATGTAGAGGAAGAAGAATCAAAAGCCATTTGTCTAAGTGAACAACACTGTTTTGTCATGACTATGTGCAACTATCTACAGTCTAGACCAGTTCTGAGTGTAAAAAACTACCAGAATCACCTTTCTCTATGGGGTGAGGCTCACCTCTGTCACAGATAATTTAAAAGTGTAAATTGCCACATAATAATAATTAATTGCTAGCTCAATTCCCCTTATTCTCTGGCACTGAACAGTTTGCGAACAAGGTTATACAGACAGTGGTTTTGCGATAGGACGCAGAAAAAGAAATGAATTAGAACAGCATTATACTGAAGGGTTGGACAGGTTTCCTCATCTACCTCCTGACTCGACAGCTTGCAGCTTCCTGATGTGTGCCTCATACTTCAGAGCATGCCAAGACGAAACCCCATAGAAGTTCTGACACAGAGGATGACATGGCTTCCCTGGAGCCCCCTCTTTCCCTGTATGGGCAACATAGGGTTCCTGTAAATACCAGGAAGCAGCTTTTTCTCCCACAGTCGGGAACTGCGGTTAGCCAATAGCTCCTATGCAGGCAGAACTGTGCTATCAATCACACGACATTAGTCTAGGCAGGGGAGAACTCTATTTACAGGTCACAGCTTGGCCCACACCGATGCAGAATGGAAGACTGAATTTCACTCTTCTGAGTTATAACCGTGGAGTTTATTATTGCTATTGTTACTCCACTAGCCTTCATACTGAAACCAGTGTGGAAACAGAAGACCATTCTGTGTATTATAGCCAAATGTGAATGTTAATACACAAGGAGATTTGCATCACAGTCAGATTTATTGCTATAACGCGTCACATCAACCAAAATGCAGAAGTCATATCCAAACAAGCTGTTGGCTACCAGCTATTGGTTTTATTCTGGGAGGAAAGAATTTATTTTCTCTTTTAACATACTCAGGCTTGTAGGTAAGTATCCCACACACCTTTGAGCTACTGCTAGTTCCCTTACAATGTAGAATAACTGCTTTTCCTCATTTAGCACTGTGCAGTGGCAGATGGCCAGAAGTAAGTGAGAACCTTCAGGGCAGCCACCTGGGACTAAGTAGAAAGAAATATGGGAGGGTAACTGGAAAGCTAACAAAACATGGTAGCACTGGCAAAATTCACTTGATATTCAGCAGTATTTATTCCACTGTGACAGTGCAACCAATCTCAACAGAACTGAAAGCTCCAAAGCATTTTGTCAATGATGTATGCAACAGACCTCTTTACACTGTTGCAGTCAGCTTTCCACCAGCATAAACCACCCATGTAGACAAGCCCACCGTGGACATGTAGGGTGTTAAAAGCCCATCAGATTTAATCTGCTTGAGCTGGAGCAGCCAATCATTTTGATCTCCTGGCAGTGTGCAGGGCAGATGGAATGTTAATATTCTGAAATATCATACCATGCAATTTATAATAATCAGGGGACTGATGAGAAAAATCTAGACCAATATTATGGAGAATGGGCCATTTAATAATCTGGTTTAGGCAGACTTAGGGAAATGGGTAAGAGATTCCAGACATATTTGAAGACTTTGAAGGCACCATGGAAATAATCCATTTAATTCAATAAAAGTCCAGCCTGGAATCGCCTCATTTGCAGCTTGCTTGACATTTGCTGAAAATTTTGGTGCCAGTACAATAAAATTGTTCTCTTGGTACAATTAAAACACTCAGTGACATATTATTGAATGAGACATTCAGTGTCTGACTAAACTTCTTGTCTCAAACTAGAGACATAAAATGTTTTAACATAAATTGAACATGAGAATTGAGTAGAAAAGTTTAAATGCTGGTCAGGACACCTCTACCTCTTAAGAGCATTCCAGGCTGGGTTCTTCATGCATTGTAGAAACAGGGACCAGATGACTCCTGCTGTGTTCTACACTATTCCAAAATCACACTCGAAGAACTTCAATTCATAGGGTATTATTTTTCAGATGGACCACTATTGACATCCTGTGACACCTCTGTCCAGAATGGGAGCTTGTTAGCTATATTATAAATCACATCACCACAGAAGCAGATGCCCTATGGATACATGTCACTTTGCACTCTGCAGCTCCCTGTGCAGTGGCTGGCTGCAGGACTGAACCATAACACCATACTAAACTGTCAAACTAATATTTATGACCTTATTTGTCTTCCTAGACCAATGGGTATAACCCACTGATGGAATGCATCCTCTGACTGGACACTGAAAGGCAGTAAAATAGGTCTTGTTCACCAACTACTACCTGTACAAATCTTAGTAACAACTAGAATGGAGTCACGATCCACAGCCAATAAAGGTCAAGAGCTTAGCATCAAAGACTAACGGGATATTCCTCTCACCTGTTCAAGCCAATGGAGACAAGTATCTTGTTAACACAGCTGTAGCTTGTCCATGACATGACACCCTGATATTTCCTTTTTTTGTTTGTTTTTGTTTTCTAATGCAGTCATTTCACATTAGTTTCTTAAGCCATTTGTTTACAAGTTGGCCTCTTACTTCACAAGTGAAACTGAAGCATAAATCAGTATTACCAATGAAAGTAGGGAATACACTGAGTTTAAAATCAGGGCTATATGTGTTTCAGGTAAAAGGAATACATTGAATAAAGATTAAAGAATAATTGACTGAAGGACAAAGATGACATGAAATGATACAGATCATTTTATTTGTCTAAAAGTGAAGTGCTCCTGACAGAGCAGCCTAGATGGATGGATTTGCTTTTACTCAGAAACACCATCTAATTCTTGAAATGCCAACAGAAAAAAATAATCAGGAAGTACAAAAGTGGTCTAATGTCAAACAGAAGATGTAATTTCAAGTCATGAAACAACAGATTTCAATGGAATGGCACAACCTTCATTTGGTCTGCAGATTGCACCACACAGCTACAAACAAAGCAGTCCCTAAAACTTCGTGGGTGGCAGCACAAAGGAGGCATAGAGACCCTTTGGATATATTACAACATTATGGTACAACTCTGTTTATTAAGTCAATCTTTCATTCTCTGCCTTAAAATGTCTACAATTCTTTTCCCCCTTCCATTCCCCTCCATTTCAGTTGTACGAATGGATTATCTGGACAAGACTAACATAGGCCACCATGGCAGCACTGAGGCCGAACCTCAGCCCTTCCCTGGGGAGGTGAAGCAGAACACTGAGTGGCTGCAGCACTTGTCCTCTACCAAGGGGCTGTAGGGCTCCTGGGAAGCACCCTTAACAAATGAAGGCTACCCACCACTGTGTTGGCTTCTAACTGCTTCCACTCAAAGAAAACAGAGGGTTTGCAGGGTTCCTTACCAAAGTCTTACAGTTTCTCTTCTGTGGATTGCTTCTGTCCATGAAAGAAGGCTGGCACAGAGCTGTGACACTACTGCTTTGTCAACAGGAAGCCATTAGAGTAAAAGACCACCCTACAGGAGCAATTGTCCCCCATTATAGGGATGACAGCGATGAGAGGGGCTGAGCAGGTCCTGAGGTACAGGAGGATTCAAACTGTTTTACCCTAAAGGGATTCCAACTCCTCAGCCACAGTCTTTCATATAGAAGAACTGTGAAGCTATGCTTTATTTGTCCTTTTTCCTTCGTGCATACTCCCAGATACTATTTGTAATTCCATTTCATAACATAAAGCATTCCACAGAGGCATCATTCACTGCCTTCCAGGATACAGTGATTAAATTCGCCAACAATGAGATTTTTATCTCACTTGGAATGTTTTTGCTGTCACACATAGCTCACAAAAGGTTTCTGCAGAGTTTTCTGTCATAATTCTCAAAGGAAGATGAAACAATTTTAAAGCAGAATTATAGAATGATGGTGACTGCAGTGTGTTGCTGACCTGCTGTGGTGCAAGTTATTTCTCAGTAATTAGAGCTCCACAGACCATTCTATGCTTTTCTGTGCTTCACTGGTACCGTACTGCTCACTGCTCCAGCACTGACACTGAGCTAGTATTTGCAAGACTGCTTTCTAGCTATCCAGATAAGATGTGCTGGTTAAAAAAGTACATATCAAACATTATCCTTTTCTTAGAAATTGACTAAAGGAATCATCAAAATGTGTATCACCATCACTTGCCAGAGAATTGCTGGGTTATAAACACATTTGAGCATAAATTTGCTATCATAAGGAAAGGTCAAGGAAAAAAGCAAGCACTTTAGACAGATGAGCTCCTATACTCTTGATCTTTATATTGCCAATGCAAATAAAAATGATTAAAGCGGAGATGGCTGTAATTGGCAGTCTCAGATATTTGAGATCAATAGAGCAATAAAGAATGTATAATGCAACTTTGAATTAATTGCTCTATTTGTTGTCGCCAGAATTCACAGTCTACTGCAAGTGCAATAATTCACTTGTTAGTTGCATAGGCCCAGGATACCCTGGTCTGATCCATAGATAATACTGATATATCTGATAGAATTACAGAACGAGAAAACTCAAAAACCTACCTGGTGGTTTCTCATTCTGCCAGCACTTGACAACTCTGTCTGCGTCAGCCTCAGCAGACCATCGAGTCCATTTGGAGTAAGGCACGGTACATTGCAGTGGATTATTTAGGGCTCAGCTGCTGAGCTGTGGCTACTTCCTGGGTTTCAGAAAAAATACAATAGTGGTAAGTGAGTGGGGGGATTTGACACTTACAGGATGGCCAAGGCAATCACATTTTTTTAATCTCTTTCTCTTTAGTTTTTAAACCAATGGTAGGAAAATGTCTTCTGATGCTGTTTTTGGAAGAAGTGAACAACAGTAAGTGATCTGGAACACTCCAAACAGCAAAGCCCAAAATTCATAAGTACTTGACCAGGCTTCAGATTTTTGCTGCTGAACTTAAGGCAATGCTTTCACTGCAATCCCTTTCCCTTCCACCCCCCCCCAAAAAGGGATGGTCTTATACCGAATTAGTAGGTTAGAGATTGACAGAGTGGAACAGTGGGCTGGGAGTTAAAAAAAAAAAAATCCTTTGTGCCCCAGTAAGATATTCTCATCATGATCTTTAATTAGGATTGGTGATCTCACTGAAACATTCTGGGCAGTTTTTAGTTTTTCAGGAGGTAACATATAAAAACACACTCAGTTAGCATTAGAAATGGCCTCCAGATAAGAACTGCACAAATGTTTTGTTGACTTGTCACTTCAACCAGCTCGTTCTTAGAACTATTTGTAGAGGTGCCAGTGCATGCAGAATTGGTCCTGCAGCTAGGCTCTGGTTGATCATCCTGGTGATGCTGCAGTCAGAAGAGATTTTACTTCTGCACTGTGTTGTCTCAATGATACTGCAGGGAGTTCAGATAATGTGTTTTCATACCTACTTGAAAACCACCCGTCTCCTGAATAATGTGGTACACTTTGAATTAATTTGACACAATTTGAGTTACAGGTATTAAAATGCAAGGAAAATGCCTTGAACAGTTAATTAAGAGGTGTCTTTCAGCTGAATACAAATTTAGGATTAGTCTCAGTTTCTGAAAGTTACCAGTATCAAACTTAAAAAAAATAAAAAAATAAAAAATGCAGGCTAGCAGAAAGCAGCAGAGCACAGCAGTAAATCTGCAAAGCTACTAGTCTTCTAGACAGCTGTTACAAATACAGCAGAAGATACATCTACATATTTTCAAATGTAAAAAGTTCTACCTTTCATTCAGAGAAATGGCAGTGCTTTACAACTGTTAATTAAACCTCATGACACTGTTGGGAGTCAGTAAAATGCGAATGCTAGTTTTGCAGATGTGTAAATTAGCCCGTTTATCACTTAATATTTGAATGTACTTGATCAAATTCAGGGGAAGCTGAGCTGGAACCTTTGTTTCTATTGATTTTCCTATGTTTAGAGGATATGATGTCTCCAGAGATTTAGAGAAGGAGCATTCCATTTAAAAAATGAAATGACTTAGAAGAATAAAGACTGTTTAGTCTTTTACCTTTTCCCAACAAAATTTCAAATAAACATTCTCCCTTTACTGTGCCTAACACTTCAGAAAAAAAGACATAAAAGTTTAGGAAGGAATTAAATAAGTTTCTCTTTCTCTGTTTCACTTGCCTACTGTTTCCAAGACTCTTTTTCCTGTAAAGATAATTAGAGATAAGTATGGCTAAACTACCAACTGAATTTCTAGCCAATCCATTCCTAGAAGTAAGGAAGTAACACTAGTGCACAACAACATATGCCTATGATTTCCAAGGAGGGGAGAAAGGCAGATGGGAAGGAAGTAAATTCTTGATTTTTAGAGAATTTAGAAAATCTCAAGTTCATTTGCTCTGGATGACAAATTCTGCCATCAGCTGAAGTTTTCAAAAGACAAAACGTTGAAAGAATAGACAGAATAAAATATTCTGTGTTGTACAGCTTCAGCGTTGCACTCAGTAAAGGTTAATTTAAGATGTCTGTCCTCTGAAGTCAACAGACATTTCAATGGATGGCAAAAGAACTGGTGGTGTCTCTAGTATATGGCACGTTTAAAAAGTGTTAAGGAAGGCCTGATCTTGTAATTTAGTGGGCAGGAAAGCAGCTGAAGCTAGGTGGTCCTAAGGCTTTCAGCTCTCTGCCCACTTACCATCTGTTCCAAAAATTCAGGACCCATTGCAGAATAATCATGTAACCGATCACAAAAAAATTACATGGTGCCTCCCCATTGAGTTTTATCCTACTTTGGTTGCAAAACCTTTGAGAAAGCATAGCAGATGCTGAACAGGTAATTGAAATGGACAATGAAAAGAGCTGGCAGAACTGTAGAAGCCTTAATATGATTGTCAATAACTTTACAGCTGTAAAGCCTATAAAGCCAGACATAACCAAATTTTATGTGCCAGGCAGAAAGCTGAGTCCTGTACCACCTAAAGTGATGCTTACCTCAGTTCTCTTCAGCATTAGTTAGTCAGGCTTTGGCTAGGTAAACTTGTCCAACTTCCTTTGAAACATCTCATGTCCCGACAGCTGCTAGGAACAGGATATCTGACCTGATAGGTATGGCAAATCCTACTTTCCTGGAAAGGCTTCCTTTGAGCCTACTCTTTGATATTTCCTTCCCTATGGAAATAGGTAGAACTGTCAGCCTCATTGGAAACTGCAATTAATCCAGGGTGAGGAACTCATTGCCATAACAAAGATACAGACAAACTTGCTTTTTCTTCTCAGCACGTCTAATATTCAAACATCCTAGCCAACCTGTAGGTTCAGCTTTGAGCTTGCAGCCAAAAATGCTCCAAAGCTGTGCTCTTGACTGTGATGCCTACTATGAAGTGCTGGACTAATATCTGACGTATCTGGGACTTATTCACTGGAAAGATCCCAAAATGTTTTGCATGCTGTATATAGGAATAACTTCATATACCACTGAAAAGTGGCTACATCTGAAGTGAAAGGGACGGCAGAGAATGTAAACGCTGCAGCAATTATGTGAAAAATAGATCAGTTCATTTTAAAGGCAGATGAATTGCCATTTCTTGAGCCAGAATCAAAGCCTTTGAAGCCACTTATTTTACAGAAGATATCACAAAAATCTTCAGTGATGCCCTATTGTCAGTTTTTTGGCTCCCTGTTACTGCTGGAACACAGTGATCCTGCACAACAGCTCTTTGGATTTGTTCTTTAATCAAAATACCACTTTTTAAAATATAATTGCAAACAGCAGGAGGACTTGGCATGATGATACTACTCCAAATACAAGAGATAAGGCAGCCCAGAAGGAAAGACAAATAATAAATTACCTGGTGACAGTACTAACAGGACATCCCTGTAGTTCTGGTGCTTCAGAGTCAGTAATGCATTCCTCCTCACAGTAGCCCTGTAAAGATAATCAGTTATCCATAGGAGGAACGAAAGGCTCAGGAAGGCTCACATCCTCTACACCTTCATGGTGTTCTTCAGGCTAGACCATGGTGTCATAGCTTCATCAAAGCCTCCAGACAGAGGCTGTGGATTGGCCCCTCTCTCCCTGGGGATGCTACAGTGCAAAGCCTGGACAAGCCTCACCAGGATTTGGGGCCTCAATGGCTCAGACCTTAAGCACTCACAGGGTCATGGAGTGTGGCTGACAGGGTACATTTTGGTAGATGCACTTCTGCAGGAATCAAGTGCGTTCCAGGACATCTTCCCAAATGCTGCTAGGCTATGCCCAAGCTTTAAGGTCCTGTTTATGACTGACCACAGAGCTGTAGCTCTCCTGTGGTTCTCCCCTAACACCACACACTCCATCTCACTCTGAGGCATCCAACCCTTCCCTATAGCTCTGCATAACTGCTGGCATGGGGAACGAAGCATCTCCAAAGCAGCAAAAGCTACTCTCATGCTGGAGAAAAAAGGCAGTTGCTCACCACAGCTTTACAGCTTCAATGGCTTTGAATTGCTATCATTTATCTCTACCCGTATTTCAGAGGGACAAGATGGCTTACAGCTTTGGTAATCAGTTCTGCAGCTTTTCACCCTCAGATTTTCTGCCATGTAGCTCAGGCTGGGGTGTGTGGGGGGGCTCCAGGCGAGGCCAGCTTGGGCCATTAATGCCCATGTGCCACCTGGGCATGACCAGGCCTATTACCATTCTCAAGGCCCTGGCAAGCATTTTGGTTTAATGTTTCCTAAATAAGTGTGTTTTTATCAAAAATCTGAAAGCTTTTCACATAGATCAGTTTTGAATTGTGGTGTTGAAAAGGATATAAAGAAAATCTCTGCATGTGATAAAAATGCACTACAATATTTAAGGCTTTTACTTTCAACAGAATTTTATGAGGGACAAAAAATATAAAATATTCCTCCTTGTCTTTCTCAAGTAGCTGGGGGTTGCAAAAAGAAAATCTAGTGCTGTGTTGGATCAAAATGATGTGAGCAGAGAATCTCAGCTGAGACCACGAAGAGAGCAAGATCTTCCTTTCCTATCTCCCAAAAATGAGATGTTGACTCAGTGAATGTGTGAGAAAAAAAAATTAGTCTTACCAGAAATGTAGAATTTGTTGCACTGGATCACTTAATTGACTTCTTCAGTGAGAAGAGTGTTTTGCAAATACATGGTGCTGCAAAAGAGTTGAGAAAGCTTACTTGGAATTTCTCCTGTGAAATGAATGTCAGAGGTGGGCCGATACCTATTTTGGAACACTATTAAAGAAATAAATGCTGCTCCTAGCAACAAGATTTCTCTTCTGTAGATAAAGCTAATAGTTATACATGATGAATTTTCTTGCATTCAAAAAAAAAAAAAAAAAAAAAGAAAATGAGAATTTGTCATTTCTCTGAAGGACACATTTAAATTCAACTGCTTCTGACTGAAGCAAATACATAGTCTAAATCTTCCTGGCTTTTCCATTCTGCTTTTATTTTATTTAAAGCATTCCTCTTCTGGTTTCTAGCAAACTGCTCTAAGAATGCAGGCAGTCCAGAAAAGTTAAATGTACTTGTATTTGGTGAAGATGTGGGTTTTTAAATGTCCTTCTATATTTGCATTTTTTTTCCAAAACCCAGCTTCTGGGATCCTTTGAGTATGCAAAAATCTGAACTTCCATTTAGAAGAAAGTAAAAAGAAGCAAGTTTTTATCCCTGTTGTTGCAGAGAAACACCTCAAAAATATGAATTATAAAGTCTTATAAGCCAGAAGACAAACAAAAAGAACCTTACATTTATTTTCTTTAAAGTGTCATGATATTTAAGACAATCACGTAAATTGAAAGGGAGGCATGTTTGTTCCATGATATTTGAATACCTGGTTTGGAAATGCTGGGCTTTATAGCATTATTATTTCCTATTTTATAGGCAATCCTATTTATTTTATAGTAACCATTTTATATTTATAGTATCAAGACATAAAATTCCAAGTTTCATCAGACTAGAATGCTTTCTTCTCCTGGGGTGATAAATCCTCCCAGATAATGGAAATATTGACAAAACTTTAATTATACCATCTCAGTGAGACACCATGATTTTTAGTTTCTAATTAAATGCATATTTCTTTCAAAATTGGCTCTTATGTAACTTGTAAATCATTTTGGTGGCAGCTCAGTGGGAAATAAGGGGAATGTTGACCTTGGCAATCTTTGTCTTGGCAAGAAAAAAAAGAATTTTCAGCTGAACGTAAAATTCATAAAATCTCTTGTCCAAACAATATATATACACTGGGTAAAAGAGTTCTTTAAAAGAAAAAGGGGGGGAAAAAAAGGGGGGGAACCAAAAAAAAAAAAAAAGTAAAAAAAAAAAAGGAAAAAAAGCACCAAAGTTTGAAGCAAATTAACAGGTATTCTGCTGCCTCCCTGTGGAGACTGGGATGCCTTCATCTGGAATTTCTGAAACCAGAATCAAGTGCATTTTTAGATCAAGGCAATTTGCGAGAGTATTTCTAATTACCTGTTTGGTTAACAAATAGAAACATCGCACTGCAGCAATACAGATGAAGGCTGAAGGATGTCAAAATATTTGCTGGTCAGCCCACAAGAGGAAGTGCTGTGGGGGTACAGACTGGTACAGGTGGCTGCACGGCCCATGAGCTCAGTATCTGTTGCTGCATCGGGGCTACGGCTGCAGTCTGAGTGACCATGGCAGTGCTGTGGCATCCTACCCTCCCCTTAACCTATATATCCTTACTACTCCTAAACTCAGCTTAAGAAGAAAAAATGTTCAGCTTTCTACAGGTTTAGCCCCAAACTTGCTCACTAGAGGGTTAGTGTGGGTACACGGGAAACAGTATACTGGTGGCAGTGCTGACTTGGGTTCAAACTGCTATGAAAACCTATCTTTTTGGGTCTCCCTCATCACTGTGGGACACAGAAATGTGCCTTTCTATTCTGTGCCACTCCCAAGGAAAGGCTTTGTAGACAAATAACTCTGACCCTTCGTTGAGGGTGGAAGACAACTCCCATTTTACGGAGAAAAAAAAAAAAGAAAAAAGAAAGAAAAAAAGAAAAAAGAAGTCTGCTACAGATGGAGGTTTCTGGAGCAGAACTCTTTTGTGGGGAGTGAAGTGTGATATTGCCCTGGAGTGACCACAGCCGAGGAAGGGGAAGACGGGGTACCAGCTGCACTTCCTGGCTAGCACTAGAGGAGATATGAGCCACTGTTGACTCAGCAAGCAGCGCTTGCCAGAATAAGGTCATGTCAGCAGGGCAGCGTTGCCCTGACTGTCCTTTAGCACTGGAAGAACTGATCAGATCTTTGTCATTCCTTGTCTTGTATGTCTATGTCCTGATTTTCTTCAGCAACTGTCATTCCTGACGCTGTGTGACCCAGATGCAACAAAGACTTCACTGGCATTTCTATTGGGGAAGAAAGTAGATGCAATGATCAGATTCCACCTCATCTGAACCACTTAAGTGAGCCAAACTGCACTCTGAAGATGCACTGCACCTTACTTACGAATTGAATTACCCTCAGGAGGGATCTTCCTCTACTGATTATAAAGGAAGCTCAGGAAAGCTTCTTGATTTATGTGCCTGGAATTATAGGGGATTAATAGCAACTTGATATGCAAGGAGCAGGGTAGCAGCCTGCTGACTCACGAAATGTATCCAGGACAGCATACCACTGACTAGATTAGCTTTTCTGTGAAGCCTTCCCAGGAACTGCAGCACAGTCAGCCCACAGAGTGCAGGTCAAATGGAGACCAATACAATTTGTTCGCTGTCAAATGGACAGTCTGCTGCCCAGCTCCAGGCCAGAGACGGCAACGGACTGTGAGATCACTGCCTCACACTCAAGTCTTCCAACAGATCTCAGTGAAGCCACTAAAACTGGAGAAGACCCTAATGCAAGTTTTGTGAACAGTTAGTGAAATATTAATAGGTATTCCTACCAATACTTTCCCATATAAATTTTCTGCTGTATCTTCCTCATATGGCTTTAAATATATATGAGTGTATGCTCTGGTCCACAGAGCAATAATGCAGGGCATGACAACACCCAGTCTGGAAACTCTGTAACGAGTTCACCAGGCAGAATCAGGAAACCATGAACATAACTGAGTATTGAGCTGCACCCTTCCCTGCTACACAGAAGGAAAAGCAGCAAAGTGAAAGTTATTTAGAACTTAAAAGTCAACTAAGTTCTCTAGCAACTACCCAGGAAAGCTTATACTTCCATTGATGGATGACACAGATGAGTGGGAGACATGCTTTATCCTAGATAATAACAGGAATTATAGGAAAGAAAAGGTTCCAGCAGGAAAGGAAAATTCAGAGTCTCAGTTCTCTACTGTAATGGAGAAGGTTGGGGTTTGAGAAGCTCAGGAAGAGACTGGATCCTTTAGGATGGTGAAACCAGGACTCTTTGTAAATTAAGATTTCCTAGAGAACTGTGAGCTACGTAATAGCAACGTGGCAGAAGTTTTCTGCCATAACTTCCTCATATGACTTTAAACATATAACGGCATGCTCTGGTCTATAGATTAGAAACACAGAGCATGAGATCACCCAGCTTGGAAACTGATTAAGGAGATATCAGAGCAATCCGCCTGCAGAAAAAGCTTCACCTTCAAATATTTAACAATCTATAGTTTTATTAGTGTTGCAGCAGACTGAAAAATTATCAACTCTAAAAATATAAGATTGCCCTTCTGGAGCAGAGGCACAGTCTGCTTAACTCTCTGTCATACCTCTGATGGTGCTGATGGGCAAACATTAAATTCCCGTTTTGCTACTCCCTCTCCTTGATCTCTTCTTTATTCCTGTGAAGGTGGCACATGCCCACAGGGAGCTACTTTTTCTGTATTGGATGACTACACGTCCAGAGCTGACCTGGACAGTCCTGGAACAGAGGTTTTACGCAGTGACCAAAGACTTTCTTCACAGCCTTGTTTAGATCTCAATGACAAAAAGAGCGTGTAGGACACCTGATTTACACTCTACATGCTGATTATGTGAATTTACTCATCCAGACCAGATGTCACTTGAGCAAGAGACAGCAGCCCCAGCAATGGCTCCATTTTTCACTTCATGTAACTATGGAAGATGGTTGGCAGGATTTTTTTTTTCTTTCTGCCAAGTTTCTCACTTTTATTTTTGCTTCTGTTGCAAGAAAATTTCAGTTTGCAGATTTTTACTAAAAAAGTGAAACAACTTCCACAAAACAGCAGACACTTCAGGGGAGGATAAAGTTACTAGAAAACCTAAGAAAAAACACTACTACCATTCCTATGAGTACTTTTAAAAGCAAACACTTTTAATGTTGTTTGCTATCTTACATCTCTCTTACAGAAGGGAAATATTTGGGGAAAAAATTGCACTTTTGGAGGGGATTTATTCCAGTTCTGTGCTCTCTAAACCTCTTCTTCTCAAAGAAAATGGCAAAGAACTTGAAATAGACTGTGTAGGAAGAAATGTTCTGTCACCATTTTTCTTCTCCCATGGAAGAAGAAACAAAGTAACAAAGTAAGTAAAGAGTAAAAAGCCCTCTCCTTTAGCTTCTTCTCACTCATTCTCCTTCAAAAATAAACTAGGTGGAGTTGGAACATAATCTTCCCCTCACATTTCAAGTAAAACAAGGAAGGCAAATCCCTTTTCTGAGAGAAATAAGCTATAAGAAAAAATAGTTTCTGATGCTTTCAATTGCTATGTACTTTTTCACCTGTGCATCAGGAAAAAGAATGAGAAAGTTTTAAAAAGCAGGAATTCTGCCCCCTTTGCCGAATAAAAGAATATGGCTGTTTTAATAAGTCAAATGTCACATTTTTATTTTCCAAAGCTTTACAAATGCAGTCTCAAAAGCTAAAAAACAAAAATCCATAACATAATTTTAGATATTTTGGAAAAAGTAGCTCCCTGTGAGAATGTGCCACCTTCACTGGCATGAAAAAGAGATCAAGGAGAAGGAGAAATACAACTTTTTAAATGTTTCACTGGTGAGGCTGCATTAGTGATTAAAGAATGACCTAGAAGAAAACGCCATCTAATGACCGATCTATAGATCAAGTGAGCAATTTATCTGTGTATTTAGTTGTTTACCTACGTATCATGCACCTCATTATCACCTAGCTGCAGGAGTTTCTTCAGCCTGTGGCTGTCAGACCAAACTGTGGTTAGCGTTTTCACACAAATATTAAAAATAACAGGCATAAGGGTTGGGACCTCCAAGGCCCAGAGAGGTGGCGATGACCTAGCGTCCCTGCGCGTGCTGTGGTCTTCTGCAGAAACACCCAAGTGTAGATCTGAGTCTTCTGAGGCTGAGGAGCTGGGCAGAGGCACCTAACCCTGCTCTCAGCTCTCCCACAGCTCGCCGCGAGGGGGCGCCGCCGCCCGCGGCCCTGCCGCCGCCGCTCGTTTCGACCCGGCGGCCCCGGTGGCCTCGGTGCTCGGCGTTTCCTACCGCAAAGCCCCGCTGCCAGGCAGCGGCCAGCTCCGCGCTGACGGGGAAATGCTAGCTGAGGGGGAAGGCGCATCGCCGAGCTCGGCCGCCTCCGCGGCGGCAGCCGCCAGGGTCGGCAGGTGCCCACCCGCCGCCCAGCGCCTCGGGCGTCGAGGAAATGGCGGCTGCGGCCGCCCGGAGCCGGAGGGCCGCGGGGAGGCCGCGGCGCCGGGCAGGGCCCCGACTTTCTGTGGGCCTCCTTCTCGAGGCGGACGCCGCCCAGTCACAGAACCCCCAAACCCTCCTTGGGGTGCAGAACAGAATGTATAAATATTTTCCGGGCCTCCCAGGAAATGCTGCTTCAATGCCCCTCTCCTAACTAAACATCCTGAGAGCCTATTAAAAAAAAAATATTTACAGATTCTTCTTACTTTTGCCTTAATCCGGGGTATTAAAAAGAATGCATAATACAGACTTCCTGAGTTGTCACTATGGTGCAGGAGATGAAATTATGTTTTACTTCAAAAAATAATTAAGACCAGCTCTTTCTGAATTCTGATTGAAACAGCTTTTTTATGTTTTAATGAAAAAAAAGACATTCCAACATCAGCCTGTGAAGATTTCTGTGAATACTACTGACTTGTTTTGAAATAACACAAGAATAATGCACAGAAAAATGGAAAGGCTTATAAAATAAGCCTGTGAAGCAGACCCTTGAGTTTTTCCCAAAGTGAAAAAGATCATTCATTAAGTACTGGTTTAAATAAAATTGACTTGAATTTAAATGAACAATATGAGATTTTTTTGATGTAGGTCTTAAATGGCAAAATTATGGCCAGTTCCATTGGTTTTGCTATATATGTGATAGTGTGCAAGTTTTTCAAATGTTCCAAACCAAATGTTCCTTTATTTCTTAACTCTTCCAAAGTCCCCTTCTCTCTACCTGAATAAGAACGCATCGATTTTGAAAATGGTTGTTCTGAAAAGAGTGGTTAAGTACGGGCTTATGATTTCTTTGTTTTAACTGTATACATTTCTGTCTATAGGTTTACACGTCTGCATGTATAGATGTGTTCAGAGCAGTTTAGAGCACAAGGAGTTCAGCTGAGGCTGGTGCATAAAGAAGTCATGGATGGCTCCCACTTCAACTCTCTGCTGCATTAACTCTGCTACTTCTATCGCAGCATAGCTAAGCATACCTGTGCTCCAACTTGCTTCAAGAAATGCTACTTTTAATGACTTCAAGCCACTATGCAAAGAGTAATTGCTAAATTCTGCATAAAACTGCTTGGAATTTTTGCTCTGAACCTTCCCTGAAATGAAAAATGGTGTTTCAAAGAGAAAACTGTTGGCAGAAAAATCATTCAAAACATTAATTTTTCAGCAGAATCCTGGAGAATTATCCAAGAGGTTAAAACCAATAAACTGAATGAGTTTATCTTCCATTATGCCTTCTAAATAAGCATATACCTAAAACAACAACAACAACAACAAAATAAAAAATGAGAGCTGCCTAAAGGGAGACGCTGAAGAATCAAGCCTGCTTTTTGACTTGCCTTTGATTTTTGAACCTTTCAGAATTTATATATCCAAACTATTCTCTGCAATCACAGAAGCTGAAAACTAGCCTTTTCTGAAGGGCTAATATATATATATATATGATTCCAGGAACTAAGGTTGCAAAGAAAATGCTACATAATGCAATGGAATGCAAGAGGTGGCTGCCCTTGTGAAGGGATGCTCAGATGATGGGGAATGGCAGAAAAAGCTGTGGCATTAATGTGTCTCAGTACCCATGGCTGAAGAGATTAAAAACAAGGAAGAGAGGATGGTCGGGGGCTGGTGTTCCCCCTTGTTGCTGGTGACCTCTGTCAGAAGCTGGCGCACATCTCCACCACCTACAGAGACAGTCCCTGTGCAGGGTACCCTGGCTGGCAGCCAGACAAAGCCCCCGTGGGGTTGTGATGGGCAGCTCGGACCATCTCCAGCTATTCCCCACACAGCACTGTACAGAAGGAGGTGGCCCTAATGCCTTTTGCTTCTTGGCTGCTGTTCCCTAAAGTGCCCACAAACTTTTGAGGTATTTAAAAGCACCACTGTTTTCAAGTGGGGCTGGGGACCTCTGTTTGGAAGAAATTAATACATTATTTAATTTGGAAAGCATACTAAATTCCTTTTTTAGTTCATTATACTTCACTCCCCAGTGAACGCAGTCATGTCATTACAAGTAAGATTACTTTGATATTTACCTGAGCTCAAAGAATGCCATTTCTCCATCTTACTGAAGATGACAAGTAATAATTAGGAGGGGGAACACTGTCTGAGAAATAAAGGATAATAACAAAGGCAGCATTGCATCTGTTGTTAAAATACTGAAATAAAATAAAACTAGGCTTGTACCATCCCATTTTCTTTTACCAATGGTAAGGATTTAAGACTGATTAATCTTGTTTGGGATTATCACTGTCTTCTTTAAATGAACATTCCTGCCAGGTCAGGCTTGGGAGATGAAAGGAATATGTATAGTTTTTAAATTCTGTCACAACAAAGTTAAAAGAGCAAAGGCATCCATGTGTGCACCATCTACTGAATCATGTATTACAGTCATCCACTACCTCTACTGAAATCTGTGGACAGAAAGACGATATTTGTGATGAAATTATGGGCTCGTAGGAGAGTAATGCCAGGTGAAGGCAGAACGTTCTGAGAGAGTAAAGAATGGGGGCTGCAGCAGACCAGAACCAAAAACTGACTTTATGTTCCAGGTAAGAATTAAACAGCAATAATCCTCTGTGACCCTGTTCGCTTCTCATCATTTGTCCTATTTTATCACAAACTCTGGATGAAGTGACTGCTCTTCCCCGTGAGTACACAGAGTGCCTGGGATTGTGGACTTTTAATACCAGCCTAGGCTTCTGTAATGCAAATAATAAATGAAAAGCTTATTGTGCCTTCACACTAAAGACAGTGCCTCAAACACAATCATGATAAATGCAGAACAATCTTTCTCATTTTATCCAGGTCTCTCTTTGTTCTGCCAAAGCCACAAACAAAGCAGGGAGAAAAAAAAAGAAAAAAAGGTAAAAATAGCACATTTAGTTTTTCATTCCTGGTAGGACTTTGATGACAACCACACACAGTGGATTATATATACCTCACTTCCCAGTAATAACATAAACCATTCATTCCTTTCCAACACACTATACATTCCAAAAATGTTTCATGTATATTTAATATACTGATTATTTCCTTTATCCAGTTACTAAAGGCAAATTAAATATATCTAAGAATCCCTTCCACTTCTATAGTCTCTTTCATCTGAAGGTCCCAAAGCATATACAGTTGTTAATTTGCCATGAAAAACACCCTGCCATGAAGCTGTGAGAATAAATGATTTTGGTAGTTGAATCTAACATACTTTTTGGTTTCAGTATGACCCACAATCACTTTTGCCTTTAGGGAAAGGGAAAACATTCCATTTCAAGCTAAAAGAAATGTTCTGTTTGACCTAAAATGTTTTATTTCTGAGCATTTCTGAAAAATGAAAATTTGGAAACAAGTGGCCAGATGCATAAGGGAAGTTGTTCAAATGACACGGAGGCTGTTGTTTGCCCTGGTCTAGGTTGGTGGCTACGACAGTTTTGGAGAGAAAAGAAAAATAAGGCCCATCTTCTACTCCCCTTTTTATTTAAGAAAAGGCTCTTCTCTTTACTTAGGGCTTTTCCCGGAAAGCAAAAAATGCATTAACTTCCTAAGAGGCAGACATCAGAGGTGTGAACTCTGTACTTCAGGTACAAGACAAAGTGTAGGGATACATCCAAACATTGTGTAGAAGTCCTTTGTGTTCCAACCCAAAGCACGTACTGAATTTCTCTTCTATTTAGACATAATTTTGCCTGTTTTAGTAGTTAGTTCCCCATCTTTTTCCTCTTCCTCTTAGAAAATGATTTTGCGGGGGGAAAAAAGGTTCACTCAGTTTTCTTCATGCGATTCCTTTTTTTTTGTAGAAGTAAATCAAGGCATAAAAAGACTGCACTACTCACAAGTCACTAAACTCAGTGTGAGTTTTAACATTAACGTCAGTGAAATCTGGATGGCAGCCAGAACCACTTATTGGCAGATCCAAGACTGGAGCCCAGGAGTCCCCACTTGTGGCCCTCTGCTGTGACCTTGCTACAGTACAGATGCCTCCGCACAGCCACAAAATTAGCAGATTTAGGCTTTGTTATACTTTCAGTTGGATAGCGATAAGTACTATGCACATTGTAGATGTTTTTAAATGGTTTAACATTGTGGGAAGTAATGAAACAAAATTAAGGACAGTAATTCGGAAAAATGTAAACAAATTAAGGAAGCTGGAAATTATTGCCTAATATACATGCAGAATGTATTGTGGGTTTTGTATACAAAGCCCCCAACTTTGTAAAATCTTCTGACTAAGCATCCCTTTAGTGGATTTAATTTTAGTATGTATGCAGCATGTTTAATGACATTTTCTCTTAGACATGACTGCGCTATGATTTGGGCTTCTTGAAGATTCATTTATCTTGTAATTCTTGTTGCTCCAGGTCCATAACCAGGACCCTTTGATTAATTGGGGCATAATGCAAATGCTGAGAAAGAATCAGACCCCGCCCCATGGAGCTTACATGGACGCTGTAGCTCCATCTTTTAATCCTAAATTTTAAATGCTCAACTCTGTTGTCCATATTTAGACACAGTTCTGTAATTCATTACAGTAAAACCCAAACATCATGAAGGTTACAATATGTGCACAGATCTCATATTTTACACTGTGCCCCATTACTAGTCATACTTTCTTACTGCAGTTATAGTTCAAAGCCCTAAAACAATTAGATACTGGAAAGATGGTTTTACAGAGCTGTCGTTTCATCCAATTTAGAAGGACCATTCAAATCTCTTTACCTGCTACAGCTACAGCTTTGGAAAGTTGAAGTGCATTGAGTTCTTGCCTTTGAAAGATTTGCATCGGTGAAACACGGAGGAGATTCTTCCAACTACCAGACCTGGTTCAGCAGCAACCAGTTGTATTGCTCTGCACCTTTTTTGCTTTGTGGTTTGAATGATGCCCAAACTTCTGTGTCTCAAGTGAATCTCTTTTTTATTTGTTTGTTTAGTCTTGCTTTTATAAAGTACCCAACATTATTACCAAATTGATTCAAACTGTGTGAGCCCTGAGGACCTTAATAAAGTGCCCAAGTTGTGTGTTTAGACATGTTATTAAAGCACCCCCATTTGCAAATTGGTCTGCCTGTGTATTGGTCTGCCTGTGTATCAAGGATATTGCACTGAATGCTTGCTTGGCACTGTACAAAATGCAGACCAAGATGTGGCCTCTGCCAGAGTCACGTACAATATCACATACAATAACAAATCACATACTCTGGCAGAGTCACATACAGTATCACATACAATAACAAATAATTTTATTTCAACAAAAACATGAAAACTGAGAAAAGTATCAAGCATCTCCCTCTATATGCACTGACAAAGAACTATTTTCACAAATGCTTTATACCGAGCTACAAAATCCTCACATCCAGTAGAACTTCTTGAGGGTAGTTTACATACATGATTTAGCGTGTTTAAAGGATACATACACTATTTTCTTTGCAGAAAACTTATTTTGACAGGTGATGGTCTGAACAACAGAAAACAGGTGCCACCTATAATCTTATACCCATGTAAACTTAATCAAGGGAATGGCTATAGAAGAATGTATAATGCCTAATAAAAAGTGAAGCAGGTGAGGCAACATTACCAGTAATTACAGGATAACAGTGAGAGAAAACAAGCAACAAGGTCTGCTATTATATGAGTTTGAGATTAATACTGTGCCTACAAACAGTGGAAGATTCTTTCTAGGCTTTTTACTTATGCAGTCATGTTCTCAGTATGCACATACAAATGTCCCTCAGAAAATACTCTACAAGTCACTAGCAGGTTTTACCTAAGTTGTCTAGACAGCAAGGGTTCCAAACTGAAGAGTTGAATTCTTATAATACTAGTGAATTCTAGTGGCCAGAAACCCTACTATTGCCGCTGCTGAGGAAGAGTGTCATATAGATTAAGATCTTTTTAGACGTCGAGTATCCATGTGAGAGAGTGACTATACAAGTATCTCAACCGTGAAAAAAGTTTGTGTCAAAGATTGCTCTTCCTTAGACACCAGGCAATGAATAATGAGATGTACATCTCCATAAAGCACCACAGCACTTTAGTTTTGATATTTAAGGAGCAATGTTTTTGGACATTTAGTATCGCAAATGGCAAAGTTCAGAAGAAAGGAGAGGATACTGGAATGGAACTGAGGAGGGACATGAGAATAAAAGCGAGGCTGCAGGGCACAACATCCAGCACAATGTTCTAGGCACATAGGTTTGCTTAAAGGAAGGGTAGCAGGGAATATGGATGGTCCCTACTATTTTGTAAAAGTAGTGTGTCTGCTGGGTTCAAACTGACATACATCAGTAGACAGAAGTACCAAGTGACTGAAAGTTAACAGCAATGAGTTTCTGCTTTGTGTGGAATGAGGTAAAAAGCTAATGTAGTGATTTAAATTTGGAAGGGAAAAAGATGCTGGACTGTGACATTAGCATGCAAGAATTGTGGCTTCGTATGGCTTAACTTGCATAAGTGAGGTGACTTTATAGCTGTTGAAGAAGTACCTATTGTAATATCTATGACAAGAGATACAGTATTGCAAGGACCACTATTTGAGCAAGAGAAGGAAATTTGACAAAATACTTGGTAGCATGGGAAGAGAAAGGATGAGGGACCAGACAATGGTTCTCAAGTTGTAAACCCCTTGGACTACTTTGGATCTTGTCTCTGCATATGATATCTTTCATATGATTGGCAAAAGCAGCTACATCACTTCTCCTTGAAGGGGAGAAAGTCAAGCATATGGCTTTCCTCTCAGAAACAGGAAGGCACTTAACTTGAGGATTCATTAATCACCTATAAATACTACCAAGCCCACCTTTGCTAGCAGGGAAAGTGCTGCTATGAAATTTTAGTTGCATGGGATGATCACTTTGCTAAAATGTATGTATTGAATATCGATCAACAGCCATTTAAAGAGGAGAAATGGCAAAGATATTTAAAAACATAGCAAATGAAAAAGATGAAAACAGGAATTATCTGCTTTGAGAAGAGAGAGAATTGTGTTTAGAAAAATGAAAAGTCAAAAGATGAAAAAGGTAAAGAGCATGTATTTAAGTCAGATATTCAGGGCAAGATTTCAAATAGGCAACTGCTGATCTCTGATTGCAAGAGATTGTCAGGGAATGTATGCAAAGGAATACACAGTCACAATCACAGTTGTATGTATAGGGAACAGATATTTAGGAAAAGTATAAAGGGTATAGGGAAAACACTGAAATGACAGGGAGCCACCAAGTGGAAAAGAGGACATGAAAGGAAGAGCCACTCACAGTAGTAGGAAGACCACCTCAGTCAGGTACAAAACTCTTGGAGAGCCGGAGTCTTAGGAGGTTGCAATAAGATGAGGAATTGACACAAACCAGCCCAATTTCCACTTAGACAAGTGGTCTGTGTGCAGTGATGGAGAGGGATGTCGTATAGCACAGGTTATACCAGTGACAAAAAAAAAAGAAAAAAAAAAAAAGGCAACCAAGTCAGAAGGAGCTGGCTCGGTAACTGAGACCCCTGGGAGCACATAGCAGATTTAAAATGGCCAGGGTTAAGGATGAGGGAAATGCAAAGGGTTGAGTGTTCATTTGTTCCATCTATACCAGGGGAGAGGGCAAAAACAAAAGCAGAGAAAGAAGAGAAATCACCCTGGTAAATCAAGAAAAGCAGTGGAAAAAATGAAATCAAAAAGGTAGAGCTGGAAATATTAAAGTAATGCATGAAGCAGAAGGGGAACAGACATTTCAGGGTCTTACTCTGAGACAGAATTTTTGTAGGAAAGATGAAGCAATATCTGGTGTGAGAGCAGTTTAAGCAGAGTAATGAGCCAACCAAAGTTTTCACTTCAACACCACAGGTAGAATTATCCCCCTCTTTGTTGAAGCAATTCTCTTGAGAAACACTAGGTCAGGTGTGAGAAAAGTGCAGCTCTGAAAATGGATGTGTGGTATTTTCTGTTAGAAGACAGTTTTCAAAAGTGCAAAAGTGAGCGTAGTTAGCATTCTCCCTTGTTATACTATATAAATAAGGTTAGCTTACCTGCCTACACATAGTACATTTAACATGTTGAAGACAAATTGACTCAATAAATTTTCTTGTCATAGAAAATAGTGAGAACAACATGTTGATGACATTGGAACAGCAAGAGATTGTATTCTAAATGTTCCAATGTCTTTGACACATTATTTCTGAGGTTCTAACATCACTGGCATAAGATTTCTATTTTCTAAGATAATAGTATCATCTTTCACACTTTTTTTTTTGGCACCGAACAATACTCTTCCTACTGTGGACTTGCCTCTGTTTGTCCCAGTCCCTTAAATTTATGGTGTGGATCCACTTCTCATTGTGCCAGTAATCTTGCCCCCATTTCAGTTCACAAATGACAAGACTGGATCCATGTGATAAACAGAGGATAAAAATTATATTCTAAGACATCACAACTATTCTGGCAATTAACACATGTTATGACCCCTCTTACCTGCTGAGTCACAACTTTGGGCATTGCAGGTTGTTCCAGTTAGGAGCAGAAACTGTTTGGTGGAGTCAGCTGTTTTCCTGATGTCATCCCATTTGCTTGAACAAAAAAGGACTCAAATAGAAGGAGACTGTCTCAGCTCACAACTCAGTCATCTGGCACAGTATTCAGCTGAAAAACGCTCCTTTAGCTTTTTGTAAGAACCGTAGTCCCAGTGCTTGTTCATTTTACACTTAGCTTTCTCTTCTATGTTTTTCTCACACACACACAGCACTCCCTTCAAAGAGATTCCCACTGAAGACTGTGGCTGCAGATTGTGAATTCCTGAGCAGCTTTTTGTATCTTTGGTTCTGAACATTGGATTTTGAAGTTCCATCACCTGTTGCAGTTTCATGAGGAAGCTTTATGGCTTCTTACAACTTACAGAAGTAAAAGACAGTAATTAGGATAATAATCAAGGCAGTACATAACCACATCTCACTAACTTATTTACTCATCACTGCAGTTTAGGATAGTCTGACACCTTTAAGTTACCTCCGAAAGGAAATAAGAGACTCTTCATAGAAGAATGATAAATTATATAATTAAGAGACTATCCTGTCTTTCTATTCCGATGTTCCCATGTGCTACTCCAAACCAATTACACCTCATTGCATCTCTTTTTGGAGCTTCCCACTCCTTATGCAGTTTTTTCAGGCTCCTTGGAGGCATCTCTTACAATGGGCGCCTGAACAGCATCTGTTGTGTGGGTGGAAGTTGCTAGCTGACACACCCCATGCATTGTATCCTACTGGATACAAGCAGCTTTTGCAATTTTGAGGCTGACAGGTATTCTCTCCATTTTCCATTGGTAGACAGGGAATGGGATAATCTTAACCCTGGAAATGCGCTCATTTGGACACAACAGATAGGTTATTTCAAAGACTGACCCCCAAATTATCTTCAATGACATTGCTTGTATTCACATCAGTTCTACGTACAGTCCTACCTCAGGTTTATCCAGTTTAAGTTTTCCAGTCAGATCTGGTCCAAATGCAAGATTTGTGTTTCAGTAGAAGTTCAAGTGAACTTTCAGGATTTGATTTCAGCCCAAATCAAATCTAAGATAGATATTTTTCAGGAATTCTTCTGAACCCCAAATGGTTTGGTTCCCCAAACCATTCAGCTGCTCAGTGATTATCACAGCTAAACCAAGCATTGACTTCACAAAGCAGCGATAGAGACTCAAACTCCCAGTTCCAAGTAGTTCTATCTGTGATTTGCTCTGTAGGGAGGACACAATAGCGTACAATTTTGCCAGAAACTCAGGAACTACCTTAGATCCAGTGAAACTGAACAGCACTTGAGAGGTGTCTAACAAATGATCTTTGTTTCAGCAGTACTGTTGCTACTGAAAAAGTCTGACCTATGGCCCACCCTGCAGTCCCCATCTCTCCAGTTGGGAAACTCCATCCTAGTCCATGTGCCTAAGCTTCCTTTGAATCTCTGAATGAAAATGGTTACGTAGAAGAGATGGTGTAATCTAGGCCTTGTCCCAGCACAACCCCCAGTCTGGGGAAGTACTACTCCTGGCTCACATACTAGAAGCATTAGTATTACTTAGTCCCAGTTATCCAAGGCTGTCTTCAAATATAACCCAGAAAGCATGTGACACTTTGGTTTCTCATTTTGCAATTCAAAGCTTCTAAGTGACCTAAAGAATTGTTAGTCTACAGGAACACCAGGCAGAAGATTTACAGAAGTCTCTAACCCCCAACCAAGGATGAGGAGCCTGCACTCCTACTAGTTTAGAAGGAATAAGAAACGTTAATTCTTGCCATTTAGGGATAGGAAAGCCAGCTGAACTACCAGCATCTACTCTGATTTTCACTGCTATCTCATCACAAATTTGTTCACTGAAATGGTAGTTACTTAATAGATTTCCTGTAGTTCTACAAGTCTACAGAAACACATATGATTCATAATTTCTTCCCTGACCCCATGTATGTCTCACCCCCAAATCCCAAATCTAACTCATTCTCTCTGCTACTGTCTGTTCCACTTCATGTCTGCCAGGGAGAAGCAGAGCAGGGCTGTTCTCCAAAGGGAGGTGAGCCACAAGCCAAGGGGGATCCCAGTGCCACCAGTGCAGCGACCTCATTAGCCAGAGCCCAACCCACAGTACCTAAAGCACTGAGCAGGACAAACCCAGAGACAGTGGCCAGGTCCCACAAAGAAACCAGATTTTAAGACACTACTATGGTGATGAGGCAGGTCTAAAGTCCAGCTAGAAAGTGTTCCTATAGGTCAAGGCTAAAATCACATCCAGTGATCACTAGGCAGGCCCATGTAGAGAAACCAGGCCCCAGATCAAGTCAGCACATAGATTAAGGTGCAGAGCAAGCAGCTCCCTAGTATGGCTGTGACCTACCACTGCTCCAACATAGCTCATACAGGGGCTGAAGGCCCAAGGCTTAGCTTAAATAGAGCTCCTGGTTCCATGAGTGTGGGGTGGAGGCCACAGGTGAGGCTAGTCAGGGCTATTAAGATTTATTACTGCATGCAGGGCCCTGATAATGCCTTCCCAAACAATGGTTATTATGTTGTGAACCAGTTTATAAACCCCAATCAAATAAAAATTACTACTCCTTATTCATGTATACCAGAAAGATCTGCTTGGCAAAAATACTGCCTCACAGAGATTTTCCTTGTTTCTTGTTTCCTGGGCACTTTTTCTACATCTATTGTGTAACTTTTGCAATAGAAATTGTGCCACGTTGTAACCCCTCAAATATCCAGCCATTTTCAAATGAGGACATTACCCTACAGCCTTCTTTTTCCATTGATCTAAAACCACCCAATAAAGCTTATCACCTACTGCTTTCTTCCCATCTTCTTTACCAAATTTCATTTCAAACCCCAAGCCATCCCAGTGTGAACAGAGAGTTCTCACTGAGGTAAGCTAAGGGAGAGACTATATTTCAAGGTAGCTGTTGCCAGTTGCACAGTGCTCTGATATCAAGTTCTTGCCATGGGAATGACTTGGTTTCTTGAGAATACTTGTAGCCACTGTTCCACTGGATTTGAACTTCTGCAAGATATAGGAAGGGAGGAAACGATCATCTCTTCCCAAACATGCTCATTCCCCTGAGCAATCAGTTCTTTGCTCCTTGCTTGTTTAGACTGGCATTTGGAATCAATCCCACAATGAACCTATCTGGACAAAACATCAATAGCAATCAATGTTAGGCCTGAACCCATGCTTTTGGGCTACTACAAAACCGTAGCACTGCAGTTTTTCCAATGTGTGGCTAGAGGGAATTGCCCTTCTGGTTTCAAATCCAAAGAGCCACTTCTGGGATGCCCAGTCTGTTGCAATCACAAGCTTCCTTCTATACAAGTAGTTGTGAAAATGTTCCATAGTTTTAATCACTGGCAGAGCATCTAGTAATTTTTCCCAGGAGAGTTCAGCCATCGACTTATAATAAACTGTCATCCTCTGAAGTCATTTGCATTACTGTATCAATACCTAGTCCATAAACACTAGCATTTTTGTCTAATTGAAAATGAGGTTTGAAGCCCTGGCAGTTTAACACAGAAAAAGTCAGAAGAACCTTTTAATCTTTGCTTACTAAATCACACACTCAGCACTGAAATAACATTCTTTTCCTACCCTTTTTATGCAAATGACATGTAATATTGTGAAACGCACAAATAAACTTCCTCTAGTAGGATTAAAGTCCCACAAAACTGCACATCTGGGAGTCTCTGGGGAGCTGGCTGGTGTTCAAAGATCTTAAGAGTAGAATTTCCCTCCTCACAGTTCTGTGTACCAGAGCTAAACTCATTGTTTTAAAACAATTCCTATTGCTTTGGGTACAGTTTCAGACCAGCAGCCTTAGGCTGATCCCAGCCTATATTTGTAAACTTATCTAATTTTGTTCAAAGATATTAGCATGAGCCCAGTATATTAACTAGGTGTAGAGAACAGGCCGGGAGGAGTTCTGGACCAAAGCCTTCTCTGGTGGTCTCTCTTGTGTAACTGCCCACTATGAAAATCAAAGGCCATCATGTTGAAGTGCCACAAACTTTGTCTGCAATAATAGCATTTTTCTCATCTTCTGGGCCATTTTCTATTGCCAATCTTCACTTAATATTCAGTCTGAAAAATCAGATAAAACTGTTACAGGGTCTGGGGAATCATCACTATTCATAGTGACTCAGAGGAAGCCTTTTAAAGTGTTCAAGGTAGTTTCTACACAGGAACCAAATCTGCTGTCATTTTTTCCCTTACAAGAACTATTGTTGATGCACAAGAACAGTTGAAGGCTTATTTATGCTCTTCTGATGTTTTTCGATGTCCTTTGTGGCTTCTTCTTTCTTTGCTTGATGTTAAAAACAGATGAGGTGGGTGTTTGAGGTGCTCGTTCTCCCTTTGATAGCCTCGGAATACTGCAGCCTCAGTCTTTCCCGAATCAAAAAGAAAATCGTGATGTTTATCCAAAAGGTCTTTGGGGCAATATCAAACCAGGTACTATTGAAGCCAGGGATAGAAGAATGGGGGCTTGCTTAATCACATTAATGATTTCTAAATAAAACAATCGTACTTATTAAAGCCAGGAATGGAAGAATGGGGGCTTGCTTAATCGCATTAAAATAGATATTGCTGAGTGTCTTTGCTTACTACTGTGCAAATTAACCGAAACAAGGAGTCTCGGGGCCCCTCACAGAGGATGTTTCCTGACAAAAATGGGGAACCTGTCTCAAAAACCAGCTGAGACCGATCTTGTGGTTTGGACAAGAGCCAAGGAGCAGCTAAGTCTGTACAAAGGCAGGGGGTCAACTAGTGGTGATGAAGAAGGGTTATCAACCTTCATCCCCGCAACCCCCCCGACGACCACCACCAGAAGGCACTGCGCAAGTGCAGACAGAAGGAGTTTATGGAAATGACTTCTTGGAGCTAATTTTAATACAAAGCGGGGATATGTTATGCATATGTATAGGCGTATTGGGAAACTTCATGCATATGTAACTCTTCACTGCATATAACCAAAGCAAGTTCCTGCGTTAGGGCGCACATGCCTTTGGGAGCTATCCTGCATGCGCCCGGCGCCAAAACAAACCACGTACCTACTTTATAACTCATTTGCTTTGAGTTGTAGAGTTCTTCCATGAATCACTATATCAAAACAAATCTAACAGAAACAAACCTTCAACTTCATCCCTTTAGTGTTCCTCCTGTACACTATTCATTTACACCAGTAGTTTTACATTTTTACATAGTGTCACTTTTTTTTTTCCTGTTTACTGTTCACTACACATTAGCTACATTATCAAACATAAAAATTCTCTCCTGCTTCAGAACTACTGAAAACCTAACATATCAGATCCTCCTGCAAACTTTATCTAAAAGTTTCAACCAAAGGTTTCTGCCTCTGGAAGACTACCATAATATTAAACTGCATTTATTGTTACAGAACTGTTTGTTCACATTGGTAAATTACTTGCTCCACACTAACAGATCTTGAATGAATTTGGCACAGGCTGGATTCATAGGGTACCACCTGTCAACTACCAGTTGACCAAAATTTAGTCACCAAAACTGCACAAGGAAACACTCATTTAGAGTCTGCACAGCCAAGCTGGCCTAATAATTGTCATGTTTGAAGCTATGTCTACTTTGGTCAGTAACCAAGCTCCCATTCTTATTTCTCAAGTATATGCTGGCAGTGGGTTCTGGCTCTTCCATGCTTTCCCTAAGGGTGGTGTCTCTGGTTTCTGGCTAGCTGTGTAACAATCTGTTTTTTTTTGTTTTTTTTTTGTCTGCGTTTATTCAAACTATTTATTTGCATTACTGTAAACTTACTTTGTCTTATAAGCCAACTGTACTATTTTTGATAGCTTGAAAAATGAGACTACCATCCCTTTTCCAGCATGTATGCTGGCCACAGAGCTGCGTTTACAGTGCTCATGGCAGTCAGTTCTCAGCCTCCTGAGAGATGATGCAAGGGGGGACAGCTTTATGGGCAAATTCCATTGCATTTCTGCAGGCCTTTAACTTCATTTCACTCACCTCGGTCCTGAGAAACATAAAAAAATTAATTTGCTGGTAAGTTATCTATCCCAGAAATGTTCAGTGATAAGTGTGCATTCTACAAGTCTCTGCCATCCTCTGCAGGTGAAGTGAGGACTCCGTTTTCTCCTTCTTCCTCACTCTTGGCTATCCTCTGACACCTCCAGTCTTTAAATCAAAAGCTCAGGACTTCCTCCACGATCAGGATAATGCCATCTTGTTCTGGTGGGTAAGTTGTGTGTCATTCAAACTGTATGTTACATCTTTTCTGTCCTTTATCCAGCTGTTCCCTACCGGAGAGATAGCAGATCATTTCAAGGACAGGTTAATTATTCCCTTTATGCTTAAATTGAAGGTGCAACAGAAGAGGAAACACTTGATGCCTTTCACCAGGCTGCAACAGAGAGTGGCTGGCTACTCAGATGTTGGACGTATCGTCTTGCTGAAGGTCAAACAGTGCAGTCATTGTACTGTTAGGAACAGTAGAAAGGAGGACTCTTTTCTCATGTTTTTTCTCTAAGTAGTAGATGCACATTTCCCTTACCTCTGAATTTCCGTGCCATGATGGGTTTATTTGACTCCATTGTGTGCCTCTGTGATTTAATTGTTATATTATTAGGGTGAGTAAAATAAAGCTGCAGCTTTTCTTTTGCTGTATTAGTGCAGTTTAATTACATTTGGGAAAGGCGAAAAGAAGAGTGGGAGCTTGCCAACATTAATGCTGTCTGTCATTCACAGCCCATTGATGACAAGGAGTTGAAAGCTTGGCAGTTACTCTGGTAATCAGCAACCTGGCTGTTGACGAATGGAAAAGATTATGTGAAATTTCCTGAAAGGGGGAAAAAAAGAGTTCTCCAAAGAAATAAAATACAAAACAAGAACAAAGGGCAAAAAACCCAACCCCCAACTTCTAAATCCAACAGTAAATCCCTTTTATAATGTTTACATGAAAGACACTACACGAAACAGTTATAATAAATGAAAAATTCCACTAGTAAACTGTATTTAGTGTCTATAAAAGGGATCTATGTTCCTAAAATAGAAGTACAAATATGACCACTGGATTGTTGTTAAAAGTAATTTGGAAATGGACTTTTTTCCCTGAGCTGAAGGGTACATATCACTTGTAAAAAAACAACAACAAAATACCTTTCATCACTAGAGATGGCATCTCAGTTACATTTTTTGATTTATAGCATGGAAAAGAAAATAATCTTTAGAGCTGTTCCAAATATATAACTCCCAATCTTTCAAAATAAAATGCTTTTTGATTTATTTTTTATTCACTTTGCTTAATTTTCCCTTCTTTTAAATACAGAAGAATGCAGACATTTCATCTTACTATTAATAATATAAGCAACTTCTGTTCAGGCTTTAGGGTTATTTGTAGCACTCCAGCATCCAGCACAGTATTAAACTTCAAGGAAGGCTCCAGGAAAATGCAACTGGGAACTACATCAAGAAAGAAGAGAAATTCTACAGTACTTATGTGCTTTTGATGTGACCCATACAATGGATGATTTGTGACATCTCTCATTTGTCTTAATTAAAAGCTGAATATAATTCTGAAGCCATTTTTGGCATCTTTGGGATAAAACAATGCTGGCTTGTCTGAAATTATGTCTTGTCATTTTTCTGTGGCTGTTGGAGGTACCTACTTGATTTCATACTTCATATAATTAAGCTTTGGGATTCTGGGCTTCAGCCTTTCATTTCACTTGGAGAAATTAAAAGGTCCTATGGTATCTATAGTATTACTATAGTTTTAAGAATATGAAAAGCCTGTAGAATTGATCAACATGCAATTGTTTGCTTGGTATGCAAACAATCGAGTCTTTTGTCTCTTCTATTTTGTCAAACAACATAATGCGAGAAAAAAAAAAAAAGGGGGGGTTTTAATCATGATGTCAGGCAACTCAGGCATCTTAAAATTTACCAGCAGGTAATGTTGACTGTGCAGGACTGTGAATAGGGAATTTCTCTTTCACAGTGTTGAACAGATACATCACCATGTGGCTTCAGGCTTTTTCCCCACAGGCAGTTTTTCCCCACAGGCAGTTCCATATTTTAGGAGGAGTGGGAGAGAATACCTCGCCACAATTGAAAGATCACTGAGCTTTACTGGAAAACTAAATATGAATGAGAATGATTTGACTAATACATTTAGTATTATGAAATAGCTATGTATTTATTAGATGAAAAACATATTGCATATTAATGACCTCCCTCCACTAAAGAAATGACAATGGAATATTAGTCAGGCATCAGACCCAGTTTTAAATTTCTCTGGGAAAGAGAAAGGGGAAGACGAAAAACCATAAACTTTTTTTTGTGTGTATGTTAACAATGAAGTTCCACTGCCCAAGTAACAGGTCTCTCCATTGCTGGAGAATGAAGAAGTAAGGCTACTTTATAGATAAGGCTTTCTACATATGTCATTTCCTGCACGTGGTAATCACGTGCAGGCACAACTTGATGGTCTTCTTTATTTGTCCAGGTTTTGTGGCCACAGAGCAAAGCACCAGAGTGCATGTACACTGACTTGCATGCAGAATATTCAAGAGTCCAGGCTAGGACCACACTGAATGCGTAGATCAGCTGTACTTGCACATGTGCATTAAACCTGATCCGTCAGGGGAACATTGTGGGATCCTAAATCAGACTAGTCTAGGAGGTATCGGCGTAGTGCATATGTGTAGACTAGCTCTGCAGCGCACGTGCAGGAAGTCTGACATGTCAAGCACAGAGGATAGAACCGGATAACACAAGAGATGACTGACTGAATATTTCAGAGCTAGAGAATGTCACTCAGCAGTGGTCTACTGTTCCTCCTCTGCAGTGACGCTGCGGTGACAGAAGTCTGCTGGCCCCATATCTGTAAAAATCAAACTATTTGAGAAACATAAAAAAATCCTGAAGTAGGTATGATCTGTTTACCCACTGAAAAATGGGTGGTTTTGAAGTATGGATTTAAATTAAACTACACATAAATAATTAACAATGACCAAAAACCCAAATGAAATACAAACATTTAGCAGAAATAAAGAGATGTGCTGTTATACAGGACTATCTTTACTATCCATTTCTGCCTTCCCCAGTGTTCTCCTGAACTTCATTTGCCCACCTTAAAGTAACATTCTCTTTGTACAATCAAGGGCAACTATAAATAGTTGAATAGAACCCTAAAGTTGAAAATAGAACCCTAAAGTGGCTCTTTGCATTATTATCCCTTGAATTTGATCAAGATACCATTAGAAATACTGTCCATAATGGACAACATTATTCCATCGTATTTGCCCCCAGAATTCATTATTAAAAAAAAAACACCCCCCCCCCCGCTCCGGTTTATATAATCTGCATCTCTTCCAATTACATGTGATACTGGAGGTAATTTAGATCTTGCTGTCATGTACTGAAGTGAGTTCAGATAGTCAATCAAAAGAGGTGTTTGCTGCTGAAGTTTTGAAGGTGATGCCAGTGAATTGACTAAAGCCACTGGCTAAGCATATGGAACAGGATTTAAATGATGCAGGAGAGCAACTTCTGAGAGCTGCAGTGTCTTCTACAGGCAGAGTAAGTGTCTTTGTTTCAAGCCATGCAAGAAGTTCAGTTAAGAACAATTTAACTCAAAGCTGAAAAATCAACGTAAGACTAGAATAAAGATTGCCTATTTTCCTCTGTTAATCTACAACTAAACCTAAGTAAGAGAGGATAAGATCCATCTTCTCTAAGACTATGAAGGTGATGGCTACTAGATGCTTCCAATTTAGTTCCTTTTCTGCATGTCATTATTTCAGTTGTTTCATGAAGTATTTTAAAAGGCAAACATGCTTTTGAAATGCATCAAGAACATTTAAGGTAGTCTTAATTAATGAACAATTTAAAACGATGTCATGTAAATTTTAACTGAATGTCAGTTTTCATACAAACAGAACTTGACACAAATCATAAGTAAACAACTAAAAATGTAAAGTATAATTCACTATTTTGTAACAATAGAGCTATAATTCACTATTTTGTAACAATTAATGTTCTGAATAAAGATTTAAAAGCTAAAATAGAATAATACAATGTGTACGGATACGTCATCCTTTAGCTGAAGAGCAATCAGAATAGCCATATTTGGTAATACGGCTGCAAATTTATGTTTACATGTTTAACAAAAAAAAAGTATAAACAGTTTCTCTTAGGCAAGACAACTAAAAATTTAAAAAGTAAAAACAAACAGTAACAATGAAAAACCCCACACCTCAGTTACCAAGATATTCTTTTTTCTGCCTCATCTATCAAACAATAATTAAAAGGAAAGATTTACGTCAAGCCAACCTTACCATATCTGGAATATTTCATCAACAATTTTAATATTAAAGACAAAAATAAGTACGAGTAATACTTAGCACATTTTTTATTTTTTTTAAGGAATTTATTACTCATATTTCCCATGGGGAAACTACACAGCCTCAAGATTTCCAAAAATGGGTGCCTGTAATTACTTTTCTAAGCTTGTATTCATGCATGTGAGTAAGTGAATTGATTGTGAATATGTTCTGCAGCTTCTAATAGGTCCTAACCATTAGGCTGATCAAAAAAATTTCAAGCACATTTATATTGTTGTAAAAATGCTGACATGTCAAAATGCAAACTTTCAAGATAAATACATGATTTGCCAGTAACGGAAACTGTGAGGGAGGGTTTTCAGGTCCAATTTTCGGTTTCTGATACACAGCCTGGCCTCGTCTCCATCTGTGCACAGAGTAGATAATAGCTCAGTGGGTAGCTGAGGTATTCACCCCCTACGCCGAGGCCTGTGTTCAAGGGGATGTGCTGACTACTGGGCTAGTCTGAGGTGCATTGCTTTATTTCCTCCAGATTTTTTTCCTAATGCCACCTCTTTCATGCTTACATAGAACAAATGTCCAAACCCTAAGTCTTGATAGAATGGATGTTTTCTAGCGTGGATTTTTTTCAATGACTGTTTTATCAGTGATAAAGTCACCATGTGTGCTAAAAGCAGATGTAACTCTACTAATTGTTGCTAGCTATCCAGCACACTTCCTTGCCTAGTAGGCGATCCAGAAACAAGCGTGCAGGAATTAAATTTATTCTTGGAAGGGTTTTAAAATATTTCATTTCAGAATCGCTCAACAGCTGCACAGCAAAGCCCTTTACATGTCAGTTGCCTCTCCTTGATGTACACGTTTAACTCTCCTGCTCCCTACTCATCACATCGGAGGAGTATTATGTATTTATGATTCTATCATGGCCTGATTTGGGAGCTGGCAGGAGCCGTGCATGCTCAGTGCCTCTGAGGAGCACGCCGGCCGCTGGCGGAGCCGCGGCCTGCCCCCATGCCACCCCAACTTCCCGCACTCCACAAGTACCTCACAGATCCACCCCCCCCCCCCGGCACCCCCTTCTCCTCTGCAGGGCCCACAGCGGCTCCCCCGGCCCCAAGGCTCCGAGGCCCGAGAGGGAAAGTCCGTGAGGAGGGCTCCAGAAGGGGGCCGCCCGCCCTCCCGCCTGGCTGCCTGGCGGCGGGCAGCCCGACACCCCCTGCCGACTTCCCCACGATCTCGGGGGACGGCCGGGCAGAGGCCTCCCCGTGCAGCTGCCGCTACAACTCTGCTCCGGGACTCCCCGGGGCACAGCCTCCCCCGCGACCCGCCGGGGGCGGCCCCGCACCGCCCCCTGCTGCCCCCTACCCGAGCCTCTACCGCAGCGCCGGCTCGTCCCAGCCTCGGCCCCAGCCTGGGGCCCGGGGCCATGGAGCCCCGGTCGGGCGGGGAGGAGGGGAGGGCCGACACTGGGGGATTCCTGGCCCCCCAAAGGAGGTGGGGGAGGCGGGGGAGGGGAGGCGGGGGGGAGGGGAGGCTGGGCTCCCGGAGAAGGAGACGACCGCTCGCACAAAATCTGGCGGCTTCCAGGCAGCCCTGGCGGGCAGGGTGAGTATTTTGGGGAGGCCCCACCCCGCACCCCAACCCGGCGCCCCCTGCCCCTGTGCGGCGGGGGAGGGACCAGAGTGGCTGCCTCGGGTGGGGTCTGAGCGCCGGCTCGGGGTGGGGGGATCGCGCCCGGGGCCCGCTCCCCGCTGCGGGAGCACCAGGGGCGGCGGGACGGTGGGGCTGGGGGCTGGGGCTGCGTGTGCCAGGGTCTGCACACCCTCCCCTCCCCCCCTCTTTTTCCCTACCCACCCCAAGCGCGTCAGGGTTTTGCTTCTCCCAGCCTAGCTTCCCCGCGTCTGCTCCTCCGTGCTCCTTAAAAAATAGATCTGTGTGTGTGCCCCAAAGCTGGGGGGGGGGGAGTGACGGGGGGGAAGGGCTTCTCCGAGGAGCAGGGAGGTGCAGGGAGAGCCGTCGGCAGCTCCTCTTGTCCTGCCTCGATGCTGCCGTGCCGGAGCGGAGAAAGGGGGTGCGCCGAGGTAAGGGCTGGCACCCTGCTCCCGGGGATGGGGGGCGGCCGCCGTCTTGCCCGCTCCCTGCCTCTCCCCGGGGCGCCCCACGGAGCCCGGCCGCCCTCGGGCAGAAGTTAGTTTGTCGGCGGAGTTGTCGCGGAGGGCCCCCCGAGGTGGCACAGCACCCAATTGTGATGGGCGAGGGCTCGGTGACCTCCAAAGTTTTCGCCGCGGGAGGAGACCTGTGCCATAAGTTTTTCAGGATCCGTGCAGATCTGCGTGGAGTGGGTCGCGCCGCTACTTGGTTCGAAGCAGGAAAAAAAAATAAAGGCAAAATCAGGGAGGGTTAGGTAGGGATTTAATTACTTTTAATATATTGCTTGCATTATACCTGCGGTTTGTGTTTGGCACTTTCAGAAAGGTAACGTGGAATACATTTATTAATACATATGCTGGGATGTAGACAACGTAGGAGATAAATCTGGGGAACGTGCAGAAACGGGATGGGTTTTGAACATTACGTTCTCTTTGGCAAATGATCAATAGTGAAAGATTTCTGCTTACATAATCTATACCTTGACATTATCATAATTAAGAGATTTGCTCATAATGTCTGGTATTGATAACCACTGCAACTTCAGTTAATGCTTAATAAATTTAGTAAGTAACTTAGACTTAAGGAGGTTTGTATATTCTGGATAAATTGATAGCTAGGCAAGATTATTAAACTTTGTGATTGGCTCCTGATCAAGTGAACTCTCAGTTATTCAGGAGAGCATCAGTAGACAGATATTTAAAATACAAGACTACGTTTTAAATGCGTATGGCCAAGATTTGACTACCGAAATGAGAGTATCTTTGAGAAGACAAGTTAAGTAGTCATTATATGATGGTAGCTGTGTTGGACCCGTGCATATTAAACTGTTCCATGATGCCAGGCACTGTAAATTTTCTGGCAGTGTACTATACAAATGGGGGGTGGTGGTGGTTATAATTTTATTTTATCTATAGGTAATGGCTATTCCATGTATGATACATACATGAATTGATTGATATTAATTGTTCGCTGTGAAATTTTAATGGTATGTTTAAACAGTTTTAGCTTTGCTCTTCTGCTTTTCTTCTTTGTCTCAGGCAGCAACAGAAGAATTTCAGATTTCTTGCTTGTACATTATTCCCTCTTTCCTCTCTCCGCTCTCCTTTGGTCTAATTTAAAGCACGGTAAATTCTGCGAGTGCCTGTACATATTTACATGAAGAAAAATGCCCATTTTAAAGATAAACAACTCTTCCTGGTAGAGTAGAGCAAATCCCTCATGCCCTGTGTGAAAACCTGTTTTGGAGACACTTGTTTTGGTATTAGTTTGTGATGCCAAACAACAAACATGCGAGAATGCAAAGATATAGCTGGTGCTCTGATCTTTGTTTAAACAGGTCATGGTTTTTATTTAATGCCGTGTGCTCATTACAGAAACTGTCAGCAGGAATGTAAAGCGGACCAGAGTTCTGCTTTGGCATACATAGCCTATTCTGACATCGATGTTTCTGCATCTTGAATTAACAGTTCATAGAGCCTGGTGTTGTATGTGGTAATATTTATTTGATTGAATTTGTTATAAGGAATTAGGAAAAAATGTCCAGGATATGTCCTTTTAGGAAGGGAATAAGATCAGATCTGCTGCTTCAGGTGCAGTCCCTTTCACCTGAAGAGTTAAACATGACTGGGCACTTCTGTATTTTGGTAGAACATGTAGATGTGTATGAAAAGCTTACTGTTTTTTAAGTCAGCAAGAGTTTTGCCACCGAATCAGGAGGAAGCAGACTCAAATGCCCTGGAACCAGGTATCTGCTTAGTTGATTATCCAGATGGTTTGTTCTTCCTGACGTGTAGAAATGGTATCAAATAGTGAATAAAAAAGTGAGTTTATATTTGAGGATTTCAGTATTTTTGTGCATGAAAACAGGTTTCATCTCAAATGGTAAGTAAACATAGTAAAAATAAATCATGCAGTACATTTGATTCCTGTTGGACCTCGTTTTGAAGAACAGCAAGCAGTCACATTCAGTGAGGATGTGTAAAGTAATCTCAGGGAAGAGCCTTTTCACATGTTACTGTTACATTAACATACATCAGACTTCTACAGTGTGCACTGTGAAGTCTCCTGAGAAGACTAAGTATAGTGCTGGTAACTGTAGTTTGCACGTACATCGGGTTCTGTGAACATTGTCTGTAGGTAAATTGGGTTTGTGTGAGAGTGTCTGAAAGCAAATTGGTCTCTTATTTCTAACTTAAATACATGTTTCTGTTTCAATTGTGAATATTCCAGGTTTGCTTTGAAATACCATCAAGGTTAGTAATGTAAGAGGGTCCTTTAAGGTCACTGGGCTGTTAACCTGTGACTTCCTCTTAGAAGGTCATCCTTTGAGGCTAACGTTATTATATATAAAATACATGTGAATGTAATGCTAGACTAAGGTTGCAGAATGACAGTCTAGTGTAAGATACGTTGCAAAAAGGAGCAGAGCTGTTATGATGACTATTGACCTGCTTCAGCAGTGACCACTTCTAGAGAGTAAAGCAGTTCATTCTTTGTGACTGCTCACTGCTTGACCTCCTTGTTGAAACTGTCAACAAGGGTGACAGTTTTGCTGCGATTTGATATGACAGTGGAAATTATATTAGGATTAACAAATAACCATCATGTAGTAACTTGCAGTTGTAACTGAATTGGGGTTCATTACACTAACCTAAATACAAAATGCTTAGCGTTATCCATTTAATCACTATTTAAAATGTGAATATTGGAGTAAAATTGGCTTTGTAATGTCATTTAAATATGCTATGTATGACCATGCAGAGCCATACTAATATTGGTGTAACAAGGAATTTTTTACGTATGTTTTTTACTTAGGTTATCTATTTTCAGAGGTGTAATACCTCTGAATACATTTCGACTGCAAGTATTTGCCCTTACTTATTAGATCTTTTTCATTTATACATTTCTGTTAATTAGAAGGTTACTGTGTCTAGCAGATATGACTCTTTTCAATGCTATGTCTTATGCAGCGTGCCCTCCTGACCTTTTAAGTTCAGTGTCTCTGCCATACAGCTAGTCCAGCTTCTCTTATGGCGGGTGAGGGTCTTGCCATTCAACCAAAGACTGAAGCCAACAGAGCAGCTGTAGAAGCAACATGTGAAGGAGACTGATGGTTGCTGATATTTTGGACTGTTTTTTCTCTTCCTTATCCTAATTGGCTATTTTGCTCAAGCTCTCCTTGCCAGCTCTTGCAGTCGCTTCACTTTTCTTAACGTGTTCTGTAGCTCAAACATCCTGCATGCCACTTTCTTTGCTTTTTCCTCTTCTTACCTGTGCTGTAATAACCCATCTTCTCTCTGCTTTTGTCTTCTGTGACGCTAATCTTGTTTATTTTTTCCTTCTCTGCAAAAGAAGATGGAAGGAACATAATTCCTTCTGTCATTGCATTGATCATTTTTCTATGTTGCTGTATTATTGTTTGCCCCTACTCCTTTGTTGAGTTTCTGTACACTGTAAGCTCTTCGGGACAGAAGCTTTTTGCTGCTGTCTGTGCAATGCCTAGCATAGTTTGTTCTTGGATTTCGATTGATCTGTAGACACTCATATAATAATACTGGGACTATGTCTTCTTTATGTGACAGCCTTCTTTCTGGTTTTGTGGTAAACCAAAAATTTATTACTTAAAGTTTACCTTCACAGTCTTGCAATTCTGAGGTGTATCTCAGTTTTGTCCCTCAGCACATGTACGAAAGTCCCTAGTGTGAGTAGATTTTGGTAAAAGTTGAAGATACCTTGCCTACTGGAAAGGGGGTGGGATGGATTAAAACTCAACTGCTGCTAGTAGTTAACAAAATAGTAAAAACTGAATATTAAATATAAGTAATAATAAAAAGAAATAAATGTCAACTTCTGTGTGTTTCAGTGGAAATTCAGATCTGACAGCACCAAAAAAAAAATAAATTTCTGGTTTCACCAGGTTGATCAAGTAAGGAACATAAAGGAAAAGCAAATCCAAAAAAGTATAGTGGTTTCATTTCACTGCTTTGATACTTTCCTCCTAAATGTTTTTTCATTTTGGTCTCCCATTACTTTTCACCACTGAAATATTTGACTTTGTTTTAGCATCTTTCAGGTCAAATGAAGATTTGTAGTTGGTCCAATTAAAATTGTGAAATCAGTTTTTTAAAGAGCCAGCAAATCAGATGTTGTAGTGTGCATACAGCTTGGAGTCACAGTTCAGTGACAGCCAGCCCAGTGAGCAATGATCCTGCATTTGGAGCAGGCTGATCAGTGTTTTGCAGGGCGAGAGCTTCCCCCTGAGCTAGCCGAGCTGGAGTGTGCCTCAGTACAGCCATTCTCACGAATCTACTCTCCGGAGTAGCCCCTTCAGTTTCAGGGAGAGCAGTGATTTGAAGCATCCCTGTGCAAGAAAGGCACAGTAAGACCAGATTCTTCTAGTTAGCAAAGCAGCAGCTGCACATTTTAGATCTGGTGAATACGCAGAGGTGTCTGACCTGAAACACTCTGCATCAGGACTGTTTACCTGGGACTACCCCTGTATTCTCTGTCCTCATTCTTTGAAAGAAAAGCTTTCATTATCTTTGTCTCAGTTTTTGGTGGGCTCTATAGGCATGACGTCATGGGCACAAGGAGTGAGTGGTCCAAACAACCATATTTAAATATTTAAACATCAAACAAACACATTTAAGTATTTTGTTGTATATTTTTCCTTTATCAGTCCTGGGGAGGATACCTGTAAAAATAAACAGGGCAAACTCACTGACTCCTTCCCTGAACGTTAATGAGATGACGCGAAGGATTTCAGTGAATAAATGCAGCTAAATGATTGAAAAGTAGAAACAAAAATTATAGGACAATATACTCAATTTTCAAAGTTTTGTGTCTAAGAGAAAGATGCATAAAGCTGTTAAAATTTTGCTTGATTCCTTTTAATTATATAATTATCTCAAAAGTAGTGTCACTGTAGGTGTATGTACATGTAAGTTGTGTTCTACATTCTGCCTTATGTATGTTGGCATGCTTGTACTTTGGCATTTCATTCATCTTCAGCTACAGGTATTAGAGTGGCCACTTTTCTTTTCCCATTCTTGTGTATTGACATAGAGATCAGCAACCCTTCAAGACTGGTTAGTGTTAGATTTCTTCCTGAAATCAGAGGAGAATATTGGCAATAGGAGTTCGTCCAAAGCTGAGAGATGCTGCTTCACAAAAAGGGAAGACCCTGTGAGCTGTCCTATGGTATTAAGCTGCCCCCATGTGAAGCAGCAGCACCAGCCCCTGCCGACCTTAGCACAGGGGAGCTGCTGCCTTTCCTGCTGTCTGCTCCAGGGGTGCTGCCTGCTTGCATCTGCCCTCAGCTACCCCAGCACCATGCTGTACGCTGCTGATCATCGGCTACCGCTGCTGGTGGCAGACACTGACTTTTGAGTTCTTACCTGGAAACTAACCGAACTGATGGCTGGGATAATCCTCCACTCAATATTAGGCTTTGTCATATTCTGTTAAAATTTTGGTATCAGAGTGAAGAGGGTAAATTATATGGGATGTATTCTGCCCTCACATATGTGTGAATGATCCAATCAGCTAAATTCTATGCATTTTTACGCAATTTGCAGTGAAATTGGTTTGGATAAATTCTATGGCTCAGGCAAGTGGATTTCACCCAGTGGTGCTTGTACAGATGAAGGCCAGGAAATGAGAGTTAGGCAAGTTGTCACAAAAAGGCGAAGAAAGAGAACAAAGTTCTTCAGTTACAAATTTAAACCTACTCTGTTTTCTTAAATATATGTTTCAGTACTTACATATTCCTTTTTCTAAGTAAATATTTTAAGAGATTCAAGAGCCTTATCAGAAGACATGCCCAAATTGCAGACTGAAACATAGAATCAAATCACTGCAACCCTAATTTACTCCTATTGGAATGTCCGTCTTTGGTAATTTTTCCAGATAACCTGTATTTTTAGCTATTTTTGCATTGGAATTACTATTATCATTTTGAGATTTGTCATTTTTCTTGTATGAGCTTAGGATCTTCAGTAACAGCAGATTCTGAAATATTGCCAGAGATGAAGGCAATTTTTTTAGAGTGAGGAATGAGCTTTGTGGCTTTTAGATATTTATTTAAAATTTACTTCCTTAGAGGTAATTACTTAAATAGATTAGCTACCTCAGCAAATATTTTGGCATAAATACAGGCAGCATCAAACCAAAAAGCTATGTTTTTCAGGGAAGAGACTTGATTTTCCTTAAGAAAAATGTATCCATTTAAATATTTTATCCAAATGTGATGTTTTATACATTCACTGAAGATCGTATGTAGGATTACATTAATGCATTTAGCGTTGGCAAATGTTCAGTCTATTTGTAAATCTTAGAGTATTACAGTGTTTAAATCTAAAATGTATTTGGTACATTGTCAAGTGCATGTTTAAGACAAAGCAATATTATTAGGTTGTGTTTATTTTTTAAATTGAATAAATTAACAGCTATTTGTATGGATGAGAATTAGTTTAGAAAATCACGCTCCTGATAATTCAAAATAAAATTAAATCTAATTCAAAATAAAATTAAATCTTAATAAATAGTATACACAAGTACTCTAGTTTTGTGAGCCCAGGTAGGAAAATTTGATCAGATAATTTAAAATCATACAATCATCATTCAAACTAAGACTAGCTAAGAAGGTTTAAAAGTGGTAACTGCTTTAACTAAATATAGAATTCGCCTATGAAATCTAATGTGTAATTTTGGTGTTTTCTGAACTCATTGATCCATCTCTTTTTCTGGGTGCCAGGTCAGTACTTTGGCATATAGTAGGTACAATGTATCTTTTGAGGAAACTCCACAGAAATGAATATAAGGGCACAGTTCCAAAAGACAAATTATTTATCACGTTTCTTACTTGCTGTGTTTATAAAATCCTTTTATGACAGTTAAAACTAACAAGTACATTAGTGTTCTTTACTTATCGCGTAATGAGAGAAACATGTATTGTACTTGTGTTTCAGAGCAATGGAAAAAAGCTAATTTGAAGAAAAAAGTAAATTTCAGTGAAGAATGTTGTCATACTGTATTTGACAGGTCATTATAACGAGCAAAGAAGAACAATGATATGTATTTTAGCATGGTGAGAAATAACTTTGGGGATTTTTTTCTGTTTTTTATTTTTTTTTCTAGTTCAGGTTAAGGTAATTATAATTACAGAGAAATAGAAGGTCTTATTTAAGTCACTGGATCTTTTCACATACAAAGCATAGCTCCGTGCCCTGTAGATCTGCAGTTAACAAATATGTGATATACATGAAGAGGCACTGAAGTGTTCTTTGACAGGTGAAGCAGGTGATTCGAAGCAGAGGATAGATCTTGTGTTTCTTTTCATTGAAGTCTGTAGGATTTTGAGACATACAGGTAATCGAGAACTATGCCTGCTGGTTTTGGTTATTTGGATGGGAAAAGTTCTGATTTCTGGTGAAAAGATATGGTCACAGAACTGAGTGTAACTGATAACAGTTAGCAAATTTAGATTCACTAGCAGAAAACCATCTCAGATGTGTTTTAAAAAGATGATCCAAAGGCTCTCCTTAATAAGTCATGAAGATGATTTAACTTCTTTACCAGAGTCCTCTGAAGAGAGCTGAAACTGGAAGGCATGATGCTTAAATTCTCTTTCAATTAAAGATACACCATAAGCAAAGGTTTTTGAAAATGAGGGCCAGAGTACAGCGGCGCGTGTGCTCTAGTTACCAGGTGAAGATTGTGAAATCCATGGTGAGAGGCATTTTAAAGGTTTTATTCTGATATTTGATAAGCATGCACATCAATATACCTACATGTTGTGCCCTGAGAAGCAGATGGTGCAATGTATTTTGTCATCTCAGGATACTCACAGAATGAACTGGTGAGCATGTTCCACTTTTTATGTGGCGGTAAATCTGCATTACAAAAGTCACCCTAACTTACACATTTATTTGCTGCTTAAAAGCAGAGATTTCTCAGTATGTGTGGCTGTGAAGTGAGAGCTGCCCTTCAGTAGTGGTCTCTCCCAATTAGGTCTGAGGCACAAAGGCAGCCCAGGGACGTGTGCCAGGCCCCTGCATGTGCCAGGCTTGTGTGTGTGCTGTGGATCGAGGACTTGAGGCTTGAAGGCTGTCACCCTGGCACATTTCACCAGAGCTAAACTGACATTTAGAAAAACTAACATTCTCAAATGCCATATTGCTTCTGCAGCTTAAGTGGGGTTAGCTTTCCAAGCAGGCTTTCTAGGTCCCTGTGTTCGTAAGGTAGAACTCCGGGAAGTTTGTAAGAGGGGTAGATACCTTAAAATGACACCACAGAAGATAAGATGATAATTCAGATATCCTCAAGGAGTCTGGTGGTTTTTTAAATATTGTTTAATTCCCATTGTCATTAATTGCAGGTACGTAACGTGTTTGCTGTGCGGAAAGGAGCCTTATGGGTGCATATTTTGCTTCAATACATCGCAGTTTTATTTGTTGGCTTTTTAAATGCAATTGGTACAACAAATCATATTCATTTAGAAAGCCTAATGTAGCCATCAGTAGCAGTGTGCATGATTGACCTTAAAATCTACAAGAGTCTCTATGAACATTTGATTATGCTGCCTTCATTTCAAAGTCTGCAAGTATGTTGAGAGCGTTCAGATTTCTGCATTTGTTACGTGAATCCAGGCCGGTCTGCTAAGGGAAGACTTGGTGGTTCTGGTTTGCTAGGACTTGCATTCAGTTTCAGAAAATGAAGAGAAGGAAGAGGAGAGTGTATCACTCTGGAAAAGCTTTTAGCTGCAGAGTGATTTGCTTAGCTCATCCTTTCCCACAGAATAATGCCTTTTTAGGATTATTTCAGTATTCATTTCCTGATGGCAGAGCTGAAGTTAGCAGCCTAATTCCATTGACTGGCTTCTGTCTGGAGTATGTGAAATGGATATTTTCAACGCAAAAAAAAATAAATTGTTTTTCAGCCTAGTTCTCATAATAAGTAATTGCTTTACTGGGTCCATGTTCACTTAGTGCTGGGCAGTCTATAACAACTTGTTTGGGTGGGGGTTAAAACAGTAAAGTGTTAATTTGTGATGATGAAGCCAAATACTAATGGTTATAAGAATGTTGGGAATGACAGTTGGGACCACTGCTGCTCAGTGGCACTTTTTTGTTGTTTTTTTAAATAAAGAGCCTACTTCTGTGTGTAAAGGGTGACCTGACAGCTTATGAAGAACAGTTTATCCTCAGTATAGGGGACAACCTGAACTCTCGATGAAGCTCTAGAAGGGGTTTCTGCTAACCGGTATCCAAGATTTTTAGTGGAAGATGTCCCTGCCCGTGGCAGGGGTTGTGGACTAGAAGATCTTTAAGGTCCCTTCCAACCCAAACCACTCTATCAATCTATGATTTGCACAAGAAGCAGGTGTGTGCCTATGCAGTCTATCGCAAACTCTCACGCTCTTCTTTAAGGTATTTTACTCCTGTTGTCTCACTGGCTTTCCCTGAAAAAAATACGGCTTTGATGTTTTATAGCTGCACGAAGGTGCCTTTTTTACTACATACTTATTACTACATACAGTGGTCTTTGGATCAGGGCTCTTGTGAACCTTTGAGCACATGCTGGAGAGGCAGCAAAAAAATAATGTATGGAGAACATTCCTGACACCAGTAAGAAGATGGCTTAGCTGATTTAATAGCTTTTTCTCAGTCTGTGATTCTAACAGCCAGGTTTGTGATATTTATTTTAGTATTCATGTTCTTGCAGTCATTTTTACATTTCCCTGTGTTTCTCTGGCAGACATCCCGCAGCTCCGTAAGTCTGGGGGAAGAGGATGGTTAGCATGTTGTTGCTGTGGGGATTTGAGTCTTAGTGTTCTGTATTTGTAATGCTGGGCATATAATGTTAAAACTTGCATGCTATAAAAGCAGATAACTATATCCCTGCTACATTTTATACTCTGGTTTGGGAAAGGAAGACATTTCAGAATATTAGAAGAAAAAAAAAGTTACAGTTTTGGAGACTATTGGAAATTGAAACAGAAAGAGAGGAGTGATGAGTTATCAGTCAAGCTGGAAAGAGACAGCTTGTTCTGTTGAACACCAATAATGTTCATAGTCAGCCAACCACTTATGCAGGAATGAAACCCTAGACTGAAAGGTAAAGTTCAAAGACATCTGTGTATGTTTCTGAAATGAACTTGAATTAAGCTTGCTATTGAATTATGCTTACTGATTATGTGTGTTATAGTATCTGATTTTTGTTTAGCACAAGCTATTCATGTGATTGCTAGTTATCTTATTTTCAGTGCAGTATCTGGCTCCTTTTTTTTTTCCCCCTCCTGTCTTGGATACTTTTTATGTGTCCAGGGTTGACACTGGGGGACTGTCATTTGGCAGAAGGCTCATCAGTACTGTGGTGTTTCTTTTTTTTTATTATTATTTTTTTTTAAGTGAGATGTATCTTTCTATTTCCTACATTTTATATGGTGAACTTCTAGATGAATATCTGTGGCTAGCATTCTCAAAGGCTGGCCTAATGGTGTGAGTCACATGATCTCCCATGTGTGAGGATAGATTCCCCGCTTAAAAGAAGTCTTGAGCACTAAATGCTGTATGAGTGCTGTACTTGCTGTGCTTTGTTTCTGTTTGCAAACAAAGTTGGAAAAAAATGTTCTTTTGAGTTAGTTTGTATTGTTAAATGCTATCTTCCCCTTACCCAGAAAGAGGAAGCAGAGCTTGAGTGGACATCAGAGGTGCCTGAATACATCTGCTGGTTGTGCAGTGGATTTGATGTATCACTTGAGTGTAGTCATGAAAGACAGGACCAACCAGGAGGCTGACAAAAGCTGTGTCTTAGCTGCTGTAGGCACTGGGATCTTCCTAAGGCCAAATGGAGATTCTAGGTCCCACCAGGCAGTGCCTTAATGCCTTTGCAGCTTCATTTCAGCTGTGTGTAAAGTGGGCATAAGCCTTGGATTATAAAACACAGGGTGTTTTTTCAGGTAGTTTGAAATGCTCACATAGAGCTGTGGAATCTTAAATTATTAATCATACTAGAGAATATTTATAGAAGTCACCAGTTCTAATAGTTTCAAACACAAGTAGCTTCACTTAGAACAGTTTACCCCCTATAAAATCTCTGACCTTGCCCATTCAAACTTCTTTACAAATGCATAATTTAATACAGGAAGCTCCTCAGGGAGGGTTCTTCACATCTGCCATCATAATTTCTTATTTCCTAAATGCAGCGATTTGTACTCGATTATTCTTACAAGAATTGTGCCTCCCTTCCCTCCCCCTACTCTGGCACATTTCATTGTGCTGCTGCTTGTTCTGTAGCCTGAACACATCATCTGAGAGTGTTTAAAATCCAAATTTTTCTTTGCTGTTTTTCTACCATTTCCTTACCACTCACTTCTAAGGGAGGGCATGAAGGAATCTGCTCTCATTCTCAGACTGTCTTCCTGCGGGTTGTTACTGACAGCGAGTTGTCGTCATTTTACAGCCATTCACCAAGTAACAAAAACGAGCTGAATCTCTCATTCCAGCTTCCTAAGGACAAGATTTCCCAAAACAAAAATACACTACCACTTCTTGGAGCACTTAACATCTGTAGTAGAACTGAAGAACTGAAGAACAGGTGAAGAACTGAAGTCCAGATTTTTAAAGATGCTTAGGTGCTTGACTCCCGCTAGAACTGAATTAGACCTAAGTACCTATAAATAGCTTTAAAAATTTGAGTGAATGTGAAGACCTTCCTCATCCATCACTCTTGGCAGTGGTCCCATCAGAATGGAAGTAAGGCACATCAACAAGGTGACATAAAAAACTTGGAGTCCTGTTTTCCAGAAGATGCACATATCAAGTGAATTGCTGCATTCTAGCACAGCTTTTCATGAAATACATCTTCTGAAGCAGATTCCTTACATTTGCTAGATGAAAAAGCCCTTGCTTGCATGAAAGTAAATATTTAAGACAGACAACTTTTAAAAAGGACACAACATTATACTGTAAAAATACCCGCCTGTGTTCCTGATAATCCATTTTTTATTAAAACTGTGAAATAAAAGTAAAATTCACAGTTAAATTACTTTCTGCTGTTTCTAGGGGATACTCTTTACATTCCAGTTGGTTTTACTTTTCTGTTCCTATATCCATTTTCAGTGCCGTTGTTCTAGACTTGCATAACTTTCACGGAAAATTTATTCCCAAACATAAAACCTGTATGGATTTTACCTTTTTTATATTTAATAACATTTAACTGTGTGTTAGCCTTTGAATCACTTTCTTTTCCAGTGAATCCAGATTCTGGGGCTAGTGCTGTCTAAGAAGAGAATGCGTTTGAAGGGGGGAGCCCTTCATATCTGTATCAGGAGATTCTTCAGTGATACAACTAAACCAGGAGCATGTGCATGGAAGGCCCAGTTCGCTCGGTTCCTTGGGATGTGATGAACAACCACCTGCAATGCATACCCTTACTAAATGGTGCAGATTTTCTGGAGAATTGATTAAACTGATTCTTTTTAACTAACTCACATTTTAGTTATGCACTGACATGTATTAAGTTTTGGGTTTGGGGTTTTCTTGAAGGAAGATGGGGAATAAACATTCAGCAATGCAATCAGGAAAAAAAAACACTAAATGATTGTGTTGACAAAACATTATTATTTGACAAGCCATTCTGAAGAGTGACTGCCTTGTGTTTGAGATCTGTATTAAATGTCTGAAATATTTGAGCAAGTTGCTCCCTGTATTCTTTTGCAAGCTTACTTCCTCCACCCACTTCCCACCCCCAACTAAAGTATGTTCATCAAATTGCTGGGTTGAAAAGGTTTGTAATGAGTTCTTTGAGCTGTGTGTCTTCCTCCCTCCATAACCCGCTTTTGATCTTCATCTCCTATTAAATAAAGCAAATCCCAAACAAATTAACTGTCAAACAGTTATGCTCCATCTCTTCAATCTGCTTCTAGGTTTTTCAAAGGCAAGTGCTGCATAGGTAAGGAGATGTCATGGTCTTCTTCCATCGATGTAGGAAGATAGCAGATATGATTGCCTGAAAAAGCAGACCTACCCAGTGCAAGCATGGCTTTCGCCCAGTCGCACATTATGGCAGCTAGAAGGCATCAGCATAGTAGACTCATAATTGAAGTGGATGAGTACAGCTCCAACCCCACACAGGCTTTCACGTTCTACAACATTAACCAGGGACGTTTCCAGCCCCCACATGTGCAAATGTAAGTATTACAGTTTTGTTACTGCTCCAGCACAGCCTTCTGAATTGTTATTGCCTTGTTGATGTGGTATTTGATGGACCAGTCAAAAAGAATGCAAAGAACACTGCTTTGCTGCCTTTCTAATAATAATTACTATAGTGATACAAAATCAGGCCATTTGGAAAGTGTAAGTACTTTGTTAAAGGGTGGGAGAAAGGTCATTCTACTAGCATAACTTTAATGCATAATAGTATTAAAAAAAGAAATAAACAACAAGCAGTGGTAATGAAATAAGAGATTGTACAAGGCTGATACTTTCTGCAATCTAAATAGTTGTTTGTTTGCATTGTGCACTTGCTTATTGATGTAAATAGCTGTTGAAATACCAAGCCCATATCTGTACAACAGATATTGTTTGGTTAGTTATACTACAGCTGCATACAAAGAAAAAATGACATCAATAAGTAAAATGGTGTGGGCACCCATCTGACAACTTACTTTCATACCAACGTGCTGAAGATGCCAAGTGCTTAAAGAGTAATTAAAATAATGTGTTTGTTTCTGACTTCTTATATAATGACAGCATCAGTAAAATTAACTGCTCTAAATGATTTACTTGTAATGTAAAGTGAAGAATTATAATTAAAAAATGAAACCTGCCATAAAGTTTAAAGCGAGAAGGAAGAGCAAAACAGTAAAGCTATTACAAATAAATTAAGTATAAAATTCTACAGTAAAATATTTTTATAGGGAATAAAAATGTCTGCACCATTTTATTGTGTTTATTAAAGAGGAAAGCAGCCTTATCTTCAGATGAGAAGACTGGTTTTCATTTTTTTTTAAGGAAACTTTTTTTTTCTTTACCAACACTGAATAAATAATCACCCCATTCACATTTTTGGTATTTAAAATGAATTGATACTTTCCAAACATAGAACATGATTTCTGCATTTGAAAAAAGTCAGCAATTATGAGTGGTTGAATGGTGTGTGACTGTTTAGTGAATGCTTATGTACATTCTTTGGCATAAATTAGATACTGTGTTAAAAAAATCTGGAGACTAACATACACCAGGATGGTGAGCAAACAGTCATTTTTTGGGGGCAGTATATTAGCTTATAGTCTGTGTTTGGGGCTTTTAGGTACTATTGAAATTCAAACAGTAAAATGAGTAGAGTGTTAGCACTGGGAAACATCTTTTGTTTATAGAGCTGGCAAATGGTAGCAAAAGTACAAACAAACAAATGTGGGTTCAGAAATACTTCAATAAATGAAAAAAACAAATGCAGGTTGCTTTATTTGTCAAAGCTTAGCCATTCTTTGTGCATATTCAGACAGTTCCTGGGCACTCATGAATTTGTTCACCAGTCCTAAAAGCTGAGTGTTTTTCACTGGGCTGAAAATAAGTTATTAGTATCTACTTTGTACTTAACAATATGCTGCTTAAATTTCTAACCAGTAACAAATCATATTACCAGAGGGCTTAGAAAATCAACTGCATGATGGAAGTTCAGAACCTAAGCAAGTAGTTTAAAATAAGCTATCCTTAGAAAATTGTTCTTCAGAAGAATTTAGCAGTCTCTTACAAATGATTAATACCATTGAAAAAGCTTGTGCAAATAGAAAAACAGGCTAAATCAATTGAAACATCTACCACAATCTGACCTGCTCGTTTCTTGGTACAGAAATGGTAAAGAATGTTTCTGAATGGCAAAAGATTGCTTTTGCCTCCTATGACTGAATAGAACAGTGACAAAGAAGGGAAAAGTATATACAAAAAGTATAACAAAAGCACCTTTTATTCACATAATTATGGGTGAAATCTTAGCCCTGCTTTAGTCGATGCAAGTTTTGTCATTAACTTCAGAGAGGTGAGGGCTTTGCTCTGTGTGTGTGGATAGCTCAAAATAACTACATTGGTGATGTTACAGGCAATCACAGACTTCAGACTTCACATCTGAGCTTGTGTAAACTACTTGAACTGCAGTTATTTTTTGTGCTCTTCTTCTGAATTCAATCCTAGAGCTCTTCCTTGGTCCTCAGTGCAGTTCTATATTGTGTTTAACTTTTTAGCATCCATAACATACTAACAGCACTTTCCTCGTCCTGTTTTAGTCCACCATTCCCATGCTTGTGAGATGACTGGGTTGCCAGTGATGAGAAGGGTGGTAAATACTGACGTCGTTTTCATGTCCATCAGTTGTTCCTAGAAAGTTCCTGTCATGTTTCTTTGGGAAACTTTACTAAAGTCTAATGTAAAAACTAACCTTTATTACTGCTTTTTCTCTGAGGTTTTAACTTCGTTTTTCAATTTCTCTGCAAGTTTACCTATTGCTTTAAAGAAAAACAAAAACATTTGCACAAAAGTAATCAGATCTTCCTCCTTCTGCTCATGCTGCAAGCAGTGCATTGGGTGTTGGTATGACAGCTGCTGTGTCAATGTGTTACCCAAGAACATGGGGATCGAGCCTTCAGAAATGATTTCCAATGCAACTTAGATGCATTTGTGAAACTTGACGTATGTTTTTACCTATATATGTGTGTGCATATAACTTCAACATGAAAATCTGCATCTCATGTTTTTTTTTATTGATACCTCTTACCCATGAATATTCTCTGGCCCTCTGCACAGGCTCTGAAAGTTAAGCATACTTCAGCAACAGGAAAATGCTGTCCATACCTCCCCCCTCCCCATCCAAACTATAAGAAAAAGCATCTGTATTAGGTGCTGTGTGGGTTGCCATGGTAAGTCTCTTGTTTTTCCATTCAGCTCCAGAGAAGCAACAAGGGAAATGCATCCCTGACACCCAACTTGTGGCTGTGCTGTACTTTGAAAGATTTCAGAGGAAGAAGCAGCAACTGCTTTAAAGATTGCCCTACGGTGAAAAGTCAATAAGTGGTCTCTTAAATCAGTCCATATCCCTGGTTTGTGCCAGGGTAGTATGCATAATTCGAGCCAGGCTTACTGGTATGACCTGTAGCTCACTTTGCCAAGTGCTGGGCAGGGACAGCAATAATCAGAAATTTGTTTACTGAACCAATGTTTAATCTTTTTAGCTTCAGTGGCTGTAACTGTAGCCAGGGTCAGCTCCCCTTCTTTCTTCTCCAGTTGTCCCAATTCATTTTGATGCGGAACTCTGTGAACTAAATGCAGCACCCTTCACATAGCTTGTACCTTAAGACAACCCTCACTCACTCATTTGAAACCCACCATTCTCCATCCTTTGGTACCATCCATGGTACCTCCACTCACCAACCATGGAGCTCCTTCTGTGCCATCTCTCATACCTGCAAAAACAGAGGCATTCTTAACATGCAGTTCCGTTGTTTGAGGTTGGGACCTGCCATACCTACTCCACCATCTAATTCTTTTGTCATCTTCCCTTCTCCATGTGCCTGTGACCCTCTCACAGGATACATACTCCCTCAGCCACGCACATAGTGTTTGCAGTTGCTGTGTCTTAGGGTCCAAACATTCCCCTCTTTTTCAACTGAGTTTCACAGTTTCCACTGTGTGCATACTTCCATGTACGACCAGCACATACATACTGTTCTTTGGGTATGATCACGTGGGTATGAACAAATATACTGTGTTCATTCGGTATGATTCTGATCACAGCTAATTTTACACGTTACCTCACATTTGGGTATTTTCTTCTCAGAAAATGTCACTTTAGAGAGAATGCTATAAGGTACTCATAATGGTTTCTCCAGTGTCCCTGTAAAGGAAAAAAGAAAACCTCATGAATAGCTGATGCTTAGTATAATGGCTTAATTAAAACAAACAAACAAACAAAAAAAACAACACTCCACTTCTTCATCCTAAAAGGTGTAGGAAAGATGGGTACAAAATAATTTATGCATACCCTAGTTTTGTAGTTGCGTTGTAGAAAATGCTAAGAACTTTTTTTTTAAATACATAACATGATTTGAATGTTTTAGATTTTATTTAATTGTCTAGTGAAGTTTTCAGGAACACCTCAGTTTACCTGTCTATAAATTTACTAGAATTATTCTTTGACTTAATGAAAAGACCATGTGATTAAAGATGATTATCTTACGTCTTTCAAGTAATACAGTTTCTATTGAAAACTACCTGAGTCAATAGACCTACTGACTCAGGAGTAGTATTATTAATAAAAGATCTCCTAACTTTTTTTGAGAGTTTATTTATATAACAGTAAGATCCTGAATTGAAGCACAAGCAGCAAGGCATGTATGATATACTGCAACAATAAACAAAACAAAACTAATTTTGTTTCTCCTTTCAAAATAAATGTTTTAAAAGTAAAATAATTCGTAACATTTCTGTATACCTCTCTGGTTTCTAGTGACATAAATATGACTCTAGCATCTCTGGATTTTTGATTTTATTTCACCAGAATTCCCTAATTGGAATAGCAGATATGGTTTAGCTGCGTGTAGATACATTTGCTTCTATATATTGTAACCAAATATAGATTGAGGGTATAAAATTGAATGAGTTGAAAATAAGTATGACTGATATTGCAGAGAGGTGTTCTCTGCTTTTCTCTCCTAAATCATAAGTAAGTCTCATCTAATTGGGTCAGACCTTTTCTTTTCCTCAGCTTAGAATAGCGAAATTGGGCTTTGAACAATGGAGCCTCACCCCTCACAGCATCTGATTTCATTTAGTATAATTAAGCCCAGAAAGTTGCCACATTTGTCCTGACAATAGTCAGGCTTGAACGTACATGTACAGTTGTTGTCAGGAGAGTTCTTATCTTGCTTTGCATTACCACACTGAAACGTATCTCCAAAACGTGTTAATTAAATTTGTTGGAATAATATAACTTGCAGAAAAAAAGTTATAATTAAAGAAATGCATTTAAATATATTTATGTATCTAAAATAAATCTTTTCCCTGTGTACCATGTAATCATATTTAAACAATGAAACAGGGTAGCACTGTTCCTTTGAAACTGGTAATGCCTTTGATTTATTTGTACTTGTTTCAGAGTTGCTGTCATAGTTCAATCTCTTTTCCTTAATCTCTTTAAATTAATACAGCTACCCAACAAATACTGAAAATGTTGTGATGTGAACATCAGGAATTTTTACACCTCCCATTAGTGATAGGTTTGTTTTAATAAATCCCTTCCATCAGACATATCTAGAAGACTGTGTAATCTTTTGTAAAGGTAAAAATTGGTATTAGAATTGCAAAGTAGACACTAGGAAGTTTGTAAGTACTTTATAACCTTGTTATGATGCATTTCCTGCAGGGTTGATCCAGTGCCCCATGATGCTCCCAAACCTCCGGGATATACTCGATTTGTCTGTATTTCTGATACTCACTCGAGAACTGATCCCATCCAAATGCCATATGGAGATGTGTTAATACATGCTGGTGATTTTACTGAGCTGGGACTTCCTAGTGAAGTAAAAAAATTCAACGAGTGGCTAGGTAGGTATTGAATTCTGTGTGGATTTGAAAGTAAATTTGTTTACTGAATGTATCTGCCCCTTCTGCCTCCCAGTAAAAAACATTGTGCAGTCAGGAATGATGAATATTAATTTGTCTTTTAAATTTGAATGGCAATGAGAAAGAATCACATTTTTTTTCTTAACAAGTATTTTTGCATTTTTCCAATTGAGCAAATAAGATTTGTGAGACTATTCATCTGTTCTGCCTTCACACTCTCAAGTGTACATTAAGCAACTTTGTGGTGTTAGCAACAATTTAAGTCAGTAGGCCTTTAATGATTTACATAAAACCTCTTACATACATTGTTACGGCTTTGCTTCCCTGAAAAAAAAAAAAAGAGAAAAAAAAATGTTGTTGTGACTGAAAACATTTGTCTGTTTAACCCCAGAGGCTTGTAGTTTTTTTATCTGGGGCTCAGCTGCACCACAGCGATGAATTCCAAACAAAGCAAAACGTGTGCCTGTGGTTGCTATCTTGGATGTAGCAGACCAGATGTAGATGCCTTCTGTAGGCAACTGTTGGCATTGGTAGCTGAAATTCTGTTCCACTGGGCAAGAGAGTAGTGATTTACATGTGCTTCTGCAGTGTTTTATATATGCTAAAAAAAAATGTCAGTAAAAACTGGAAAGCGTACACTGTATCCAGACAAAAACCCTGATCGGTATTGTTATCAAAAACAGGGTGAGAGGAAATGAAGGACTTGGGAAGAGTAAGGACAGAGTTTAAGGGTAATGGATTAAAATCCGTTTTTATATTGGTTTTCTTTCCTTTAGTTTACGCATTTTCCATTTTCCCTGTCTTTTTTTTTTTTTTTTTTTGCTTCCTGTTACAGCATTCCACACTAGAAAGGCACAAAGCTGACAGACACATGTAGGCTGAAATGGGGTATAAAAAAAGGCAGTATTTCACAATTTAAGCAAATATTTACTAGCAAATAATTATTAGTTAAGACTGATATTTAATTCAGCTTGGAAACCCAATAATATGCCCAACATGGAGCAATTGCATTGTTCTGTTGCACTCAGTTAGGGGCAGCCTGCAGGGGTAGCACACTCTGCTATTGTGCCCTCTGCTCTGTCTCTGTCCCCAAATAGAGCAGGTCTGCTGTACAACAGAAAGCAAATAATCCTATTTTGTAGGTCTCTACCATGTATTATACTGAAAATAGCATAGAAAGATAATACAAACCATATGGTTATCCATTCTAAATAATATCCATTTTATTTATCTGCTAGTGTGGGAAGAAAAGTGCTTTGGGACATCGCTAGCGAGCAAAGATGGGGCTACGCACATTACTCACTGAACAGTTTTTGTCTCCCTAGTTCTCCATCTGCCACCCTGCTGGTCACAGCTGTACAGTGTTCTGAAGAAGTCCTTAAACTGAAATCCTCTCAGTTTGGTCAAGAGATTTCCCAAGGCATTTCTGTGATGGTCTCTTCATCATTTTTATTCCAAAAGAAGGCCTAATTTTCTGACTTTTCAAGGCATCCTTCCAATTTCATGGTAGCATGCAGTTTGGGAAAAGGTGATCTGTGCGGTTTGGGATATATTTTTGCAAGAACATCTCTGAGATATCTGAGCTTAAGAAGCAAGAGATCTTTCTAGCTCATTAGCAATTTGAAAAAAAATGGAAAATTTAACTCAATTTTTGAATTCTGAAAAATGCAATGGAAGAATAGTTCGGAGTCACTAAACAGGCTTCATTCAGCTAGCATTTAAAGCTTTGTTTCAGTTCAAAAGTGTAAGCTTTTTTTTCAATTATGCTCAATAACATTTTAAAATGAAAACTTTAGCTATTAAATGAACAATTTATGAATTCACAAATACTTTCAATGTTTGCAAAAATCTGTAGTAAGTGGTAGAATGGTTAAAAGTGTTCTCTTTAAGAAGAATTTTCAAAATTTTTGCAGGTTACCCATTTTGCTGTGAAAGGTGCTAGTCCCTGACAGTTTGGATTTTTCTAGATAGCTGTTTCCAGTATTTGCCGTGATTTTCTAATTATAACACCCACAGCCTGTCCAACCTTCTCCTTCTTCCTTGTGTGAGCATTTTACTAGTTTGTTGAGAAAGTAATTGAGAGACTGGCCAGGACTTTTACTTTCAGCGTCCTTCTTATCTGTTGCCACCAAATTTACTTGTATTCTCCTTCATCCCATACCGCAGGGCTAGCTTTCCCACATAGTTATTTTGTTCTGTTTCACATATATGTCTTCTGCCATCAGTGGGCTATAGCTTTGTTTATGCCTTGGAATAAAGAGTAGAATATTTTTATGCCTTCCCTCAGCTTCCTTTTAGGCACTAGATGCATGTCCTACTTCTTCTATTAGACCATATCTTTATGTGTAGCATTTATTCCACCCTTTTGGCTTTCTGTTCTAGCATATACCCTTGGGTCTCTGCCACTCTGGTGTATCAGTGTACTTCATCTATCAGGAGGCCCTTCAGCAAGTTCAGATTTTATCCTTCTGCTTTACATAAAATGTCTGTTGGTGTCTGATGCGAAGTATATTTTACATTAACATCATTAACTTCCATTAACCTTATGGTTATATTGAGCGCATGCTCAAGTGTTATGCTAATAGAGGCACGTTGGCTTGCTGAGTCATACCCTAAAATGTGTTCTCTCTTCTTTAGGGTAACTGTATGTGGGTACTCAGGAAGGCCAGATGATATTTCTCTGTAGCCCAGCATTGTCTTTGTCTGCCTTGTTTGCCCCTTAGTCACCTACTTTTATACCTTTTATTCTCTCACTTCTACAGCCCTCCACTGCATTTCATTTCATTTCAGTTCATTCTTCTCAGTAATCAGTTGTTTTCTTCCCCTTTTCTTTTTCTGAAGCCTTCTCACCACCTTTCCAGGGAAGGATTTGAGGTTTTACCAGGGCTAGGTTGATGCCCAACTGTAAGGAGGAGATAAAGGGCTGGTGGTAACTGGATGTGGATATTTTCTCAGCTTTAGATAGGTGGTCCAAAGACTTCCTGAGCCACAATGTTACTGTGTTTTTAATAAACATTTACAGATTTTTCTTCTCTGAGTTTTTTAACTGCCTTTTGAATCTGTGCAAATTTTTAATGCAGACATAATCTTGTGGCAGAGAGTTCGACAATGTAATACGGATTGTGTGAAGAACTCTGTATATTTTTAATTTGTCATCCACTAGTTTCATTTGGTATTTCCTAGTACTGGAAGATGCAAGTGAACAATTCCATTCTTCATTCTGCTCCAGAATTTATAGGCTCTTCCCATATCTACCCTTCAGATATTTTTCAGGCTGAAGGCTGTTTAGAAGTCCTTAAATGCCTTTGATCATCCATGTCTCTCTTTGTACATCTTCTTGTTCTTTATCCTTTTAAAAGGTGGAGAGACTAGGGCTTCACATATACTGATTTATGCGCTGTCATAATGAAATTTCCTGTTTTGTTCTCTTTTCCTTTCTAATGTTGTGGATTCTTGTTTTCATTTTTGACAGTGACTGAACAATGAGATGGCTTTTTCATAAAATTGCCTGCTGTAACTGTAAACTTTTTATTTTTGAATGGCAGTATCTATTTCATAATCAATCACTGTGTATCTACAATTGGGCTACTTATTCCAGTACTTACTGTTCTGCTTGAATTTATGTTCAGCTTCATTAGTTCTCTTATTGTCCAGTCATGAAGTACCATGATATACTTTTGCAAGTCAGGTTTCCATTTTGCTACTCTTATTCAGGGTAGCTTAGTAAAAGAAGGGGAAAGGGTATGAATAGTCAGTTTACAGAGTTTACCAATGGTGCCAACATGGTCATTTCCTTCCCCTCTTTTTCCTGAATTGACCTTTCTGCTGTTTTTGTATTTCTCCTTTTCCTTTCACTATATAGCTTATTTTCTGAATGTACTTTCCTTCCAGATTTGTAAATCCAGTTATTGGGAATCAGAAAAAATGAAGTAAAAAGCATGTGTTATGGTAGGCCTGGATGGGAGACCATGAGGGCAGCGAAACTTTCTAGTGATGTTATAAGGATGGGTTGTTTGAAGTTTTGAACATATCCTAGTTTTCCAGTATGTCCAGGAGATTTTAATAGCATCACTTTAAACAGCTGAAAATAATTCAAATGGATTGTTTTTAAATACACACTAGTACGTAATCAAGGCTAGATAAGGTAGGATATATCGTGCTTGCTATGCACTGTAGCTAACTTTGTGCTCATATTTGTCATTATTTTTGTTTTTGTTACTTATTCTCAACCTGCATATAAATCAAATGTGCTGTAGGACAAGTACAAAGACAAATGTCCTGCTTTAGTGAACTCATCAAACAATGACTCCAAAACCGTCTCTGTTTTGTTTGTCCCATACTGTTGACACTGGAAATTGCCAACTTGGCTCAGTTGCTCTTGTAATTCCGTTTGCTCAAGACTGTAATATTCCAAATTTTTTATGCTCTAGGACCCACTGTCACTTTGAGATTGTGGGTAACTTTCCTAGAAATTTAACTAAGTAGCTGGTGTGTGATATACGCTCCAACACATACTTTTGTATTCTCTCTGAGAATTATCTTTTGTGTATGGATTGAAAAGATTACTTAAACTAACACATTTTATAATATTTGTTGTTTCAGTGTGTTTGCTTGAGATTTTTCAATGTCAAATATACTCTTCTTATTTGAAATTCAAGTTCAAGCTAAACTTGAAAAAAAAAAAGGTAGCTTTGCATTGTAGTGGAAAACAGTAATTAGCTCTTCAGACTATTTTCCTGAAAATATTAATCTTACTTGAGTATCATACATACACATGCACAAATTTGATTAAATTTTTTGACTTGCACTTCAGGAATTGACCTGGGCAGATTCAGCTCAAAAGATAACATTTTTCTCTCAGACTGAAAAAATGTTTTTAGATTGAAAATGCCTGCCCAGCTTTAGTAACTAGCACTAGTAGAATCACCTGCTTCTAGTATTACACAGGAGAACAAAATCAGCTAATTTTAGTCAATAAGCATCATCCCTATTTTTAAGTTCTTGATGAAGAGTAAAAGATATTCAAAAAAGTCCAAAACACTAGACTTAGTTTTACTTTTGCTGTTGTGATAAATCTCGTGAAATAGTGATAGTTATTTATCTTCCTCTCTTAACAGGTATTTTATATTTTTAGGTTCAATAATATATTTGAAACAGATTAAAATTGTGTTGAAGAAGAAAGAATATCAGCTTCAGAGCAGCAAAAGAAATTAGAATTTATAAATTGTAGTCATGCCATTTTGACCATCGGTAATTACACTATTTTTATGTTAATGCAGAAACCCCTTGAAAGGAGTATTTAAGCACTAATTATCTATTTACAAAAGAATGGCTTTGGAAATGCAGTGAAAAACATTGAGCTGTGTTGGGATTTAGAACAGATGTCATTTTTAAAAGACTGGGCACAGTAAAAAAAAGTGTTGGTTTTTATTGCATTTCTTAAAAGTGTGATGGCTCAGATCTGTTTGTACATCTAAGGCTCAGACAGTATGGTGCAGAAAAGTGCACTGCAACACACTCTTCCATTATTGCTCCAGTTCTGGGGATTTCATGTATTCTGAAGACTTCTGAGCATTAAACTGGCTGCCAGGAGTCTCAAGAAATATTTAAGCTGCATGCCTGTACTGGGAAGACGAGCCAGAGCAACTGCTTTCCAGATATGCTTCCCATGCTAGTGATGAGAAGCTGTAGGAGCTCTGGGAGTGGTAGTTGCTAAAGGACTTTTCCTTCATTCCGTCGTTCCAAATACATTTATGCCTTTTTTTTTTTCTTCACTTTGTACCTACATTGAGGTTGCTGCTTTCCACTGATAAAGCAGAATGTAGCCAGCCTGCAAGATTCTGAGCCTCTGGGATGGCTCATGTAAAAATGGCTTGTGGTTTTCATAAATATTGAGATGTCTGAACTCTCCAGTTTAAGCAAGTGAGTAAATTTATCCAGCCTTATTCTGGAGTAGCAGACGAGTGTAGCTTTAGGACAGTGAGACCCAGAAGTGCACAGAACAGCCAGGGAAGTGAAAGGTCTGGAATATAATTCTGCAAACTTTGATTGCCTCTGGCTGAGATATTTGAAGGAGCCTGAGGAAGACAGGCAACCAAATTCTATTTAGTCCTCTTCAGATTTGACAGCCTCTTCATCGGTCCCCCTTGTAAAATTGTGAGAACGATGCTTGATCCACCTACCACATGAATGTGTTGGAGGATTAATGATTCTCAGCTTTGAACTTTGAACACCTTTTACCAAGCACTGTCCGCAAACATGAAACGTCGTTATTAGTGCTGGGCACCTCATACAGTGACACGACACACAGTTCTTTGTAGTCTTCCCTTGCAGAACGTGACAACTGGGAGATACTGAAAGCACCTCTGTGGGATCTGAAGATCTGAACAGGAATCTGTATCAGGGTGTAGAGAGATCCATGTAGGAAGTCTAAAGTATTTTTGTTATTTTTTAACATAGTTCTCTATTTCCTCTGCTTTCACTGTTCCCAGGTACATGTTGTAAACCAAAACTAGAATACTCTAAAGGGCAAAAAACCCATTGTAGAAATTTATCTCCTCAGAAAGGATTATTATTTAATACTATAACTTTTCAGAAAATAGCAGAAAAAATATTTATGAAAATGAACCCCATGGTTTATGTGGTTGGGGATTCTCAAACCATCAATTGCCATAATCCAAGGGGGCATATCAAAGGAAGGTTCAGCTGAGGCAAACCTTGCAGTTGTGCAATTTTTTCGGCATCTGTTACTGACCACTAGTGGATGGAAGATACAGAGCTACATAATCTTGTGATGAGACTCACTGCAGCTACTCTCATGGTGTAATTTGCAGTATTCATGGGGTTGGTTCTGTGTAATTGCTAGGTTATTAAATAAACTAGGCTAAAAGAAAGCCATATTCCCTTTAGAAGTAATTTTGGCCAATTATTATGTGTGTTTGTATAAAACACAGTATATCAAAGAATTTAAGTTGGACTATTAGCTGTTTGTTTGTTTGTTTTTATTTTTTTTACCTTTATCTACTTAGTCAAAGAAATCCTGGTTTGCAAATGTGAGCAATATTATATGTGTTTGTTGTTTTAGTGTTTGATACAATTACTGGCTTTTACAATGCAAGAGTGTCTTGATCTTGCAAGTTATAGATGATTTAGGAAGGAGTGTTCATTTACAATATTATTCCAGATTACACACCGTACAATAAGTATGTTAATGTGAATTTCCCAGACGTCGGCCCCAGTGTTTAAACACAGAACCGTCAAAGAGATGCTAAAAAAAGCAATCCGAGACAGATACGCAGTCTTTTTACTATATCACTCACTGCTGTATTCTAAAAGGTTGAAATGAGAGGGAGAAAGCATTAAGTGGGCACTTACATGTTTGTCACTGCTTTTAATGAATACTAAAAATTCTGCTCAGTACAATACTGGGAGAGAAGCAAAGCACATCTGCTTGTACAAGTTGGCATTTATCTCTGTGAGCTGTAAGTTGGTAACAATTGTAAGCTGCAAAGGAGGTCACTGGTTGGTAAAGATGCCTAACTTCTTAGTACAACAGGAGTCTGGAGTATAAACATCATGCATTTGCTTCTGAATTATTTGCAGTCTTTATCTAATTTAAGAAGGAGAAGGCTTTGAATGAACTCTCATGGAGAGAAATAGCAAACTAAGACACATCGCTCAGTGCTTTGCATTATGCAGTTTGTAGTTCAAGTGACAGTCCCCCAGCATTTCAAATTATGTTGTAAAAATTATGTTCACCATAAAAAGGACCTGCTGTAGTTTAGAAGTTAAGAATTGCTGTAATAATTTTCTAATTGGTGTATAAAACCACAAAAAATTAGATGTTCAGTTGATTTTCTTAATTGGTAATCTACAGTAATGAGAGGAATAAACAAAGATGTTACTAGCTAAACAAATATACATATGTATTCTCATATACATTATCTTACCAGAGCTATTATCAGATTCTTATATTAACCAAACAAAGGCTAAGAATCTGTCTGAGGAGTGCATTCCACAACTGACAAAAGCCTTATATATATAGTTAAGAAGTTATTAAGGTGATAACATCTTTTGGCTATATATGTAAGTTAAGTATGATACCCCAGGCTTTTCTATAGTAAAATAATCTCAAAGAATACAAAATTACATCAATTTAGGAGGTTTGGGGCAGATTTTTGTGTGTGTGATGAGCTGTTCTGGAAGCAGAATCGCTGCTGCCTAACTTCTTAGATTTTGTCTTGCAGACCTTCTGTGGGATCGTAGGTATATTCTAGGAGTTGTCATCCCTTTGAAGCCTCTTGTTCAGACTGGACATTAGTCTTACTAGGCTCTTACTTTTGGGAAACTCAAAGGAACATAATTATCTTTGAGGCCTCTACTACTTTGCCTATTGTAGTAAATGACTTTTGAATCTGTTGGGCATTTTCAGAAGGATATTGAAAGACGAGGGTACAGAAGTGTAAGACATCATGCTTCTATACCATTAAAGTTTTGTATTGGTAAAAGGGTAAGAAAAAGATACCCTTTTCTAAAACTGCTGAATTAAGTGCGAGAGAATGTGTCTCCGGCATTTTTCTGCATACAATTGAAGATTGCAAAAACAAAAGGAGAGGGAAAAATGAGGCAAAAGATACGAAGAACTATGTAGCAGAGAAGGAAAAGGAAGGAAAAAAAACCTCTTAACCCATGTTAAGATAATGGCTGGAAGAATAAATTGTTGTTTGGAGCCCCATTCCAAACTGGCAGAAGGCAAATGCTGGATGTGTCCTGAAAGAGAAAGCCATGAAGCCCAGGACTGAAGTGGAGCCAGTGTGTTTCTGACAGAATTTTGATGTGCAAACATTTTTGTTGATTCCAATTCCAAATAGGATGAAGTGGCTAGAGGTTGATTATGGAGGAAAATATTTTTTTATTTCTTTCAAGTTAGGCTTTCCAGGAGAGGAAAAAAAATGATTTTTTCCTTAGAAGTGAAATTTTTATTCACCCTAAAATATTTTTAAATGACATTTTGTTTCATTTTGTTTCCTTGGTAATGCCAGAATCATTACATGAATTTCCAAATATATCCCATTCCATCGAAGTGGTATTTTAATGATTTTAATATGGAAGGCTGTTCAGGTAAAATTTTCCAACCAGGTCTAGTTGTAGTTCATCACCAGGTTACAGGGTTATTTTAGCAGAAGCTTCTCAGATGTGAAGAACAGGGAGATTCCTGGTCTTCAGCAAAAATTATTGTCATGATTTGGCTAATCAAAATAAGAAATCAGGATAAAAATGTAGCTTTCTCCCAAATTCCCCAAATTCAAAACCTAACTTTTGTTGTTGTTGTTGTTTGTTTGAAAATACATCTTTGACTCCCATAGCATACGTTCTTGAATGTATTTCTTGGCACTCCTGAAGGGCAGATCTATTTCTTACATGTTTGCTGCCTTAATTTTACTGGGGAATTAATTTTGTTCTGGATATGTGCGCAGAATTCCTGTGACAGATAAATTTTCTTTAATATCTTTGTGTACGTAGAGCTTCTGTATTAAAACCAAGTTTGCTACCTGCCCACCAGGAAAGCCATGTGCTAGCATCAAATGTTAATTGGTTATCAGCCGGGTATTTAGTCCTACTCGTCTCCTAAATGGATAGTACAAGAAACGTACACTGAAGTTAATGGAACATACTCTCTAGTCCTGTTAAATAGCTTGTCTACCATAGATTTGTTCTGTTAGAATCACAACACAAAATGAGTATTTAATTAGTTTCAGCATTACAGGCTCTTTAAAATTCTTTTTCATTTTCCAGTGTGGACTTGGAGACACAAAAGATAGAGGGGACCTGTGGAGCTCATCAAGTCCATCCTCCTGTTCGAAGCAGCTCTAGTTACAGTAGGCTGCTCAGAGCCTTGTCCAGTTTAATTTTGAACATCTCCAAGGATGGAGATTTCACAGCTGCTCTGCGCACCTGTTCTACTATTTGACCATCCTCATGGTATTTTTTTTTTCCTTAAATTGAATTAAGGAACTGGATTTAAGGAAAACAACTCAGTAGTTTTGTTGAATGAGGTTACTCCATCCTAGGTGCAGGTCTTTGCATTCACTTTTGATGAAGTTTGATGTTTCTGTCAGCCCATTTTTCCAGCTTTTGGGTATTCCTTAGTATAGCAGACCTGCCTTTTGCTTTGTTGGCAGATCCATGCCCCTAATTTTGTGTTGTCTGCAAACGTGCTGAAAGTGCACTCCATCTGATCATCCAGGCTGTTAGTAAAGATGGAGAACAGCATTGGTCCCAGAATAGTTGGCTGAGGATAACTTTAGTGACTGACTGCCAGCTGGACTTTGTACCATGGATTCTGGCCCTTTGAACCCGGTGATCCAGGCAGTATTCAACCCACCTTATCATCCATCCATATCTCACCAATTTAGCTATAGGGATGCTATGAGAGAGTGTCAAAGATTTTGCTGAAGTCACAGTGAACAAAATCCATTGCTCTCTCTTATTGATGGAGCCAATCGTGTCCTCTCAGAAAGCAATTGTGTTAGTCAGGCATGATTTGCCTGTGTTAAATCAATGATGGATATTCCTGCTAACCTTAATGTGCTTAGAAAATGACTTTGTGGGTGATTTGTTCAATAATTTTCCCAGACCTGATGTGAGGCCTGCTGGCTGGTAATTCCCCAGATTCCTCTTCTTGCCCTTCTTGAGGATGGGTGGGACATCTGCCTTTTTTTAGACATTGGAAACTTCTGCGATACCCCTGATTTTTCAAAGATGATAGACAGCCTGTGTCCATCTATTGAAACACTCCAGCTGCAAGCTATCCCACTATGTCTTCATAGCCTCCGAGATGTCACAGCTCTTCACTGTGTGTGGAATTCTCCTTCCTCCTGGTAGTACTCTATGCTGTGTGTCTGCATATAGGTACCTGAGAAGAATCACAGTCAGGCTGCTTTCACAAGGGCATTGTGAGACCCTTCACCATCCTTTTACCACCCAGCTGCTTCCTCACTGCCCCCATGCCTTCGCTTCATGGTATGACAACCCTTCCCCAGCACACCTACTTTAAAACCCTTCCTACTGCATTCCTACTGAACCCGTTGGCAAGGACACTCTTGACTAAGTTTGCCGAGGGAATCCCATCCCTGCACAATAGCCTTTGTTCTTCAGAAAGGGTGCCGTGGTTTTAAAAGGGGGAGCCCTGCTTTCAGCACCTGCTGCACAACCAGATACTGACTATGGGATGCACCCCCTCCCACCTGAGCTGTTGAACCCCTGGCTGGGAGGATTGAGGTACCACTGGGGCTCCATCCCCTTCACCCCAGGTCTGTTAGTCACCCTTGATGCATTCAAGGTCATTATGATGGTCTCATTGGTGGCTACATGGCTGAATGGTAGGGAAACTTTATATTTAGCGTATGACTATTTTGGAAAGAAAAAAGAAAACAGCTTAGCAAATGAAAATGCTACTCAGTGCTTTTAGTAAGGCTTGTTTTCATGGAGGTTGCAAATGGAAGACAAAGGGACCCCTCTGCACTGTAGCCTTTGGTAGGAATCATTCTTGCCAAAGCCAGGAAAACCTTCATGAGTGGAAATTCAACATTCTCAGCTCAGTTTGTTGAAAAAGGGACAGGAAATGTTCCTGATGTCATTTCTACCCATCTTGCCATTAGCACCTACGAGCAGGTGTGGGAATAAACTGGTCAACCTAGAAGTGTTTGAATGATCTCTGATCAAGTGCTGCTTGCACAAAAAATAATAGATGGAAAAGTGGTTGTTCTCAAGTTATGGGCACGTGTAGAAACTCAGGCTGTAGAAGAGCTGTTGGGCTGTGTGCTCTTGGAGAGGTCTTGGTCCTAGCCAAGGACCAAACCAGGGCTAGAAATTGTGCCATAGTCTGTGCCTAGAGTTGGAAAACCATATATTTGTGTTGGAAGGACATACTAGAATAAGAAAATACAAAATAATTTAAATATAACGAGAAAAAGTAAAAAGCTGTAGGTCAGAAGTAGGAAAGAAAGTTGCTGCTCTGAGGTAGTTTTCAGATAAATATCGATCAGGTATTGCTAATGCTTGGTGGATCTTTAAACTGTAAAAAGCAGTTGTAACATTAGCAGTTTCTCAGGATTGTGCTCACACACCATGTTGGATTGTGTTCCTGCTAAAGCAAGGTGGTACTGGTACCTCTTAGGTCAGTGGTATGAGGATTGTGCCTTTAGTGCAGCAAGATGTATAGCATTCGGTGCTGACTTCTGCATGTGGACTAGTCATAAGAATTGGTAAGTACTCATGCTGGAAGCAGGGAAGGTGGGAAACATGTCAATAATATCATGGTCTGATAGCTGAGAATCTTTGTCTGTACCCACTTAATTGAGGTCTTATACATATAGTTCATGACAGCAGCGCCCAGCCAAAAATAAGGTTTCAAAGATTTCCTTCTAAGGTTAACTTTGCACTCTGAGTGTGCCTGGTGTAAAAAATGAAACATATTCATAAGTCTTCAAAGGACAAAGTTGAAGCAAAATACTGTTAAATTTATGTGCAAAAAATAGCAGGAAAAATACCTCTGTGTTAGACAAAAAAATAAGATTTAAAGGGTAAAGAGAGCTTGTGGAGACAAAGAGAGGGAAATAGGTTTAGCAAGCTGCCACCTGGTATGGAATGAAAGGAAAAGAAAGGAAAAAAAACAGAGTTGCAAACTCATCAAAAACAGAGTTGTTAATTGAAAAGCTGACAGACCTGTAACTGCAGCAGTGCTTCTGGCCGCCACTATAATAAATGTAACTGTACATTTAGAGTAATTTGCTAATTGCCTAAGTAACACCCACAGACAGCAACATGACATAAATACATTAGCGGAAGCAACAACTATAACCAGCTCATGCAGGTCCATGGCTGCTAGATGGATGGATCAGATGAGCTGAAAAAGATTTACACAACAGAATAGAAATGGAATTGTTAACAATATTGTGGAATACAGGATTTCTTTTTTTTTTTCATTCTTTTTTTTTTCCCAAGAATGCTCTAAGGCCTGTAAATGCCCATACGTATTGCAGCATGTAAATAACATTTTTAACTTAGGTGTGCACCACCTAGAAACCTTGTGGAAATGGAGTACACATCTGCAGAATGTGAAGCATTTCAGAAGCAAAAAATTGCAGTATTTATATTTCAAGTAGTCTTCCAGTTAAATAATGGAATCTCAATGTGTAATAATAAATATCTGAACAGAGTTTCTGGTAATACATTTTCTAAAGGCACATATATATTGGGACAACAGGAAAGACTGTTAAGATCAAATTTCCTAATGCAGGTGTTAGAAGTGCCTGGAAGTTATATTTAGGAGTTACCCATGTATTTTCATTTGTCAGACACTGTGTTCAGCCACATGGTATCTCCTCTGGATTAGTGCTGTTCACTCTCTCTTCTTTCTGGAGCTCTGAATCACACTGTTGAATTTTATCCTTCAGTCCTACTAATGCCAACTTCTGCCTCTGTATATGGTCTGGTAATTTATATTTATAGTAATTTATATTCTTTAAACATCCTAATTCTGGGTTAGGCTTGGGATCATCACTAAAGGTGTATATAATGTTACAAATAATACATTTTAAAAATTAGAAATGATAAGATTGTTACTGTGCCAGGTTGGTCTCTTTTTCAGTAAAATACCTACTACTTCTCCCATTCTCCTGTTCTGACTGTCTTCATCCTGACGCAAATTAATACCACAGAAACAAAGTAGTGAGTGCAGCTTTACACAGCTTCCATCTTTGCTTTCTCTCAGATATATGTATAAGGTTTCTGCTGATCTTTTTGGGAAGGTGATTGCCGCTTCCAAGTGCAGAGTCCATTTGATAACCAAACTTGGAGTTGGGTGGAAAGTTTCTGTTGCAGTGCTGCTCTCAGGAGAGCCCATGTGTGTGGGCATATATATTCTTGCCTTCAGCAGGAGGTTGTTAGGTTTTTCACTAAATACGGGTTGTAAAATATTATCAAACATGAGTCATTTTAAATTATAGTCCATGGATCTAAGGAAGTCAGTGAGAAAATGGAGCAGAGAAAAACGGGACAGAGGCAAACTGTGAGACTCGTCTTGGGGATGTGGAATTCTGACAGCAAAGCCCAAGCCCTGTCTTGCGTGATGGCTTGGTCCTCATATCAGGGCAAAGAGGGCAGCAAACCCCCCTGGCTGACCCAAGCCTTGAGTCAATGAGACCTCCTCAGTGCAAGCTGATAATGACTGCAGGTCTGGGAGAAGAGAGCTGGGATTATTTTTTCAAGCGTTGTGGACAGTTTCCTTTGAATCCTAATTTCTGTCACTGAGCTGTCATCACTATCACAGTAAGTGATACTTGCAACACAAATGGCAATTAAATAGGAGTAAATGCTAGAGCAGAAGTCTGCAGACCGTTATTTAAGGTTGGTGAGTTGAAAGTAGTTTCAACACATTAATGCTAAGCAAGCTAAATCATACTGTGCCCTGAAAAAGACAGTAATGTCATTTACCTGAAATCACCAGGAATAATTGTAGTAACACTGAGTAGGAATATGCTCAATTGTTTCAAATATGGGAGCATATTATAAGAATTGATGATAGTTTGTGAGTCTGCCTGTTTTCTTTCATTGGATTTTCCATAAAACAAGTAATTTTTGTGTTTTTCACTGTTTTAGGTAGCCTGCCCTATGAATACAAGATTGTGATAGCAGGAAATCATGAATTGACCTTTGACCAGGAATTCATGGCTGACTTAATCAAGCAGGACTTTTACTATTTCCCCTCTGTTTCTAAGCTGAAGCCAGAGAGCTATGAAAATGTACAGTCTCTTCTAACAAACTGCATCTATCTTCAAGACTCTGAAGTGACCGTGAGGGGATTCAGAATATATGGCTCCCCTTGGTAAGCAGGTTTTTAAGCATACATAAAAAAATACCATTGACTGCTGTCACATCAGCCATTTCGTATGCATTCAGCCATATTTGGATTATTGTGTTAGGAAGAAAAATAATACTTGGTTTGATAAACTTTTATATATTGCCTTATAATGAATCACTCTTGTGGTGAAATTAGACACTTCCATAGAATAGGTATTGTTAACCAAAAAATGATGGGGAAAAGATAGTGTGCTCCTTAGATTCTTACCCTGGAGCAGTTCTCTAATAGAGTCCATGTAGTTTTTTTTTTTTTTCTGTCATAAAATATGTTTTCAACACTTAGTGAGTTTATATAATTACAGGTTAATTTTATTGCAAGGATACATTCTTTTGACAGTTTCCGTCCTATGGATGATATTTAAGGTTCATCGGTGTATACAGTAGTCATTTAATGCAGCAAGCTTGTTTCATAAAATACTGAAGGCATTTTTTCAGTTCAGGCATTTTTTCCCCTTAACATGAGATTCTTACTTTCTTTTTTACAGTAATAGCTTTTCTCAAGGTATAGTTGAGCTTCTAAATTAAAGTCAACAAATCAGTGGCAACCTAGTATTTCATGGATTTTGCTGTACTGCGTAGAGCGAACACTTAAAGCTCCTTGACAGTATCAGAGACAGATGGGTTTTGGCTTCCTGACCCCCACCTTTGACCTCATATGTAATTCTTCTGTGTCACTTATGTTTCATTACTATGCTATTTCTGCTAACACAGTTATAAATCAGGTCTTTCACGAGCATTCGGTATACATTTAAAATAAGTTAAAATGTATTTTAAAAGGCAGGCTTTTAAGGGAATCTGTTACTCGTCCTTGTAAAATCACATCAGGCTGGAATATAGCAAACAAGTTGTCAAACCTGATGCATATACCCCAATATGAATTTTCAGTGTGAATAAACTGTGAAATCTCTCGGATATTTTTTTTTTTGAATGAAAATTGGCATTTTCCCATTTGGTTACTTGAGATGGGTGTTAATTTTCTCCAGGCTTATTATTCAATATTTTTCTACATCATATAGTTTCCCTCTTAACTGCACCCTTCTCTCTCTCCCCCTCTTAGATCTCCAGATCTTTCTGTTCTTTTTTTTTTCAACCTACCCACCTGCTGTGTTGTAGTTCATCTCCTCTTGTGTATATTGTGTATTCAATCAATGTACAATTTTCTTAATTTTCCAAATTATTAGGGAAGATACTAGATGGTATCAGTCCCAATATTAACTTCTGAGAAATGCCACTTGGCATTTCTTCCCATTTTGATGTTCAACTGTAAATACTGTAATTATGCTCTGTTTACAATATGTCTGGCAACTTCATATCTTCATTGCAATATTCGTAACCAGGCACCATATTTCCAGTGTCAGTAATAATTTTCCAGGCAGTGTAATGTACCAAAAGTCTCATTAAAGTCTAGATAAATTAAAGCAAAAGACTATCTATAAAGTAGCACTAAGTGGAGGCTAAAAGAAGCCATTTGAACTTTCTGTGTTTGATTAGGTCTGTAAAAGTCTGTTGAGAAAACTTTTTTCCTCCCATTAAACCATAAATGTTCCTGTAAAATTAGATTTGCTGCATTCCCTTTGTGCACTTATCCTGTGATTTTGCACACGTTGTCTAGGATATCTGGCATGACAATTCATGAAAAAAAGATTGCTTTTCATCTTTCATATATTCATTTAGATTTACTGTCATCCTTATTTTTTCTATTCTGTAGTGCTTCAGGTTATATCTTAGGTTCCACAGTATGTGTTTTGCAGTGCCACTATCTTACCTCCCACCCGTTATGGTCCCAGAAGGTAAGTGTTATAGAGTCCTTTGAAGATCTTCACCTACTGCATATGGGAGAAAGTCTTGGTGATGGAACCTAGGCCAACGAAGCTTTTCTTTTTTATTTTATTTTTTTTTACCAGAAAGACCTGGTACCTACAGCCTTGAGAATGGGTATCTTGGAAAGAGGCATTGTAGCATCCACAGTATTATAAAAATTGGTGATGCTGCCCTAATGCTGAGAAGGGGAAGTGTAGTGGGAATCCACTGATTCCCTTCCTCTCTGCTGATTATTCCAGGGGTCTGTGACAAAAGTCTGTGGACAAAAGTCATGATGATGCTTAACTTTGACTCTGCATATCCCCACATTGCCTGCTTTCCATCTGATTGAACACCTCTCTTTTCCCTTCTCCTTGCTTGGCAAGGTGGTTTGTCATTTTGCAATTTTAAATCTTCCTGCACCAGCTCTGTTGGGTTAGGCCTGGCATCATAATCATATTGTTCCGGCCAAACTCTTTTTTTGTTTGTTTGTTTGTTTTAGTTTGTTACTATGCAATGCTGAATGAAGTTTCCCTGCTAAGCAATGTCATGTCCAATGAAAACAACAGCAATAACAACAGTAACAGCAATAAGAAGTTGCTCTTCATTATTCTATCAGAAGGCCACATGCAGAATTGGAAAAGTTACATCAGCCAAGCCAACGGAACCACTGTTCTTTAGCATTTCTTTTTGTTTCTATACTTCATTTGCCTGGAAAAGAAAGGTGTTTTCATAATCTCTGTGGGAAATTAATCTCAGTTTCTTTATACATCATAACAATAATGATAAAAACTAAAAAGTACAGAACTTTGGTGTACTTCTTGTGGAGAATCTTTTTTTTTTTTTTTTTTTGCCTTTGTATCATGAAGCCAGTCCTTTAGAAAATGTTTATGAATCTAGTCAAGACTTCAAAGTTTAGAGTTCTTAAACCGTGCAGAGCTCAACAAGAATGCTAAGTTTCATGTAGTTGCTTGCTCAGTAACCTAAAATACTTTATTTTCCAGCCTTGAAAATATGCGTATAGTTTTTTTGTTTGTTTGTTTTTTAATGGATTTGTTTGATTGGAGAACTGCCAGTTAGGGTTTCTGTTTGTTGTACATGCATGATTCTAATTAGAAGGTGAGCTATCTAGAAATTAAAGATGGGGACCCCAGATCCTGCCTTTCTGTTTCTGATTACAGCCCTGATCCTCTGTCTTACTTCACCCTTTGTAAAAATAAACACAAGCTACAGATATCCTTCCATTATAAAACAGGCTGATCAATATTTGCAAAGTACTTTGAGAACCCAGGAGTAAGGTCTGAGTGAATGCCAACCAGCATTAATTTAGTGTTTTTACCTGTAGCCATCTGTGTTTTTATGTGTGACCTATTCAGAATTAGATTATAGTTCTGCTTAAGATGTTTTAGTTGCAAAGTAAACCATGAAAGCTCGATTGGTTTGCATAAGGTGCCAGTCTCTAAGGCCTTTTAACTATATACCATGTGTGTATGGTTAAATATTTTCAATAGCACTTGGGTATTTTGACCTCTATTCTTATCTAAAATTCAGTGGTTATTTTTAATTGCAAGAAGAAATGGGACACTGTCTTGTCTCAAAAACCAAAGCTATAACTCTCCTGGGCTTCAAGGGCAAGATTTCAAGTGCCAGATTGAGCCTCTACTCACTAACAAAAAATTAACTGCCTTAAACATTAATTATACTAGTATTATAATCAAGCAGGAAGCAGCCATTTTTATATTCAAGCTGCAAAGCACAGAAGCTGCTGTTTAAAAATTGGTATTTGCAACACACCGATATCTTGGATGATCAGTATAAATGATAGGAGAGAGGAGGATAAAAATATTTGGTACTTCATGAGAGACTTGGGAATACTAAGATTTTAGATGCCTCCAGAGCAATCTTGAATTTTAAGGGTTTTCTGTGGCTACGTTTGGCCAAGGAGGCTGGTGCTCTTGACAGTGCACCACACAGTATTGACTCTCAGGTCTGGATAAGCAGAGTATCAGTAAGAATGCAATGTGTTGCCTTCTAGCTTAGCACAGACGCAGAACTGCACGGGTTTCTTTTCCCATATAAAGCCTGAACACCATGATTATTTTTTGTTTGTGTGTTTGTTTGTTTAAAATTAGTTACAGAAAGTTGCAGTCTGGTTTCATCCCAGCAAAACCTAGGACGTGGCCAGAACACAATTCACAGGCCTGGAAGCAGTCTTGCATCAGGAATTGCCATAGTTGCTATGACTATAAAACAAAGACTTTACTTCCTCAACGGTATTTATTGTAAATTGGAAAGTTTCTGATTGGAAAGTACTTTTAAACACCCTAATGCATTCTGGACTACTATGAGAAAAGCCAATAGGTAAAATAACTCAAATACTTTATAAAAAATGCTTCTATAAAATGTTCTTGTGACTGTTGGGCCTTCCAAAGCATGAAGCCATTTGTCAGGGGGGAGTTAATTTGTTTTTCAGTAACATGTAAAATCATAATGTATAGATACAATTGCAGCATGCAGGAACAACACAGAGGTGGCAGAGTATCCAGCCTGAGGTCCTGGCAGGACAGTCATGGCAGATGAGATCTAGTGAGAGTGATAGGCTTCCCTGAAGTGATGGGTTGGACTGAAGACCTCCAAAGGTCCCTTTTGAGCAATGTTTCCGTAATTGTAAATGCAACTATGGAGCTAGAACTAGGTATAAGCATTGATACCTGAAATGAACAGGTATCAAAAAAGTCCTTACAATAGAGAGCTTTGCTGTTGATATCAAACTGCTGACAAGCAGTGGACAGTCCAGACAGGTGGTTTGAAAGTCAGAAAGCCAAAATAAAAGTGGAAATCTGAAACTGAATTGCAGCAGAACGTCTTTTTTTTCTGTCATCAGATTAGATACTATATCCATGGGGACATCATTCATGGAACTATATTGATTAATGATTTTTGAGCATTTCAGTTATAGATCTTCAGCCTTCAATTATAGTTCATTACACCCACAATGTAAGAGTTCTAGTGTTAGCTATAGCTAGAATTAAGATACAATCCACTTGTGCCTTTGCACTGCTAAAGGTTTTAATTGCACAATCACACACTGTTTACACAAAAAAAAAAACCCTGATGCATTCCGTGCACAAGATCTGCTGTGCTTTCTGAATGAGGCAACAATGTATTAGTCCTTTTATGCTCATTGTTTAGAAACACCATGTAAAAATAAATAAATGTAAAGGTGCATGTGTGCTTTTGCATCAACATGAGAGCACCTTGCTGAGGTTCATACATGTATGTGATCCTGAGTGTTGCTACATCTGCTCTGCTGCACAAGGTTCCAATAACAGGCTGAGACATGGCTGGAGCTTAATAAACTCTGCCGTACTATATGTTTTTTACGTCAAATTTTATGCAACTCAGTGAGTAAATAACATAGCTCTGTTCTTCTCCTCTTGCTTGCAATAACTAATGAGAAGACTTTAAGATGAATGATCACAGATCAATAATCAGAAGTTGTTTGTATCTGGCAAAGGTTATACTACTGCCCCTGTAATGTCTAACATTGCACCTCTGCCTTAAATCTATTGATAAGGTGTGCATCTGCAGAAGATCAGTTATTTTGTGTTTATGCTCTGACCTTGTGGATAAGGGCAGGAATTCTGGTGGCATTTTCTATTACAAGGGGAACTATTGTGCATTAATGGTAAGGGAAAAGTACACCTTTTACATGACATAGCAAGAGAAATGTAAGTGACAGAAAGGAAGGCAACTTCTTCCTACCCACTGAATCTCCGTAATGCTTTTAAGCAGCTGTACAGAGCTGTAGGGGAAACTTCTGTCATCCTGTCCTAAAACAGGCGTACAAAGTGGCAGGGGAACCTTTTATTTCTTTTTGATTTTTTTTTTTCATTTTCAGCAATGTGAAAGAGGAAGGGACAATCAAACCCCTCTTGCCAAACATGACCATTTCCTTATTCTAAATGGCATATTTTCCTGGATAACTTAAAGAAGCCCTTTAGGATGAGATTGCCTCCAGACTCATTATCCAGAGAGAAGATTTTTGTTTTGCTTTGATTATCTGGAGGGATCTGTTCCTCTGGAACAGAACCTCATTGTTCTTTTTGCAGAATTACATTTTTTTCTAGTGTCTATGCATTCACATTTCCTCCTTCATTATTTTGTTATAGCCCATCTGGAACTTCAGAAACTTTTATTTCCCAGTCAGGGAGAATGGGAGAGCAAAGATTAATATCAGCCTAGAAAGTCATTTGTGACCATTTTTGCTGAAGTGACAGATGCTCAGGCTGGACTCCTTTTTTTTTTCTTGTTTTGTTTTGTTTGTTTTCTGTTGTTGTTGCTTTTCTCCAATGGGATGTTGATTAGATAGAGCCGTCGTTTGTTTACACACCGACCAACATCTCTCATACAACATCTTTGTTCAGATAATGGGAATCAAATGAAGAAGGTTAGGGGTGTGTGTGTGGGGAGTGTACTGAGCTTAGCATCCTGGGCCAGGGACATTCAGTGAGTTCTGACTGAGCTTCATCCCAGTGCAAGACACATTGATCTGCAGGTTGTGTTAGTGAGTGTTGGACACCAGCTTCAGCTCAAAGCGACCTCAGCAAGGGCCTTATTCTGCACGTCATCACCCCACTTTGGTGTTAGGTCCTTCTGTAGATGCAGTGCAGGTATGTATACTGTTCACAACATGCAGCCCAGTGTCTTTATTCAAGCTCTGCAGTCCAGTGTTATCAGTGGTGCCACAGGTGTGTAACTCTCATCTGATTTTTTTTCCTTGCCTGATTTGTTTTTTTTAGTCACAATGTAGGTGACTTTATTATACTTATTCTCAAACTCTATTAGCGTGTGTGCATGTGTGAACATGCGTCCTTTGGACAGGCTGAATGGTGACTTCCGTGTGTAATTGCAGTTGTTTCAAAGAGCATGCAAAGGGCAAGATGAGGCAGACTCATTTTTGTTTCATGCTGAGTCTAGCCTACCCAATCCTTAGGTCTCTGTTTCAGTGCCTTTCTCCTCCATCTTTTCAAGAGCAGCTGTAATAGTCTCTTTCATTCCTCACTGAACTCACTTTCCATCAGTAGAATAATGTAACAAAGATTTATAGATTCACTTCATGATAGGGACATGCTTACATTTTGCCATTGATGAATCATCTTATGTTTACTTTGCCAGACCTTGTACAAATCTTTACAGTCATTGAGGTGAACATCAATTAAAATGAAACTGTATTAAAATAAAATACTGACTTCATTTAACATAATGTACCTCCCAAGTTGGGAGCATGGCTTACCGATGTTAGAGCAAGCAGCAGCAGTGCAAAATACTATGTTGCACATTTCATTCTCTGTAAAATTCACAGAAAATGATTACTGTTCTTATGCATCAGAATGACTGCTTTGATTCTTAAGTTCTTAAGTTCCCTTTCAAATCTGCAAAAAACTATTCAATACTTTGCACCTGAAGAAAACATGTAGAGAGACTCAAAAATGTGTGTTATTGGACAAAACCAAACTAGAAATGTATCTAAGTAAAATATCTGACCCTCATTTGTTCTCTCCTTTCTGCATCCTCACTTGGTCAAAAGATAAGAATACAAATAACTGAAGTGCAGTTGCTTTTGTACTGTTACATAAAACAGTAAAATACCACTCTAAAATTCTTGCATTCATTGCATATTGCAGATTAAGTAAATTTTTGAGCAGGTGGCTTGTTTTCATGTCTAGCTCTGTCAGTGATGGAGTTTACAGAATGCTGGATGTGGAAATACTACTGAGTGCTGGGTTTCGGTTGCTCAGAAATATGTTTCAATAATGGTGGATGTTCCCTGATTTTTCAAGTCAGGAGCTGTTTGGAGCTCTGTCTTTATTAGTGACTTTGAGTTAGACAATATAAATGAGTAATTTAGGTACACAGACATGGTTCTAGAAGAAAATGACTATCATGAGTGGGAGGAATAGGTGCCACTCATTATTTAGAAATGAGGCATCTCAAGTTTCAGAAATTCTGGGGAAGAGGTTGGCTTCTAAGCCTACCCGATGTGGCTGTATTATTACAGTTAGAATGCTGAAGACTTAGAATGCTGAAGACTTTTTATTTCAGGCATTCAGTAAAAGGTAGGTAAGGTGTGACAGAAGTGTAAGAAATAACAACATGTTCAGAAGAGAGAAAGCAAAATTGATCATCCTGTTAAAATACGTTAATTACAGACTGCAGTGCATAGATGCAGGTTTAATTGTGTTTTAATGGAATGTTCGAGTGATATTTTTATTTCCTTTTCTGTACTTACCAGAAACTGTTTTCCATTTTGGAAAGTGCTGCTTCTAAAAACACTTAAAACCGCAATACACTGTAGTTTAGTTTGCAGCATATGGGAGATTGTAAGAATGGTTTTTCCTGCAAAATCATTTTGATCTATTAAATTCAGCTGTTTAGGGGAGGTGGTGGGGAGAAATGTAAGATATTGAACTCTTGAAGAGTAAAAGGTTTTCCAGGGGCAGAAAGTGAGACTTAAGAGTGCATTCTGGCTGGTTTAACAGCAGAAACAGATCACTGGATAATTTTTCTCCCCCCCCTCCCCCTTTTTTTTTGTTTTATTTTTTACTAATGGCATTTTGCTAAAATCGGTGCATTTCACGTGATAAACATGTCCTGACAAGTGTTCTCTTTACATGACTTGGAAACAGGAAATCTGAGTCTCATTCAGTAGACAGTAGGTATACAGCTGTCATTGCTCATATTAGCAATCATACTGAATTCAGGAGAGGTCTTTTTAATGAGTGCTGCAGTACAGATTAAGTGACTGAAAAGAATTAGCCAGAATCATAAAAATTGCTGAAAAAAATATTTATGAGGCAAAATCAAAATTTCTCAGACTGCAAGTGAATTTTCTGTAGCATGTTAAAGTAGCATGGTTGTTGTTAACTAATTAAACTCTGCAGTAGGTTATGTGAGTGAATGGGAGTGGAAATCTAACTACATCTATTGTAGCTCATAAATATAATCAAAGGCAGGCCAGTGTGATAAATTCTAGCTGTTGTGTACTCCTGAGAACTTTTACTTTTCCATTTCCCATGGGATTTTTTTTTTAAAGTGACAGCAATTTAGAATATTCGTTATTTCTTTTCCTGTTAACAAATGTTCCAGAAAATGTTTTCTCTCAAAAAAGACTTCTCCCAAACATTGCCCAGGGCTGAGGAGTTTGGAACAAGTCAATCTCTGAATAGTCAAAGAGAGAAAAAAACAGTAAGTCAAACACCGTTGTGTACTGCTTACACATACAAGTTGGATATGGATCAATTCTCTAAGATGTTTCACAGTGACCTCTCACAGAGTGAGCTTACTCAGTTACTGAATGCAAAGATCCTTTGCATATACTTTGCAGTTGTGTTCCTCCACTGCATCTGTACCGGAGTGCAGGAGGACATGACGCTATGTGTGCATGCGTACTTCTGTGTATGTCTGCTAAATATAGATCAGCAGTTATGTTTATTTCCCATCACATTTCGGGGTAAGTGCTTTTTCTTGTAATGTCTGAATAAATGGTGTGGCTTTATATTTCTGCATATGACTGGAGATTTGCATTTGCTTGTTTTGTTGCAAATGTTTCTAGCTTTAGTTAAATTTGAGAGCAGTCGAAAAATAGATTGCTTCAGTTTAATTAGCCTGGTAGAAAAAAATTCTTTCTTGGGTGATAATTATTAGTTGTATATTATTAGAATGAAGTAGTTCACATTCAGTTACTTAGCAGAAATAATTGAATTTTCTGATCCAGTAAACTAGCTCACTTTGTATTCAGCTGGTTTTTAATTTAAGACCTATAGAAGAGGAGACCTGTAATCTCACTACAGGGAATTGGCTACACTTTCCTGCAGTTCAGAAACCACGATAGTGAAATAGCAATCCCCCACAGCAGTTTTCTGTTTATTTTTCACATTTGCTTAAAAGTTTAATTTTATGAGACAGAGCGGATTTTAAAGTTTAAAGTGTTTTTTTTTTTGTGCTTTTTCTTCTTTTTTTTTTTTTTCCCCCACTTGAACAAAAGGACTACCAGCTCTATCTGTAGTCTGGGCTGTAGTCTCAGCAGCAATTTCAGGGTGTTTCAAAGATGTAAACACAGTTGGGTACTGTGATGAGCCCTTTGGCGATGTTCCAAGAGAAACACAAATAGCTATCTAGTTTGGAGCAGATCTACATGGAGCTGATTCTCAGCTGGAGTAAACTGGCAGAGCTCCACCAGCTTTCAAGCTGTTTACAGCGGTGAGAATCAGCCCCTCTACTTCACAGTCGCTTGTATGTATGTGTTTTCCGTAGGTTTTTACACAATAGGTGCATTGCTACATTGAGAAGTAGATTGTGACTTTACATCCTGCTCTAAGGAAGTGCAGAACTGTAAACAGAGCCACCATCACAGGGTCTAATTGTAACATGGGTATCCCAGTTTTTTCTCTTTTTTCTGGCCAGAATTTAAGGGGAAAAAAGCAGTAATCTACCACTTGTTGTGGAGCTGTTTAACATCAGAACACTTCCTTTGGATTTGTCGTTCATAATTTTATTTTATAAATTGACATCATTTAATATGAATTAATATGAGGATTTTCGTCCCTAGTAAAAAAACAAATTTGAACCAATATTAAAATGGAGGGCTACACCTGTGTGTGTCTCATATTTCTAATGGTATAATTTACATCAGGTAAGTATATTATTTTTATAAGGCTATCTCAGAATTCCTGGCTAGCTGAATGAACATCTATGTGTTTAAGCTGTAGGCATAGAAGGTTACATTGCAGCAGTTGCTTTCCACCACTCTAGTGTGGGGTGAATTTAGGACTGCAGGAAAACATTAATTTGGATTTTAGGATTGCTTGTATGTTGTTCACTTCAGGTAGAAACAGGCCATATGAAGTATCAGTATGTGCTGTTTAAAACAAGAAACAGGTTCATCTGTTGCTAAATTGAAAATGTTAACAATAATATACTTTATGTGTATATACGCATGCACTGTATTAATTTAATTGTTTTGGAAGCATTTTCATGCTTGCTTAACTCAAAGTGGCTTTGATTTTTCTTTAAAAAAAAAGAAAAAAAAAGAAGGAGAACAGGGAAAGAACTGGCAGACAGTTAGTCCATATGGCCTAATTAGTCCTGGTATTTTGAGAAAAGAATGTAAACCTGGTGAGTTACTAAACTGAGAAGTGGCTGCTGTGAGGGCCTTTTTTATCAATTCTCAGTGCACCTGTGCATCCTACGTATTTTATTCATGTTTCATCTAAGAGAGTCCCTCCAGGAGCTTCATTGTAAAAAAACGAACAACAAAAAAAAACCCCACACCACAAGAATAGCATCTCCCTTTGGAGGGATATTCCATTTCCTCAGCTGACTTCTGCACAGTCTTAAAGGACTAAAGTAAACCCCAACTAGCCAGATGTGCAGAAGAAGAATATGTTTCTTTAGCTGTCTGATCATCTGATAGTGAAAAACTGTAGAGATGCCATGCACGGATGAGAATTGAATTATTTTTCCATACTGATTGTTATATTCGTGGCAAGTTTTGCATTTAAAAGGAGATGGTGACTGTACTGTGGATAGAGGCTGTTCACTCCCCTTACTCCCTCTTAGTCCTTCTTCTCACTGTGACTTAACAGTTACCAGTATTTGAAATATAGTCTGGATAACCTACCTGTACATATATATTTCATGTTGGGAAAACTGAGGGAACAGACTCTGAGATACCAGGAGCTAAACCCGTTAGCCGTGCATTAAATCCATAATACTGAATGTCCATACAGTTCTACATCTGTACCCTCAGCATTGAATCTCATATCTAATTATTCCAAATGAGCTTTAAAGGTTGTTTGTGGAGTTTATTTTATTATTTAAAAAAATATCAGATGGGATGTTATCATTTGGTTCCCAGCAGAATGAAAAAAACTATTTGCATTTGGTGTTGGCATGTTCAGTCTTTCATTATTTTTTCTCCTTACCTGTTATCTTCTGTGTTCTTGTTATGAAGATAAAGTAGATTTCATTTTATTTTTCATTGTTTTGTAACAAATTAATGTTTAGAAATGATCAGTTCCTATTAGTCACAGCTCATTCTTTCTTCTTTCCAGTCAGAGATGTATGAAATCCTTTACTAAACAAAAGATGGATGATTTCATGTGTAACTCAAATTGCAAAAGAAATAATTACTGACAAAGGGCCACATTCTGATTTTTACACTCCTTTCCTTTTGTGAAAACAGTAATTTAATTTGATTCAGAGTTTTGAGAATTACAACTTTGGATGCAAAGCAAGTAAGGCAAAAAAAAAAATAAAAATAACACAGCAAACTTTCCCATGGAAGAAATGTACTTCTTGTGACCAGTAGACTGATGGAGGATCCAAATTCGATTTGCTGTTCACTACAGACTCCCTAGGTAATGCTGTGCAAGCCTTTTATTGTCTTAGCTGAAGTTCTTAGCTTAGTTCCTCTCCCTGCCACTTTCGACTTTCACCTGCTGAGCTGTACTTGGTGGCTGTGTGTTCCAGAGGATAATCATCTAGGAGATTAACTATAAGGTGCATTTAATTGATTTAAGTATGAGGCCTTGGCATTCATTAAAACACCTGGCTTCCAATATTATGAATAGGTGAATCTTCAGTTTCTTTTTTTTGCATAATTTAATCCTTTCTGTACACTGGTGTACGCCACTTCTCTAAATAATGTACCACCCTTGTCTCTCTCACATGGAAGCTGGTCATAATGTGTTTCCTCACAACTTCCGAAACATGTTCTTCTTTACATCTCAGTGTTGTGGTTTAGCCCGGCTGGCAGCCAAACACCACACAGCCGTTCGCTCACCCTCCCCCCTCCCTCTCCGGGATGGGGGAGAGAAACGGGAAAGTGAAGTCTGTGAGTTGAGATAAAGACAGTTTATTAAGACAGGGAAAAGAATAACAACAATAATAATAATAATAATAGTATTAATAGTAATAATGTGTACGAAATAAGTGATGCACAATGCAATTGCTCACCACCCGTTGACCGATGCCCAGCCTATCCCCGAGCAGCCGGCCCCCCCCTCCACCCCGGCTAGCCACCCCTATATATTGTTCAGCATGACGTCAGATGGTATGGAATACCCCTTTGGCCAGTTTGGGTCAGCTGTCCTGGGTCTGTCCCCTCCCAGCTCCTGCTGCATCCCTAGCCTGCTCGCTAGCAGGACAGAGAGAGGCTGAAAAGTCCTTGGCTTGGTGTAAGCACTGCTCTACAACAATTAAAACATAAGCATGTTATCAGCGCTCTTCTCATTCTAATCCAAAACATAGCACCCTGCCAGCTACTAGGAGGAAAATTAACTCTGTCCTAACTGAAACCAGGACACTCAGTTATGCTGTTAATATGCTTTGATGCCAAGGTGATGAACACTTGTTCAGAGCCTACAAACAGTGCCCTGCCAGTCCTTTTTAGCACTAATGGCCCAATTGTTCCTTTGATCCCTGCCTGTTTTGTGCTGTCCTCTTGCAGCAAAAAAAAAAAAAGACAGAACATTGTTATTTCACACCTACTTTAGATGTAGAAACAACTGATGACACCCAAAAAAAAAAAGAAAAAAAAGGCATACTTTTATGATTCTTTACTTGGAGAGAAAATGAGAAAACCGAGTAAAAAGCTGTAAAAAATACTCAGTGAACTGGAGATAGCTACTTAGATAACTACTGGAGATAGCTACTTGGCTAGAAAGGCACTTAAAGAGATTGGTTGATGATCACCTGAAGGATGTGAACACCAAGCATACAAGGAAGGTATACGTTATTGTATAGCCTTGTTCATTGAACTGTAACTAATAAATCAAGAGCAGGAAAAATTAGATTGATGTGTGTCTCTACAGTTGTAGGGAGGGGGAGCGGAAATGAGAGGATTTGTTCCATTCTTTTCCCACTGAGCTTCTTTACAGTCATAGGCCACTCTCTGCTTATTTTCCTATAAGAGAAAAATGACAATTGTTGTGGAGGAAAGATGGGTACAAGCTGCATGTGTTCATGAACCATTTAAATTTATTTTGTAAGCAGAGGAATTCTAGTGAGAGAATTTGCCTTTCAGCTGCAGAAAAGATTTACGTAGGAAGCTTTACAGAAATGAGGAGATACAATGATTGTGTTCTAGTTGTATATTTTTTGCTCTTCAGGTGCACACAAGATGTTACCCACTGATCCCTTTGATATGCTAATAACTATTGAGTCTGTTACCACCCATAGCTCCCTGTGGATATTGGACTCTGTAAGGGAGTTATCCCTTGAAGTCAACAAGAGTAATTGTGTGCCTACTGGTGGCAGGATTTGTCTAAAACAACTGGACAACCCAGATGAAGCTGCTGCTGTAAATCTGGCAGTCCTGAAGTTCTTTGGGTAGCTTGCACCACACGAGCACTAAGGCAGTGCTGTGGTGGGAACGTTTTTGTAACTGCCCAGTGGCTGCCTGTTGGGTTCATTTGTAGCTGATGGCAGAACCATGGAGGTTCCTGTTGAGCAGATAAACGTACAGAGAGGAAGAAATCCATTCTTTAAGTTAAAACGTTTAAATAAAGCCAAGGTAATGATTTAGACTTCACCTTCTCGTTGAGTGTAATAGAAAAAAACATGCACGTTGATAGTTTTCCCCAGTCAAGTATCCTTTTTTGTGTCCCCTTGTACGTCTGCTGACCAGAGTGAGATGTATACCAGTGGTATGAAAATTGAAAACCTTCGATGTTCACATAAATTACAGGTCAAGTCTGTGTAGTGCATCACTGCCCTTTACAGTAAATCACATGTAAAACTAAGTTATGCCCCATTTAAATGACAAAAGAATTCTTGGACTAGACAGTTGTTCTTTCCAGGAGTAGCTGAATAAAAGAAGAAAAACTAATAAATAATTAAGGCAGTAATATGTTTGACCACTTTTTTTTCGTATGACTCTTTTCTGTTATTATTGTAACATAAATGCTCCTTTCAAAGACAACTAAAGCACTAATGATAGCTGAGAAGGTCATTCATAAGAGGTTGAACTGGTTTAATTAGAATTTATGAGAAGGTTACTATAAGAGTGCAGAAAGATGTTAAGGGGTTAACATATAAGAGATTACATTGTAGTCAGTGTTCTGTTAAAGTTTGAATTAATTTTTCCCATGGGTTTTTCACATTCTAATTTTCAACTAAATGAGACATCTGTTTCAGAAAAGGAAAATTTGCTATGGTTGTCATAGCAACTATCATTCTGTAAGAAAATTATTCCAATGGTTACTTTAGAACAGAAAGATAGAAATTCAGTACATAAAGCAACATCCGATTGCTAGCACAAATTCTGATAATTCAGCCCTTTTTGTATGGTGGATTATTTGACCCGCAAAACTTGTTCATATGTTTTTAACATAAGGTTAATTGTGCTGTAAACAAATTCATTTCCAATATATTTTCCCCCTAGAGTCTTATATGTAGACAATCATTATTCTTATAATAGTAATACCGTTGCATTTCAGAGTAAATGGAGAGATCCAAACTGTTCCCTTTAAGAATATAAGATCTAAATCAAAGTACATTTCTACATGAGTGCTTCACTTCAGAGGTGAAATACATTCATTATGTACATCTCTAATTGCCAAATACTTTTTTTTTTTTAAATAGCAGATTTTATCTTTTAGAACATACTCTATAGCATTTTCTTCATAAAATGCAAACTATTATTGAAACATCTGTATCTATATAAACATTACACATTTCCTGAGCAAGCACTAATGAAAGATCCAGAAATTCTGTGCTTGATATTAAGACTTCAACTTTGCTTTCAGGTTTCATCAGAAATGGAAATTTTAGACCAAGTTGTCTATGCATGACATCCAGATCATATACTTGTTAGCAGGTATTAGAGAAGATTTTTTTTCCTACCCAGAAACTTTGATGGCTGTTTTGCAATAAATTTTCTGAAGAAGGGACTTGGGGTTTTATAAAATCCCTGCATGCGTATGAAGATTGTTTTGCTTTGGGGGTGAGGGCACTGAAATGCATGATTTTTCTTCCCTCTTAAATGTAAAGCACACTACCATCCCCCACTGAATCCTTCGTGGGACTTTGTATTTTTGTCAGAAATGCTCCAACCATTTCTTTCGATCTTGGGATTGTCACAAAAGACAGCATTATGGCAAATCAGGCGAGTTCGAACATTTCCCCTTCACAAAAGAACAGCTCCAGCGTGCATAACTTACCAGCCCGCAGCTCGGGTGGCTGCGAGCTGCAGGCACAAAGGGAGGCAGGGATGGGGGAAAGTGCTGTAGGTCTTAATAAGCAGATCATGCCTATTCATAAGGGGAAACAGGCTTTTAACAAGCGGCAATGTACAGGCTGGGCCTAGGAGAGGCAGGCAGAGGCTCTCACGTCTGCATGTGCAATTCGTGGTCATTTGGGTTTCAACTGGATTAAACTGACTGCTGATGCGACCTGTGATGGTCACAATTATGTCTCCTTATAAATGCTTCATTGTGTGCTTAAAATAATGGCTCGGTAGGTTTCTGACCTTTTCTTCTTTGGCAAATATTGTTCTTTCCTCTTGGCTTCTTCCAGGGGAGCAGCCTGGCTGCAGCCGGTTCTGCTGTGCCTGGCGTGCCAGCGGGCGGTGGGACAGATCCTGACCTTGCATCCCACTGAGGTCCTGGGGACCATCCTGTCCTGGGCAGCGGGTGGGAGCACTGGGCTGCATTCCCTGCGTCTCTCAGCGGCTTTTAACAGCTGAAGCAGGATTTACTGTGGTGACTGACGCTTTGTTTGCCTCCTGTTTGCCCTTGCAAATATTTTCTGTCAGTGAGATTTTGCTCCTGGAAAACTTGCTCTGGGCCTAAATACTGTTTGCCAAGTAGTTGAGTGTTTTCATGTTGGTGAAGGAAGCTGCTTGGCACACAAGGTTTGTAGTGTGATCCCAAGGCGGGGGTGGGGAATCTGGAAAAGGCCTAACCTCTGTATGTTTTTATAAAGCCTGCCACTTCTGTGACATCTGAGCACCTCAGACTTCGTTTGCTTTATTTTCACAGCATGTCTGTGAGGGAAAAATACTCCTGTCAGTGGTGAGCGGAACATAAAGATCTCTGATCAGACTGGGGTTTGGTCTGTATGACAGCATTACAAACCAAAGTTGTGAGCAGCTGACTGCAAAATAAGCCAGTGAATAGACCATGAGTGATTGCCCCAGCAGTAGGAAGGGAAGTCATGTACCTGCGAGCCAGCTGCTGTTCCTCCTGGGAGGAAAGCCTGCTGGATGATGAACAGCTAACCAGATACGTGTGGTGTGAAACATGAAGGCAGAAGCTGGTGAAGGGCTAGGTCTTTTTCTCAGCCAGCTGCCCTGGTCTGAGCCACCTGACTCAAAACAACATTTCTGCTTCATGCTGTTAGCATCTCATCTTCACACAGCTTCACCTCACTCGTCACAGCTTCTGGAGGCTGAGATATATTTCTGGTCCCAGTGGCAGATGTGCAAAGCTTCACTTTTTTTTCTTTTTTTTTCTGGACACCTGGTTATGCAGGGAGTTGTGTGATGAGGAGCTAGGAGATGAGCTGTCTCCTAGCCGTGAACACAGAAAGCCTTCAGACACCTCTCTAGAAAACTTGAGGCTTTTGTCGTCTGTAGAAAAAGGAAGCATTTGCAAAGCCCCCTTCTGTTTTTCCCTTTAGCAGAATTTTCTTACCTTGGGTAAGACACATTGCTTTATATTTTAAGCAAGCTCTGTATCTTTACGCTGTTTCGGTAGACGTGCTTTGCAGCATTCCAAAAGGAAAAGTAGAAAATATATCATCATGAAGATTGCAGACGTGCTAATTTTTGAAATGTTAGTCAAGCATCAGTAATGGAACAGGATGAATAATAGCTTTATGGGCATTTTCTTTTGTCTTTGCCATACATGATGTAAAGTGTAGTTCAGAGAATTTGTTTAAAAGATTTCTTTCTGTCTTTTGATGCAGTGAGGGAATGTAAAGCTTTCTTCAACAAAGTAACATCTCAAAGGGAAGTCTGGTCGATGTGTATGTATTTATAAACACTAAGGCTGCAATTATCATAAACCTTATTAAATCACAGCAACCTATTTGGTGTTCCTCAAATATGGACATGCCCAGAACACGTCAGTCAAAAAATTATTAAAAAATTCCAACCTAAAACTAACCTGTCAATGTTATGGCTGAGAATTACAGCATAGTCAGCAAGACATAATTTACCACTGTGATATAATTGTTGTGAAATACATTTTTTTAATCAATGGGATAGCAAGGTATGGATAAATTGTGTTCTGAATGGCAGTGTTACAGTCCCACTGCTCCACAATGAGCCGGTCTATAAATATGTTTTAAAAAATGTAAATGCCTGTCTGATAAATCCTGAATATGTAAAGTCTTATTTAAAAGCAACTCAACACACCAGAGAACAGAAGAAAATTATATGTAGGAAAAGAAGCAGTGTTCTTTTTTTCTGATGGGATGCTTCCAACTGGAGAAACAAACCAGCACAGGTGATGTCTCCATCTTTGGAGTGGGCTTTGTAGCTGTGCCAGGGTCTGCCCTTGCCCAAATGACGGTAGGCTACGGGCCAAACACAATGTGAGGCAACGTGGAACACATATCCACACCTGGCTATCTGTGGCAGGTGTTCTTCTAGATACCACAGGAATCCAGCATGCTAATCCATGTGGACATCTTGGTACCTAGGTCTTGTGAGAGTTACTATTCACCTGGTTAGAGGAACTGTATGAATATTTTGTTCTGTGCTGCCTACTGAAACTCACAGGGAGACTGCACTGATTTTCCGCAGTAGTTAAGTAACACTGGTTGTATGGAAAGAGGGTTTTACTGTGCACAGAAAGAAGAAAATGAATGCTATTTGTGTCTTCAAATTCCATGCTACTAGAAAGTCAATCTCAATATTTTAATTAGATAACCAATACATGGAAGTAGCACTGAAGACATTCTCCTCCTCTCTTGGCAGGCAACCTTGGTTTTATGGCTGGGGCTTTAATCTTCCACGAGGCCAAGCACTATTAGAGAAATGGAACCTGATTCCAGATGGGATAGATATTCTTATAACACATGGACCACCTCTCGGTAAGAAAATATTAGTGCTGTTAGCTGTGTATTTCAGATGATTATACAGTAACTGACGGCTGTCCTTAGACAAAGAGTGGAAACCTGAGTTGTAAAAGTCAAAAGTAACAACCCTACTGATTTCAGCAGCACCAGGACTTTGGCTTGGCTTTATGTTTCATGATTACCTACGATCACTACCTACGGAGTTAAATAACAGGTACAAAACTGAAGTCCTCATAAATAAAGTCTTAATGAGTTTTATAAATAAACAAGGTCCAGTTTGCCTGTGCATCCTCCCGCTCTGCCAGTGGTGAAATCAGTAGACTTGATACAGGGAGCCTGCTTGGAGAGAAATGCAGGATTAGTTTGTAGCACAGTCTTTTTCCTTCACTTGCACTAATGTCCCCTCCAACCCAAAGTTGTATTTTCATGCTGACTTGATGAATCTCCTGCTTCACAAACCCAAATGCTGCAATAGTTGGCCTGCTCTTTGGACAGCATGGGTGAATTACTTCATGTAATGTTTGCATTCCACTGCTCACTAATCCCAGGGAAAGGGCTGCTTTTCTCAGAGTGGACGTGTGTTGATACTCCACCAAAGTGGCGTCTCATGCCCTGCCACAGACTGCTTGTAATGTGGACCTGTGTCATAAAAGTGGATGGCAGAAATGAATTGTTTAGGCCTTGAAATATCTTCTCAAAATGGTTAGTAATGAGGATAATCCTGATATGGATCCAAGGCCTGAGTGGTAATGCTGGATCTTTGATATAGTTTTGTTTGTAAGTTGTATGTTTTAAAACTCCTTCAGGAATGTTAGTACTTGAAAATCCATTTTTAAAAATAGTATGTGAGCTGTAAAGAAATCCAACCTTCAGCTCCTTTGAAGAATATCCTTGTACCTAGGGCTTGAAAATCCAGGGACTGAAGGTAGAGAGCAAGTTTCTCAGCACCCAGTTTCAGGCACTGGGCTAATTTTGCCACTTGGTTAAACCTGTATTGTTGTTGCTATTATTATTTATTATTATTATTTATTCAGTTTGAGCCATCCTCCAAGGATTTTGGTTTTTTGAAGATCCCATTTCTTTGTCTTATTGATTCATTAACAGACGGCTTCAGCACAGAACACTTTGCCTGAGGGCATCAGCTGTTGGCATCCCTGACACCCATGGCAACAAATACATTACGCTTCAAAAGAAATTAGCACTCTGCCTAACTTACAGAACCTCTTTATTGTGTATATCTGTCCACGGACATTTTGAGAGACAGGATCCTCCTTGACCCTGGGAGCCAATTATTTTCACCAGAAAGCTGATTCTTTTTGTTCTGATCTTGGACAGCATCACTAGAGCTGTTCCTAATGATCATAAAAAGCAATCAGTGTTCTTACAAATTCCTCTTACATTCCAGAATGGGTGCCTAAATTCTGTCCATCATCCATTTTCTCTGGTCCTTTCTTATTCACTCACTTCCAGACTGCGTGCATCCCCCTAAACTAATTAATCCTACATTATTAGATAGTTTTAAAATTGCCTGCATGATTTAGATGCAGAAGCACCATTAAGAGTTAATGGACTTTGTGTTTCTCAGTCCCTTAAATGTGTAATGAAAATCTGACCCACAATTAATTTTTTTTCTGTTTTAGAGGAGTGCTTTAGGGATGAAACTGCGGCAAGGAAACAGAGGTTCAGACAGGATAAGGAAACAAAGATTAAACAGCTCTTATCGACCATTTTATTTTAACCTGTTTGTTATTAATAAATATATAGCATATTTTCGTAGCTTATAAAATACAATATTCATGATCCCATGATCAGTGCTAATGCTCATTTCTAAATCAGCATATTTTTGTTAATTTTATGTATAGTGTAACTTTTAAAGTCCTTTCCTTGACTCTTAAAGATCTGCATTTATGATTCTTTTATTTCTCTTCAAAAAGTTCACTTTTCTTTTCTTTGTTTGTTTTTAATTTAATTTCACCCTTAAGTCTTCATTTCTAGCTGTCTGCTTGATTGTCTGTGACAAAGATTTATACTTTCCTGACAGCTGCATAAACCTGTTTCAAGTAACCAAACATTAAAAAAACCCTAAGATGAACTCTAATTGTTAGCTAGGTGTAATCAATTATTCTTAGTTTGTGTAGTCAGGTGTACATAATAAGCTGCTAACATATGGGAAAGCTTCAGAAGGGTGATAATGCATGTAAACAAAAACATGTTCAACATAAATAATGTTTAGTTTAATGGGGAAGTTAATTTTATGGATTTCTGTTTGTGAAGTTTTTGAAGTAGAAATACTTTTGCATTTATGTTCACCACAGACATTTTGACAATTAACTGTTTCAAATTGTTAATGTAACAAAACCTAAAGTTATAACGAGTTTGCTCTGAAAAAAAACATGAACTGGATTCCAGAGGAATTGCTGGCTTCCATGTGACATCTTAAATAGTTGTTATTTCCTACACTGAATTTTGAAGTGCACTGGATACCAGGAATGAAAGGTAGAACTGATTAACAGAACTCAGCATTGACCTGCTCTGTCTGTAACTCAGATGGCTTTCTCTTTGTGCATCACCCCATCAGGAGCCAACAGTGTCTTCAGAGGCATCTGAATGAATTAGGAGTCTACATCCATTACCAGAACTTCCTCTTTTTGACACCTAGGATACAACTATGATAGTAGGGCAAGCTTCTACCATTTTCATAAAAACCCATAGTATAATGAGCCCAGTTTTCAGGCACTGGCATCTAAAGAGTTATTTCTCAATGTATGAACCTACTTTGAAACTCTAGTAAACCTGAGAGCTTTCCCAAGAGCTTGAATACCACTCTTTTGGTCTTTTAAGCCACTTGGTTAGCTGCTACTTAGCCATGCTTGAGTGAATCTGAAAAGTAAACACATGAAAACTAGGTCCAGACTCTGTACCTCTCTGGCTGACTACAGTTTTTTCAAATGTACAATATATTCTCGCAGCAATCATTGCAACAATCTAAGTCAGGGATACAGAGCTATGACAGGCACAGTGAGAGTACCAGAACACATAGAATCCTAGAATCATTAACGTTGGAAAAGACCTCCAAGGTCATCTGGTCCAACCATCCCCCTACCACCAATGTTACCCACTAAACCTTATCCCTAAGCACCACATCCAGCCTTTCCTTGAACACACCCAGGGACAGTGACTCCACCACTTCCCTAGGCAACCCATTCCAGTGCCTGACTACTCTTTCTGAGAAGAAATGTCTCCTCATTTCTAACCTAAACCTCCCCTGGTGTAACTTGAAGCTATTCCCTCTAGTCCTATCTCTAGTTACCTGTGAGAAGAGGCTGACCCCCAGCACCCCACACCTTCCTTTCAGGCAGCTGTAGAGCGCAATAAGGTCTCCCCTTAGCCTCCTCTTCTCCAGACTAAACAACCCCAGTTCCCTCAGCTGCTTCTCACAGGACTTGTGTTCCAGGCCCTTCACCAGCTTTGTAGCCCTTCTCTGGACACGCCCCAGGACCTCGATGTCCTTCTTGTACTGGGGGACCCCAAACTGAACACAGTACTTGAGGTGCGACCTCACCAGAGCAGAGTACAGGGGGACGATCACCTTCCTGGTCCTGCTGGCTACACTATTCCTGATACAAGCCAGGATGCTGTTGGCCTTCTTGGCCACCTGGGCACACTACCGGCTCATGTTCAGGTGAGCATCGACCAGCACCCCCAGATCCTTTTCCTCTGCACAGCTTTCGATCCACTCTGCCCCAAGCCTGTAGCGCTGCATGGGGTTGTTGTGGCCGAAGTGCAGGACCTGGCACTTAGCCATGTTGAACCTCATCCCATCTGCCTCTGCCCATCAATCCAAACTGTCCAGGTCATTCTGCAGCGTCTTCCTACCCTCTGGTAGATCGACACTTTCCTCCAACTTGGTGTTGTCTTCAAACTTACTGCAGGTGCACTCAATTCCCTCATCCAAATCATCAGTAAAGATATTAAAGAGGATGGGCCCCAACACCGACCCCTGGGGAACACCACTGGTGGCCGGTTGCCAGCTAGATTTCATTCTGTTCACCACCACCCTCTGGGCCCAGCCATCCAGCCAGTTTTTGACCCAGCAAAGAGTATACCTGTCCAAGCCACGGGCTGCCAGCTTCTCCAGGAGAATACCATGGGAGACCGTGTCAAAGGTCTTGCTGAAGTCTAGGTAGACTACAAGAACAGCCTTTACCTCATCCACCAGGCGGGTCACCTGGTCATAGAAGGAGACGAGGTTGGTCAGGCAGGACTTGCTTTTCAAGAACCCATTCTGGCTGGGTCTGATCCCCCAGTAGTCCTGCATACATTGCGTGATTGCATTCAAGATGACCTGTTCCATCACTTTTCCTGGCACCGAGGTCAGGCTGACAGGCCTGTAGTTCCCTGGTTCCTCCTTATGACCCTTCTTATAGATGGGCATCACATTAGCAAGTCTCTAGTCATCCGGGACCTCTCCGGATGACCAAGACTGCTGATAGATGATGGAAAGCAGCCCAGCAATCGCATCCACCAGCTCCCATCTGGCCCCATGGACTTGTGACAGTCCAGGTGGAGCAGCAGGTCTCTTAGCTGTTTCCACATGAACTGGAAACAAGTTCAGGGGGACACCCCCAAACAAGGGGGTTTCTTCTGCTCCTTATCCCAGACTTCCAGGTCAGGAGGCTGAGTACCCCGAGGATAAGTGGTCTAGCTAGTTTAAAAACAGAATAATTTTATCTTTTACGTTTCCAAATTTGAGCCTGATAAAAATGGCAGAACAATAGAAAGGAAACAAGATTGATTAATCCAAAGCATCTAATACAACAACATCCTTCTTATACTACTGTGAAGAAAACACCACACTTCAGTTGGCAGTAAGCATCCCCCTGCTGCATGTTTTTGGACTTGGAAGCAAGTTGGTGTGCATTTCTGTGTATATTCATAAAAAGTGCATTTTTCTAGGGATCTGTGTTAGTAAATATAGCACTTAAAGCGTATCTACTGCAGAAGGGCTGAGTTTCTCTGGCTGTTTGAAGCCCTTAAGCCAGTTCTACTCGAGGATATCGTTTTTAGATATGCTCTGGGTTCCTCACCTCAGTTCCACTAATGTAAGATTCGATGTGGTAAAAATACAGTTTTGTCATTAGCCACACAAATTCCATTACATCAGTTAAAGTGTTTGGTTTTAATAACTACATCCCAGGGCTAGATTTAAACAGCTAAGTGTTGAATTAGATGCTTAACTTCAGAGACTTGCTTCGGACATACTGCTCTTTAATCCTCTGTCTCTTAAAGGAAGAAGAATGAATAAAGCATTGACTTTTCCTGCTAACAGTAGTGCAAAAATGCTTAGAATGCAGTGATTTTTCACTTGAAAAATTATTGGCAAGAGTTACCATAGTTCTGTTTCTTCAGATGGGCTTTTAAGTTTTTCTTCAAGTATTTTTCCTTGTTTCCTCTTCTACTTACCAAGGCAAACACCATTTTTTTCCATGCCTGTTCTTCTATGACTGCTTATGAGAAGTTATGCGACATTAAATCTCAGAAATATTTTTGAATATTACAGCAGTACAGCTTTGCAGATAACATGTATTCTTTTAAAGCTTTCCTTTCTTTTCCAAAGGTTTTCTAGACTGGGTACCTAAGAAAATGCAACGGGTAGGATGTGTTGAGCTGCTGAACACAGTCCAGAGACGAGTACAGCCAAGGCTTCATATTTTTGGACACATCCATGAAGGTTAGAAAACATTTCTTTCTGTATATATACTTAAAAACCACAACCACAGAAGCTGTCTGCTTTAACCAGTATTTTTAAAATTGAATGTTTGAACTGAAGCACTTCAGGAATCCAGATACTTATTTAGCTGCATATATACAGATGAAATTGACTGATACTTGCCTTTCAATATTTGTATTTCAGCTTCTCTTTTAGTTTCTACATCTATAAATTAGGGTGATGCTTCCTTCACAGTGAGGATTACTGTGAATTTTAAAATAACACAAGTCCAGTAGTTGCAGAAAGGGGCTAAATATTAGAATTGATGGATTGTATTTTCCTCTGCTGAATCTCTGTGATTTAGGATAATTCCTGTAAGCTCTTTGTGTCTCAGTTTCTTTTTGTTGTTGTTGTTGTTGTTTGTTTGTTTGTTTTGTGTGTTTTTTTTTTCTTTTTTTTTTAATGGGTTAGAGTGATTTGTGGGGTGCTTCTGGGGCTTAATCTTTAAGATTGGACAATAAAGGTTGTCTCTCCTTGTCAGTGCCTATTTAAAACCAAGAGGGATGTCACTTCTGACATGCGTAGAAGTGCAAGATGCTTATCCATGTATTTATTTGCTTTGGCAGGGGAAACATTTTGTAGCCAGACGAAACAAGGTGGTTCTCTTGACTATTTGAGTTTTAACTGGAAAAAATGAGTCCCCTTCACATAATTCAGTAAATGGTGACAAATGTGATCCACTGAAGTCAGGGACTGTAGGAGTTCATCTCCAAGTGAAGGGAAAGGTAGACACTGTCAGCTACAGGGATGTCTCTCCTGTATGCATTCCATGGCAGCAAGACTTCAAGCACACCCCCACCAAGAGAAAACACTGGGCTCTGCAGAAATGTACCCATCAGCATGTAAGCATGTATTATCAGCTGCTTAGTTCTTGGCAATATTAACTTACTGGCAGGAAGAGGTGCTCCACAACTGCCAGCTTTCTGCTTCTGGGACTGCTCCAGACTTTGATGTAGGATATCTGTGGGTTCTCAGCAGAGTAGAAATGAACAAACGGAAAAAATGGAGTAGCTGGCACTCAGATACTTCTGTTTCTATGAAGAACCATTACCCTTCCTAAGAAATCCCACTCTGACTTGCCACTTGGCATTTTCACACTGCTAAGTTAAGGGTGACATTGGTTAGAGGTGTGCTGCTGTAAAATCGATGGAGAAGACATTCATATCTTTATTTTAGAGGGTAAGGATGAAGTCCATTCTCCTTGTGTGTCTCATCTGTGGTGACTTATTAATGTGCAGGTAATGTCCAAAGTGCTGTTAAAAGCACAGAGTAAACAAACAGTGCATAGGCAGTACTTTTTCCTAACATTTTCACGTTACAACAGGCTTTGAGAATTTGTACAAGAGAGCTGGTGAATACAGTTCAAACTCATTGTCTTTTCAGAAATTGTAGGCCAAGTAAGTTGCAGGGGATGTAAGCAAACAGTTAGTGAGCCATGAAGCTTCAGGCAGGTAAACAAAATCACATCTGCTAAGACCAAGCCCAACTTTGGCTCCCAAGGGAAAAGAATGGCACCTCCATGGAATGGTAAATCATGTGAATTAATACAGTCGGCACCGAAGGTATCGGAACACAGAAACAAGGTACTCTTCTTGTAAACTATCATAATTTAGAGAAAACAAATGGGGAGCTGCATAGCCTATTTTGCGGTGGGATGCTAAATCTCTGCAGAGGAGAATTCCCATTGCAGACAGGCTGTGCAAATGAAGCTGCTTTTTGTAGAGAGAATGCATGATTTGAACAGATGAGTTCCTCCCCTGACTGAGCATAGCTACATCTGCAGCAGTCATTTACTGAACATCCATGAGGACGAGATGCTTAGAAGAGATGTTTCTTCCCTATTTTCCCTCTGCACTTCTGTGTCTGCCAAAAAATACCTCTACACATGGCCTTTCTGCTGATCAACCTTGGTGGTGACGAGCAGCATGGCTGGGATTCCAGCTAAAATACTGCTCTGCCAGTTTCAGCCAGTGCTTGGCAGTAGGGGAAGAGTGAAAACTGTAGCATGATGAATCTTTCAGCAAAAAGAATGCATTAGCAAGCTGATTTTGTTCTCTGCAAATGTGTAGCTGAGGAGACAGAAAGTCCCAGCAGCAAAGCCGGCTGTCCTCGGTACAGTTTGTGTTTTACACAGAACAATTGTTCTGTGGTAAACGGCACATGATTTAAAGAAATGCATGTGACAGGAACCTGACAGAGTTCTCTTCCCTCCCTACTTCCTAACTATAGTGTGGTTTTTCCATGGGGAGTCCAAGAGGCCCTGCATTATTCAGGGTATTTTAAGGAATGAAAAATAAAGCTATTTGGCTACTGGTTTCTTGTTTGTAAATTCTGCAAGTAACAACGCTTCTATAAGACATGAAATTACACTTGGAAAACCTGGGATCCTAGGTACCTAGGATATGAATAGCTTTAACTCAGCGTAGCAATGAATATGTTTCTCTGTTAACTACATTAATAATAAGATTGAATTGTTGTACAAAAGCTTTCCACCAGGTGATTTCTCCAAAATCGTGTATGCATTTCAGATTGTGAATGCATTTCTTCATATTGAGCATAATACTTGCATTTATTTCAATTCGAGTGTCCAACATTAAGCTTTTAGTTTTAGTGTAATCAAGCTCATGTTTTTTTTCCTAGTCATTCATGAAAAGATTTTGACAGTGGAGAGTGTGTCTAATTTTTCATAACACCATGGTAGTTAAAGGGCTTTTTCTTCACTTTTTCAAACATCATTTCACTGTATTTCTACAAACATTAGAACTGGAAGTTTGATTTCCTGCAGATTTAGCTCTGGAATTGTTTGGCTTGGGTGCCTAGCCACACAGGAGATGTAGTTATTGACTTCCCCCACTGGTGAGACATTCAGGAGGTGTTTTCTCCCATGGAAATGTTACAGTATCTTAGGATGTGAATTCACCTTGTCTGTCAGAGAATGCATGAATAAAGTCTTTTTTCTCTGCCTGGGCAGGCATTTTAGAGTCTTTCCGTCAAGTTTGGTTGAAATTGGTCATCAAGTTCAAACACATGGGAAGTGGTTCCTTCAAATCCCAACCTGGTGCACATGCACACACCCTCCCCTTAGTCATGTCATCTTTTTTCTTCATTGGTTTCTTAAAAGATGTACAACATAGCACAGAGAAAAAAAGGTGGAAAAAGGAAAATAGCTCAAACGCTGGTGCACTGATGACCGCAAATCTAAGTGACGTACGGACATTTTTTTAGTGTTGAAATTTTCTAAGCTCTCTCTTCCCATCTCTTCCAAAACTGAGAAGGTTTTAAGAAAAAAGTTTTGCAAAGAGTATTAGTGTTTCTAAGGAGGTTTGGGGAGCAGGCTGCCGGAGATTGTAGCCACTAGCCAGTGGGGGTCAGTTTTGGTTTTATGTGATTTAAAAGATGGCAGACTATTTTACTGTGGGAAAAAGATGGTATTCATCCTGGAGACCTTTACATTTTGCATTAAGAAGAATTTTAAATGCATTCCAAGTAATATATGTGGCACTCGTTGTACGATAAGGTAATGATAAAGGTAAATAATAAAAAACAATTAATAAAGAGTGAATAATAATAGTAACCAGAGCTTTTCTTTCTCCATAGGTTATGGTGTCATGGCTGATGGAACTACTACCTATGTGAATGCATCTGTGTGCACTGTGAATTACCAGCCACTAAATCCACCTATAGTTATTGACTTACCTACTCCAAGGAACACATGATTATAATAAAGGATTTAATATTGTGCCCAACACATTAGCAACTTTATATTGCTGGCTGAGAATCCCAATAAGGAACTATTCAACAAAGCAAAAACCTTCTTCTTTTTTTCCTGCTATCTCTTCACAGATAAATTCAAGTGACAGAAACGGAAGACAAACACAGGCATTTTGGTGCCAGAAACAGATTAAAGACATGTCGTCATTAAAATATTTGTGAACACAGCACAGTGAATGCATTCCACATATATATACATATGCATATATATATATATCTCAAGTAGGGACTTATGTATATACCGTACATTATATTGGACTTACTAAAAGAACAATGTCTTTCAAGGGAGTGTTTCCTCAAGAAAGTTTGAAGTTTAAACATAAGTGTTTAGACTAGGATTTCCTCATTTCAGATGTTTCCCAGTGAGCTCTTGATAGCTGGAATGTGATGGTAAAGATGTTTTCCCTTAGTTAACATGGCAAGTACAAAAGATAGTACATGAATGACCAGTCACAGGAGGAAAGCAATTATTTCAGGTCCTCCAGGTCTTGATTCTGTGCATCTATTCAAAACCAGTGCAGCAGAGGCCCCAATTCACTTTACTGAAATGAAGTTTTACTACATCTGGCATTACAGATGGTAAGGGAAATGGTGCATATTGCCGGCTTGCTGTAAACAGCTCAAAATTCAAGACGGGAGACTGTGTTAAGTGCAGTATAAACTCAGGAATTTGTAACCTGGCCTTGCCTGTGGAAAAAAAAAATATATATAAGTGTTTTTTCATATGTTAAGGCGATATGTGATTGTATGTAAAAAGCAAAAGCAAAAAAAAAAAAAAACAACAACCTGATGTTCAGTAGTGATATTCTAAATAAAACCCACTGGGACTGTTTAAAATTGTTACTGGGACACGCAGCCAATGATGAGATTGCTGGTTTGAATTTGGCCCACGTCAGCTGTGATTAAATGTCATTGTGATCGGTTTGTCCTTTGGGAAACTGTACGGACTTAGAGGGGGGTGTCATCCCAAAGTGGAGTTTGGGCATTCATTTTCAGACATCTATGTAGTAGCATAAGTGCAATGAGTGATGAGTACTTGCCAATGGGTACAGAGCAAGAGTCCCCGCACAAAACCTATCGTTCCCATGTGCCCGCTCAGAGACGCTGCTGAGAGAGGCCTGAGACAAAACCATTAACCCAGTTGAAGTCCATCTATTGTGTTGGCATACCGAGGCAAAGCAGATGATGTGGGAGCTGCTGGGGATGGCTGACACTAGTCGTTCCCCTGCAGCTTTCCTGCAGGTTAACAGAGGTGCTGAATCTGCTGGGATTTCAGTCCAGTCCGAGGCAGAAGCGCAAGAATTGACTAAAACCCACAAAAATACGTGCTTCAAATGTGTGCCACAACACATTTCTGCCTTGAACTAACACACATCTCCATGCTCAAAGAGGAACCTTTTTGCCTTGATGGAGGTAATGTAACTGGTGTAACCTGAACGTGGACGTTCTGAATTTGGAGCTGACTGCATCTATATATTAATTTTGTTTCCACACATGAGGCAAATCATTGCACCATCAATACAGGGTTGTTCGCAGGTCTGTGGGTAGCCCATACCTGCACACACACTGGTTAGATGTGTGGGTTACTTTTTGCCTGATGTATGGTTTTAAATGTGACCTTTGTGTAGCAGCTGCATGTACATTATATACATACACAGTCTTAAATATCTGTTCTGCAACCCCAGGCTTGCAGCCTCAACTCTAAGCAAAGTAGGCAGAAACACCACATTTTGCTGGCTTACCACATGCAGCTGCGCTTCTGACTGATGCTGGAAGCTGTGAAATTTGAACCCAGGTACTGACCCACTGACACCAGAAAACATGGCAAGCCACAGATCTGTCATTTCTTGGAGCTGTTGAGTGACTTGGATTTTCTTTTTGACTAATTTGCTGTTTTTTTCCTGAAACAAAAGCAAACAGAAAAACAACCAGCGGTGTCCTGCAACTGTTTTGGGTGTGCATAGTTTGCAGCACAAGAACAGTCTACCATGAATTCAGCTGGGTCTACTTTTTGTATAATCCATTGGTGTAGAAATTGCAAGATCAGCTCCTAAATCAGCAAGGACTGAAATTTTTAGTTTAATGTGAACTCCCAGCATCATTGGGAAGATGAAGAATAGCATGCAGTTAGAATAAAAGTGTCTTAGCTAGTCACAACTCAAGCGTTTTGAAACATATGTGGCAGGAAATTGGCTGTATGTTAAAGTCTGAAATGTTTACATTCACTCATGGCACTTACACTAAAATGTTAAAAGTGGGGAAAAGAGGTCCTTTTATTAGCCTCGACAAAATTTCTATGTTGACCATAAACTATTCTCTTAAAAATAATTTTGCCTAAGGTATCTTCAAAATACTGTGTATTTTTATGTGAAAAGGATATGAAAGCAGCTGTTACTTCAAAATATCATTTAAAGTACTCGAGGTATGAAAGATTAAAGGTTATTTAATCATTTTGGCATAACTTGATTGTTGTTGTAATTTTTGGTCAAGCATGTTAGACAAATAAAGTCTTAAAAGAAACAACATAAGGCCTCTTTATATCCACCTCGTACATTCAGCCCCCGGTAATGGAGAATCTCTTCTCCAGATGTGGGAGCCAGCCTGGGGGGTATTAAAGTTGGGGTATTGAGGTGGGGGTATTAAAGCTGTCATCACCAAGGGCTGTGGTTTAGTGGGGGGGCAGCTGGCACAGGGGATGGGGTGTCCCGCAGGTGGCACGGCAATGTTTACTGCAGAAGTGACTGACAAGTGATGGGTCCTTGTCCTGCACCATCCATCAGCCTGGGGCTTCGTCATCTCCCTCAAAAGCTGCAGAGCAAACTGGATGGAGAGAATTGCTGAGAGGGGGAACCAGCGGCTGTTTGCTATAACTACAAAAGTTTGGCAGAGGGTATATGCCAGATGTTTTTGTGATGCAGGGAAAAGCTACCGAGTGAGTACTGCAGCAGAGCTGCATGAAACAGTTGAGAGCTGGGATGCTGTCCTTATCCAGAGAAGGACTATGAAGCTGTTGAAGGGCCTGGAACACAAGTCCTGTGAGAAGCAGCTGAGGGAACTGGGGTTGTTTAGTCTGGAGAAGAGGAGGCTAAGGGGAGACCTTATTGCGCTCTACAGCTGCCTGAAAGGAAGGTGTGGGGTGCTGGGGGTCAGCCTCTTCTCACAGGTAACTAGAGATAGGACTAGAGGGAATAGCTTCAAGTTACACCAGGGGAGGTTTAGGTTAGAAATGAGGAGACATTTCTTCTCAGAAAGAGTAGTCAGGCACTGGAATGGGTTGCCTAGGGAAGTGGTGGAGTCACTGTCCCTGGGTGTGTTCAAGGAAAGGCTGGATGTGGTGCTTAGGGACAAGGTTTAGTGGGTGATATTGGTGGTAGGGGGGATGGTTGGACCAGATGATCTTGGAGGTCTTTTCCAACGTTAATGATTCTAGGATTCTATCTGGGGGATAGACAGGTTGTGCACAGGGTTGAGCCTGTACGAGCACAAACCTCACAGGGGATGTTAAATGAGGTGACATTTTTATTTTAGCTTTGTGGGCACTGTCAAGGGCCTGGGTTTTTTGCCTCCGATCTGATCTAACTCAGGTGAGTGAGGCCATGAAATGGAAGGTTTCCACAAGTGCAGTTTTGCAGTTGTTGACTCTATTTAAATTCAGGGACGATCTTTCAAGTCATTTCTCACCCCACCTCCCCGTGGTTGACCTTCACTGGTATTTATCCAGGTAGCATCACTCCCGAAGGTGTGCTGATGTGTATCAGTAATACGTGCTTTCCCATTACTAGGCAGAATTGTTACCAAGATTAATTTCAGTTCATTCTGATGAATGGACTAGGAGAGCTATCACTGCATGCCAATGAAAAAAAGGCGAGATTATTTTTACCTCTCTCAGACACATACGGCTCAGGATGTGAAACGTTCCTTGGCTACAAGGAACGAGCAAGCTGGGACTCAACACCCATCGAGCAGCTGCCTTTTCCCGTGCAGCACCCACCCACTGCAGATGCACCCCAGCCTAGGGAGCTGGATTTAGGGTGTCAAATGAAGCTGTTTGGTAGCACCTGAAGCCAGAGACCCCGAAAACTACTCCAGCCTTCAAGGAAGTTCCTGCAGGGAGCCAGCAAGGGACCTGTGAAGAGGGAAGGTGAAAATCCCCACCTGGCTCAGCCGGGCAATACATTGGCACAAACTGGGCAGGAGGCATCTCTGGGTCTCTGGCACTGCTGCAGCAGGGAGCTAGAGAGAATGGGGAGAGGTAGTTTGTCTTCTCCAGTCTCTTAGGTGCTTCAGAAGAAAGAGGAACAAGCCATTCCTTAGAAGGCAATTTTTGGAATAATCTGCCCATGGGGATCTCTGTCCACCTCCATTTATTCTTGTTTGTATGAGAGTTTCTCTCTTAAAAACCTGTATTATTGCTCACTGCTGATGTAATTCACATATAGCAAACATAACTGCAAATGTTTTTTCAGGTACATCCCCATTCCCTTCTGGAAACTCTCTCTGCATCTGAGATTTTAGAGATATTTTGGAACAGTGAGTTCCCCAGGTGATTATGCACAATGCAGTAGAACAACAGCATTTCGCTTATCCTTGTAAGAGTGCTGCCATTCAGCTTTATTGACTGTCCCTTTGTTCTCTTTTTATGTGAAAAGTGTAAGTAGGAGTGCTTATATGTACTTTCTTTGTGCCATTTGTTATTCTGTTTACTGCCATTATGTTGCTTTTTACTCACTTCATCTAGAAATTAAAATAATTTAAATTCTAGCTAGACTCCATTGCTAAGCCTTTTACTTTCCCATCCCAGAAAGGCTCCTCCCCTCTTGCTGATGTGTCCTTGGGGAGTTAGGGAGAGCCAGTGACTCCAGAGGACCTCTTGTCCCTGCGTACCAGAGCTTTGGGATACAGTTCTAGCTACATTCTCTCCTGATCCAATGCTGTTCTTCATTTGTTTGGGGTTTCTTGTTAATAATAGATATTTGCAACCCCACTGGAGGACTGTGGTGAGCTGCCTATGGCTTCAGCTGGGGTTTTCCTTCAAGAGGTGACAACCGATCCAGGCTCCCCTGGTTTCTACAAGCATCAGCCCTTCTTCCCAGGGTGCCCAGCCAATCATGTACCCACATGGGAATCCCTCCCTTTGTGTCTATGTAGGAATCCCTTTGTGGCCTTTCCCCTGCTTGCCCTGGCTTTGGTGGTGCCCTCTGCAGTCCTCATCTCCTCAGGTTGTGCCGGAGGGGACAGCTAACCCCGGCACTGACAGCGGCGCAACATCTGACCATGTCTCATCCTGCTTTGTGCTGTTTTGTGGCTTGTCCCTCACCCATGCCCCTTCTGTGGCTGCCAATCACCTTCCTTTTGTCACCGACTCTTCTGCGTCCCACAGCCACTCCGTCTGTCCCCACTGCTGTGTCCCGCTCACAGCGGGGCTCCCCGAACAGCCCCCTGACCCGGGTGCCCCCACCTCAGATACATTTTTGGTCTCCTCAGGGGCCGGTGTGCATCCGTACAATGCAAAGAAGCAGAAATCAGCTGGGGGGATGACTGATTTACCCCAGGGATGTGGCCTGGAAGAGGAGGGTCCTGCGCGCTCCTGTGGGCTGCATGCTGAGGGACATGCATGTTTGGGTTTCTTGAAGGAATACATATTTATTTTAATGACAGCAGAGGCATTGAGCATAATTTTTTAAATACTATTGCATTTCTTCATTTTGTGCATTTGAAATGTCAGGATTTACATCAGGCTTCATTTATGGAAAGAATAGGATGGCTTTGTGCTGCATTGCTGCAGGCAACTCCTCTGTGAAATGGGCAGGCTGATCTCATTGCCCTAAGAGGTAGCAGCTCATGGAGGGATAGGGCATGGACCCCCTGCGACGTGTTGTGACAGTGGCCGAATCACCACCTTTTATGCCATGGGCTCGCTCTCAAAGTTAGCAACTATCTGACAGTGTTATGGCACGTGTGGTGAGGCCTGTGAGGATGAGCACTTGTTGGTCTTATCACATGGACACCTGGTCTTGCCTTTGAGCCCACAGACAAACTCCACCACCCTTGTCATCTGCTCCAGCTCCAGGCAGGACCTGCAACAAGCCCAGAGCAGCATAGGCCAAGGGAGACAGGTCCTTCTTCTGGGGATGACACCGGGAGGTCTCCTCAAGCTTGGCCAAGATGAAGAACATGGATATCTCATGTATCCCGTCTGTTTGTGAAATGTAGCAAACGTCTGGCACTTGGATGATCTTGCAACTTGCCCAAGGTGCTCCAACCATGATGTCCATGCTTATCCAGATGCCAGGAGGAGCAGCACCTCTGCTGCCCCTCCTTCTCACCAGTGCCCTTGGGATTTTGTGTTGGGGAGCACTTTTTTCCCCATGCACCTCCAACAGCACCTTTTTTCCCCACCTGTTTTCCTTGTAAAGCAGTGGGTACATAATTATGTTTATTGCTTGTTCAGAAATAAATAATAGCTCTGAAGTGTTACCTATCCTGTTTGTTTCTATGGATACCCATAACAATAATTAATCATATATATTAACATGCGGTCAAGAGACTTGTCAAAGCTGGAGCTCTTGAGCAGTAAACAGAGCTCACACAATTAGCAGTCCCTGCTCTGAGAACACTTGAATTGATTCAATGTTTCTCCCAACACCTAAGAAAGTCAAGGAAGCAATAAATCATGAAAATACAGACAACACACTCAACAAACTATGATGAAGACACTTCATCAACTGCCTTTAGAGTTGCATCAGTGTGTTGCATGAGACAACACTGTTTGAACTTGTTGCATTACAGCTGTAACGAGGAAGTGCTCACTAACACTGCCCTAAACTTGAAAATACTGTGCTCTCTTCTGAACTAGAAGTAGTGTTCGTTAATTACTTCCAATCATCTGCTAGTGAGTACTTGCTGTCCCTTAAAATAAAGACATCATAATATTTAGGGTACAGATTTTAATCTAAAGCGTAGCATCTCAGCCAAACCCCCCAGGCCAAGTAGACCAGAGGGGCAAAGGGTGAAGCTGGCCTCACTGGACAGGAAGGGTCCTGCCAGAACTAAGTGTGAAGCACCCTGTGATCCTGCATCCTCTGCCTGCTTTGTTAAAGCAGAGCCTTTCAGCTTGCAAGAAATCAACACTTGCTAAAGGAACAAAAGAAAAAAGGACAATAGCAGCAGATGGAGAACAGTTCCTCCAAACTTTGAAGCTGGTATTATCTACTAGAAACAATAAAAAGAGATCAAAGCCCAGAGATGGTAAACAACAAAATGTATGAAAGCAAATGACTTGAATGGTGCTCTCAGAAGCCACTGTGACATTTTGTGCTCCCTATTGGCTTCATTTCTATTTCTGAGCTAAAATGGATAGTGTCCTTTAAAGAACATTGTTGTCTGGTTGTCCCCACACTTGCGTTATTAGCAGTGGTTGTGTTCGATAATTGTGCAGTGTTGAGCTAAAATTCCAGCCTCTTCTTCTGTGGAAGACCAGGCTGTCTGGAGCTGTAAGGAGAGATTTCAATGAACAGAAATTTGTGAAAAGAAGTGACCAACAAATCCTCAGCCCATGCGACATCTTTGTGTTGTCAACACAAAACAGATACAAGACTATACAGTGCAGAAATTCATAAATTGATTATACACCAAGATTAGAAACCCAGGTAATAAATGCAAGGAATAGAAATCACTTGTTTAGAAACACGCATTTGAACTAGCTGATATTAATGAAGTCTAATAGGATGACACATGACAGGAATGTTGATTAAGTTGTTTGTAATCTCCTCAGAAAAGATCAACTCCGCAAGACAGGAATAAAGCTGGCTCACAGTACAAAATGGTAACTGGCAACTTCAAAGTCAGTCAGATGGAATATTTATTCATCCACTGAACCTAAGAAATAATACTCGTGGTGTCCCTCCAGGTGATATGTGCTGGCTACCGTTACAGCCCACTTCAGCTGGAGGATGACCACTACTTAAATACCCTGTGCTCATCGTTGTGATGCAGTTCATTCTAAACAGTATAAGTGGGAGACAGATCTGACAGATTTTCTAAAATCCCTAGATGACAATTTTCTGACAAAAAGGCTACTTCAAGCAGGAGCAACTGCTACATCACGTCTCCTCTTGATGGGCGAGGAGATCTGGTTCACAGGAGGATGCTGAAGCAGCTTGAAGTATTGGCAACCATGACCTTTACCACATCCACTGCTGTAACTTTAAATAAGGAGAGAGAACAAATCAGATAAAGTCCTCGTGTTTCAAAAAGGGTAATTGCAAAGCCAACACATTGTTTGGGAGAAAAAACATTTAAACTGGAAAACATAGATGGTATTTGCAAACTGTTTAAGAAAGTTTGCCAAAGAGAAGCCCCGGAATCCAGAAAGAGACAAACTGGTTTCAAAACCAATCAACCAACCAGAAAAACACCCTGGTTTTGAAGGTAAATAAAAATAGGCTGGGAAAAAATTATAATAAACTGATGAAGCGAGAAATGTGTGCTAAAAAGCAGTGAGGAAAGCAAAAGTACACAGGAAGTATCAATGGCTTGTGATGGTAATGACTCAAATATACAAAAGCTAATGGCAGTGGGAGAGTCACTGACAGCTGTATTAAAAAGGTGGGATTTTTAGATGAATATTTTTGTTGTGTACAGACAGAATGGCTGTGTGGTACTGGGGCATTACACATTGCCGGTGATCAAGTACTTTTCAGCCCAGCAGTCCTTAAACGGTGTGTTAAACAGCATTTACCAAGTTTTTTGAATCAGGAACACTGTATCTGAGATTATCTGAGAAGCCATCTGAGGAGATTTTTAAGCTGTTAATAATGAATTTTCAGACAAGTTGGGACATGAGAGAAGTCTCAGCAACCTGGGGAAAGCTGAAATTGTGCCAATATTTTAAAAAGGGAAAAAGGAAGGCCAAAGTGAGACAGCATTAGCCTGACTTTGATCATCAGAAAGAAACAGCGATGGGATTGATTGCAAAGGCTTGAGTAATAAAGTATTAAAAAGGGATAATAAAATTAAATGCTAATCAAGGTGGGTTTAAGTAGGATGGATCTTCTCAAACTAATTTGGTATCTTTTTATTAGATTACAATTTTGGATAATAAATGAAATAGTGTTAAGGTAATAGACATCTGTAAGGCACATGACTTGGCACCACTGCCTAGCATTTTGAGTAGGAAACTGGAACAATATATTTTTGACATGGCACATGTTAAACAAATTAAAAACCACCTAGCCAATGTAATTAAATGAGGAATCATCTTTAGAAGGCTATCTGCTTCATAGGGTCCGCCAGGCAGTGGTTCCTGTCCTGACATGATTTGACTGCTAGGTCGTGACTGAGAAAACTTTCTCCCCCCCAAAAGCAAAGGTGCTACTGAAATGGTTTACAGATGAACCTTGTGTTGGACCACAGGAAATACTGAACAGAATGGGTCACAGGTACACTGCATTATAGATTTTTTTTAGAAAGTAAGGTGTAGCAAAGAAGTCTACCTTTCATTGTGGCCACATAGGAAGCTGTATCTCTAAACACAGGAATATGGGCGATAGTGGCCTTCGTGTGGGGAGAAGAGCTCTCAAAAAGGACTTAGGTGTGGCCTGGGCATCCCAGTGACTGCTTCATTTTTAAAATACATATATGTGTATATTCATATGTATGTATGTAGTATTTTCTTTATGAAGATTGTAATTATTCACCAAAACAACCTTCAAATGATTGCGCTGATTCTTTGCAACTGGCAATTTTAAAATCAAGATCTGATGTATATCTTCAAACAAAAATTAATTATGGAAGTCCCATTCATTAAAAACAAACAAACAAACATCCATTTGGACCCTTTGGGCTTAATTTATTGGGCTTTGGATCAGGCCCTGGATTAATTACGGAGAAATCTGCAAAATGACCACTGGCCAGGGTGCTTCCACTCCTGCTGCCTTGCTGGGGCTCTGTGAACCAGCTGCACTAAGAAAAACGCTCCTTTACCCAGACATGTCATTTCACACTCTGGCAGGCAATTAAAATGCAAATTAAAAATGTTAATTAGAAGTGTTTCAACATCTATTCTAATGCACGAGATGGGAATTCTGCATAGTGTGTGGAGAAGGATGCATTCTTCCTCAGGCAAAACCAGACTTCCAGTCTTGCTCTGGAGTGAGCAGAAATAGCTGCTATTTTTTGTGAAAACTGATTGCAGCAAGAAAAGAAAAGAAGGCACCTAGGTCTGATGCTGATCTAATATGCTGGAATAAATCCACTGAAATCAGGGTAGTCACAGTGCTTTGTTGATTTAATGAGATGAGAATTAAGCCCCATAAATGTACTTACATTGAAAGCGGGTCCAAAAGGGTGTCTGCAGCACAATGAAACTTCTGTGTCACATTATTTTTCATCCCCCACCCCGCCCTTTATTTTTAATCACAGCAAATCTATATTCAGAGATAAGGACAGACAGTAGCTAAAGTAAGGCTCAAGCACACTGGACTGCAGCCTGAGTATAATCCTGTGGCCATGGGGCTGGTTGTGAAGTTTCTGACTGAACATCACCTCAGAGCCGATGGGGCAACATCTACACAAGACTGGAGGAGCCACCAGAAACTGTGGGGCTCATCAGGGACAACACTGGGAATACTAGTTCAATGCAGAACAAAAATTATGGGCTAGCAACAAGCTGATGGCACATATCACAGAATTTTTAAATATCAACTCGAATTACTGAGGCGTAACATTAACCAGGAGGAGTCATTTGAAGACAGAGGTTGGCAAGTGCAGTGGCAAGAAATGACTCCTGGTTTTGGTGTATGTCAGAAGGAGAACTGCTGCCATTTATTGTTGGAAATCCTGTTGATATTCACTCCTCTAGTGGTGAAAAGAAATAGAAAGGCTTGTTTCTTGCTTTTAAAACTTCTCACAGAAGTTGTTTCTAAGATGGCAATCACTGTTTCTCACCACCCAAGAAGATCCTCATTCCCTTTATATGCAGATCTGAGCCTGGACTCACAGATGTCCTGCTTGAGCACAACAGCTGCAAAACCAAAGCCCAGATGACCATGGCAAACAGTTTCCAATGAGAAACAGGGTTTCCCTATACTGCTGTGATGTCTCAGTGTCTACACCATTGGGAGACTGTGTTTACCCTATGATGCAGGAGGGTTGTGCAGCACCAAGTCCTATAGATGCTTTGTTAAAAAAAAAATCTGGAGCATGACATAACAAATACAGTTTAAGCTCTTTTGCGACTTTCAACTTCCCCAGCTCAGCAGGGCAGGAGGAAAGAGGTGGCTGAGGTGCAGTACTGAATCCCTGCAGCCCCACACAGTGCCTGTACACGTGGGGAACCCACAGAGCCTTGCAGAGCCCACTCTGCTTTGGCTGAACTGCACCTGAACCCCCCAGAACAAGCAGCCCAGGAGCACCTCTGTACACTTAGATGTCACCTCCCCCAAGATGAGCTGTCAGCCCTTAATGGGCAGGCCCAGAAATGTGTTTTTATAATGACTCTGACTTATGCATCCTGGTAGGTCTGCTGTCCATTTAAATATTCCTCCATGTTCCTCCACTAAGGCTCATCCCAGTACAATCTGATGGTTAAGATGACGTTCTTCCCTTTCCTACTTAAAACCTACCTACATCAAAGATGAAATCTGGATGCTCCCAGAGCTGTGATGGGGTTGTTTTTACAGTTATTTGAGCAGCATATTATACCTGCTTATTTGAAGATGATGATATTTGTATTGTTGCTAAGAATTCATGCCAAACATAATTTTGGGGTGTTGTGACGATATCATATTTGCATATTTTAAGTATTGATATAATACAAAATTATTTTTATGTCTCTTTTCACAGTGTAATAACGCTCTTTCCATTGCATGACAGCTTTTAGTATAGAAAAATTCAAAAACAGAAGAAAATTATTTTTTGGAAAATGGATTTTTTTTATCTGGTTTTCATTTTGCCATGTTTGGAGCATCCCTTACTGCTCATGACCTGCTGTATATCATCCAGACAAAAACAGTAATTGCACAGAGATATAGGCACTTCACTCAGTAATGCCTTAATCAAACAAATGAAAAAATGAAATGATTTTTTTTTTTTATTTTACCTAAAGCATGCTCTATTTCTAGCCTTGCAGGCTGTATGCCAGTTGCTGATGTAGAAGAGGGGCCACGTATTCTTCCCTTTCTCTTCTTCTGTCCCTTGACTAGCCTCAGCCTTCCCTTTCCCCTTCCCTACCTAGAGAAGGGACAGGCTCTATTTCTGGTCTTGCAGGCTCCATGCCAAACCCTAGCATAGAAATAGCTGCTATAGAGCCTATGAACCTCTTCTTCAGCCCTTCCCAAGGATCAGACGCTGCTCCACAGCTTGCGAGAGGAAGGCAGTCAGGCCGCTGTCCCCCTGCCCGCTATCCCCTACCCCATGTGGCTGCTCCTGGGGCGGCAGAAAGCAGGGATCGGTGTCCTCTGCTCAGCAATGACATCTCCTCTGTTTGCATTGATGTTTTTATTTTCATAACCGCCTTGGTGATTACATGTAGCAGCGGGAGACCGTTATTGAGGGATTATGCTCAGTTTCACTGACATTATCTACCTCTTAGTGGAAACAAATGGGATGTCTGCCAGCCTGCCGCTGCTGGATGGCTGACCACTGTTGTGGGGAATGGCTGCAAAAAAAGCTCTCTTCCATTACAAAGTTGATCCAGCCAGCAGTTTGTGATTTTAATACGAAAAATTACCTTGGTTATTTCGAAACACTGGCAGTTGAATTTTTTTTTCTTTTTCTTTTTTGAGGCTGGATAAACAGTTGGCAACTGCCATCCCTGCCTTTAGGAACTCACTAAAAAAACCAGCATGATTTGATTTGTTTGTACAGCGAAAAGATTGTTCTTAAATCCCCTTGGAGTTGTTGGGTTTGATACTCCTGCCAGTGGAACTAATGAAAAATCCTCTGGCACGATGTGTCAAGAAAGCCAGGGATGGCCCTTGCCACTGCATGTCTCCTGAAGATGGCAGAGCAAGGGACACAATGCCTGCACCCTTTTGCAATGCTGCTCCATACCAGAAAGCAGTGTGGGGATGGATGCCTTATTATATTCGGTACAAAATTGGACCCAATTATCAAACAAGAGGTGTGGGTGATTCGTGGAAGAACTCTACAACTCAAAGCAAATGAGTTATAAAGTAGGTATGTGGTTTATTTCGGTGCCGGGCGCATGCAGGATAGCTCCCAAAGGCATGTGCGCCCTAACGCAGGAACTTGCTTTGGTTATATGCAGTGAAGAGTTACATATGCATGAAGTTTCCCAATACGCCTATACATATGCATAACATATCCCCGCTTTGTATTAAAATTAGCTCCAAGAAGTCATTTCCATAAACTCCTTCTGTCTGCACTTGCGCAGTGCCTTCTGGTGGTGGTCGTCGGGGGGGTTGCGGGGATGAAGGTTGATAACCCTTCTTCATCACCACTAGTTGACCCCCTGCCTTTGTACAGACTTAGCTGCTCCTTGGCTCTTGTCCAAACCACAAGATCGGTCTCAGCTGGTTTTTGAGACAGGTTCCCCATTTTTGTCAGGAAACATCCTCTGTGAGGGGCCCCGAGACTCCTTGTTTCGGTTAATTTGCACAGTAGTAAGCAAAGACACTCAGCAATATCTATTTTAATGCGATTAAGCAAGCCCCCATTCTTCCATTCCTGGCTTTAATAAGTACGATTGTTTTATTTAGAAATCATTAATGTGATTAAGCAAGCCCCCATTCTTCTATCCCTGGCTTCATGGGAGTATTTTGAAAAAAAAAAAAAAACAACAAACAAACAAAAAACAAACACCAAAAACCACACACACACACAAACACAACCACTCAATAATCGTTTATTTATTTTTTTCACAGTGGTTAGATCTGTTCAGTGAAATCCACTATTTAAAAATAATTATTGTAGTATTTGTGTTACAATTTTAGGTGTTCCAAATAGCAATTAATTCTTTAATGAGTATGAATAATTAATTATGTGCATAAACTGTATGAAATAATAACAGAAATTAAATCAGGCATGTTGCACCTGATTAGGGTCAGAAGAAGAAGTTGACATTAAGGAAGAGAGCAGTTTGCAGATTCTCAGAAGGTACAAGAATAAAATTAAAAAAAAAATAGACTAACTGGTTCTTCAGTGGGGCTAAGCTGAACCCCTTTTGGGTTCAGCACAGTTTCTGAAACATGATTACCTGCTGCAGCCTGAGATGCCCTTGGGCACTGGGGACTTCCCTATACGGCTGGCTGATGCCAACACAGGACCTCCCAGAGATGCCCAGTACGAATACCTAACTCATGCTACAGGTGCCTACTGGTTCCAGCAACTGCACCAAGACCAGCCCCTTTCAGTCACTTGCTGATATAGGTGTTTGTATTCTTAAAATGCACTGTTTTCTAGTAATGGAAGTAGGAATTTTTGTATTGAGAGAACATTCTTAAATAACTCTAGTCACAGTCCCCTCTGCTAATCCAGTATCTAAGCATCAATTTCAGAGATTTACAGATAGCCATCAATTTTGGAAAAATTGATGGAAAAATTTTTTTGAAAAAGCAAATGTTCTTTTTGTTACTATTTCAAATACATCCAATTCCAAATGTATTTATTTTATAGTAAAGTAGAAATTACAGAAATCCTAGAATCTATATGAGAAACTATATAGAACATCTACACTCCACATCTCCAGGTCCGATTTGAAACATCCCCAAGTGCTTTTTAAACAAAATTTTCTGCAAATCTCCTGAAAAGCTCCAAATATGATGAAACATTTCCCCAGAAAAAGAGGCATTAAATTGGTCTACACTGGGAATCTTTCAGATTCGTGGCAATGGTTCACATATTCACTAGAAATAATAAGAAAATCAGGATTATGTTCCTCTCTCCACTCTCATTCCAAAGACTTCCTTCTATATATTCATGTGTGTATCACACACAGGACTTGCTCTCTTTTGTATTATTATTATTTTTTAAAATTATTTTTACATGTTACTTAGGAGAAAGAAAGATACAAAATACGTACAGGTGATGAGGACAGAGCTCTTCAGTGTACCAGTGAAAACTAATTCAGGAACCCCACAGTGATGTATTTATCTAACAATTCTTCAGAGCAGGTAAGCATTTAGTTGTTGATATAATCCCAGTAAGCAAGCTCAGATGATCATACATCCTTTAATTATCACAGAAGTTCCACAGACAAAACAATTATCTTTCAATTTCCTTCCCAAGATCTAAGTATCTGACAAGATACACAAACAGAACTTTCTAGAACTGGGAAATCTAACCAGAGGGCTTACTTGCAGTTTACTATTTAATTTATGTATATATATATAATCCTTAAAAAAATTAACCTCATGGCTAACACTGGGAATCTATCTGCTGTTAAGAAGCCAGTGCTCATTGGTAAAGTAGCTTCCTTCCTAAACTGCTGAAGGATGTAGAAGAACAGTTTTTAAAACAGAAAGGTGTGGTGTTGTCACACCACTGGCATCATCTCAGATTTCATAGCCATTCCATATTGACAATACAAATATGTCACTGTAAGTAAAGGGAAAAGATGCACTGAAAAATGGGATGACTTTCTGAATAATGAAGGCTAATGTATTAAAAGTAATATGTTTGGAAAATTACAATTGAGGAAATTGAATAGGATGCCTTGTAAACCTTTTTACTGAAATTAGAGTATGTCATTAATAAAATGTGTAAAATTAAAAATAAAGAATTTTCTTAAGTGAGTTGCTTTTGGAGATGTCTTTAGGAAGTATTATTTTGACAATGTTAATTGTTGCCTCTTTCTTTTTTGATAAATGGATTATGCAGAATTAATTCCCTCACTATGTAGATTTAATCCACAACACAGGATCACTCTGTCAGAATTTTAAAGTATTTTGAGCTTTCTAATGAATAGGTACAAAAAACAAAAACAAAAACAAAAAAAACTATACTTAATTTATTAGTTTGAAATTTGAAATTATAAATCCGTCACTATCTGTATCTACAGTTTCTTGCGCTTGACCAAATCTTACTGTAAGAATGCCTGGAGAAAATCTTCATAAGATATTTTTGAAGAGAGAGCTTTATCATAATATTCCAAAATACTAAATAACTCCTCTTCACTTAGGTTGATTTTGTACTCATGAAGAACCTACAAAAGACAGAAACAACTTTAAAATTTATTCCAGCACTTTGGATGATGATGAAGTAAAAACATTAGTTTACCTTGTTAAAATTTCTTTACAAAATAACTTTATGATTTAGCTCCACTTTATCTTAAGTTTCTGAGAATATTAGAAAATCAAATCCTCTTTATTATCTCCTGTTCTTCCCATGTCAGTAATGACTCCCTAGAATGTGTTTCTGAAAAGCTGCATACACATGGGGTTTTGTCTACTATCCCAAATAGCACTTGCCTTAGGGGGAGATTTGGGAAATGGGTAGCACCAATGTGTGTAGAAGCTGATTTACAAGAAGTGCATGTTTAGAAGGCTTTCAGTACTATCAGGAGATGGGTTGAAGAAATGGAGTATCTTCCTTTCTATCCTCCTTGGATGATCTGTAGTCTTTACATCCAGACAAACAGAAGGAGTAATGCAGTCACTCAAACTGTGCAAATCCCAAAGTATGTAATAATGCTCATGCTGTACTCAGTGCTTTTAATTTTCACAGGACAAATGCTTGGCCTATAGGCATACCTTCCGAACACTTCAGTGAGAACCCAATTTGAACATGATGCATCTGGTTCACCTAATGCTAAAAATTTCACAAAGTGCCTTTTTCAGTACTTCAGCAGTTTATATGTTCATAATGCCCCAACATGAAAGAAAATAATTGACTGATTTCTGAGGATCCCTTCTGGTTTCAGATGCACTTGGGAATTTGAGCCCTGCAAGTGACCAGTAACATCATTAATCTTTGTGGGCCATGCCAGTTATCATTAGTTTTCTGGAAAACTCAGATTATTCTACATCTTCACCCCCTAACAACTCAGCATCTGAAATCACTAATGGCCCTGTGCAAATAGTACAGCCATAAACAGCAGCGTTACTGAAGTTAGTAGAGAGCTAATTTCCCCGTTTCAGTAAATTAAGTTACCTAGGAGATGAAGGGATCCATACCTCCACAGATCACTTTCTATCTTGTCAAATGGCCGATTAACACCTTTGCAGTAGTATTCTGGAATTGGGGATGGCTTTTTGATCTAAATCCACGAGGCATTAGATTTTATTCAATTTCTTATTTATTTTTGCTTAGCTTAGGTCATGTTAGGGAAGCTTGATTTGAAAGCTGTTGACATAGCTTTAACTAGGAAAGACAATCATCACGTGTCCTAGAGGAGTATGACAAATTAAAATCAAATGTAACGGGCCTGATCTTCACTCCTTCTCCCCTAAGTTTTGTCTGCTGAGGCAGTACCCAGGCAGGCAGAAAGCTGCAATGACAGACAGGGAGCCTCAGGCACAAAGATGATATAGCCACACTGATACTTCTTGTCCCCTAGCCTTCATGCAGGGGCAGCAGGGATTAGGTTTCAGCTATGTGGCAGTGCCAGAAGATATCATGTTCCCTACAATACTAAATAAGTAAAGGTTTAAAAGAGCCATTCTGTGACTGGTACAATCTAAAGGGTTTTAGGCTGGTTCTTAGCAATGCTAGGCAGCAAGCTGGCTTCCTGCAGCTCCAGGGAAAAGGGAACTTCAGAAGCACACCCCATGACTGCTTTTTGCATTTAGGCATTTGCCAACTGTGATTGAGCATCCCATCCACCAGTTTATCAGTTCTTTAAAGCAGTAGTGATAGAAAGGAGTGTCCCAATGCATGCAGCATTAAATGGGTTTAGAGACCCACTGTATTATTTTCTTGTGATTGAGTAGCAAATATTCAGAATGCCTCTAGAACAGATTGTGATTATTATTCTTAGTAAAAACAATGTCAAATATTTTTAAATTAATTAAAGATTAAGCTTAAAGATTAAGCTAAGCAAAAATCAAACTCCCTGTGGATCTACATGAAGAAGCAACTCCTGATTCCAGACTCAATATATCTAGAATACACAGGTGTATATTTGCTGTTTGAGGGGATACAAGGTACCAAAATATTTGTAGAGGGTATGGATCCCTCACCTGGTACAAAATTATGCTGCACACAGAAAAGCAAAGAGAGAAACCAGTACAAGGGACTCTCAGATGGGGAGTACTTTGGCCCATTCCACATTCAGAAGGGAACACATCAGTTGAAGGGCAACAGGATCCTGCAGCTGTAGCAGTGACTACAGGGAGACCTACCATAAGGAACTCATTCAATGCAGCCAACACTTCAATTCCCTTCCCGTGCATTTGTGAAAACTATGTATTTAAAGGTTGTATAGGGACTAAGATTTTCTCTGTTTTATCTATGCTGTTATAGCAGGATCCCAACAAGATCCCAGACCTCCAGAAAGTATAATCACGTGGAGAATGATTATCATGAGCAAAGGTCAGAGCTAAGGTTACAGAGAAGCTAGGATGAGTTTATATATCCTAGTTCAGGACTGTTCTTCAGAAAAATTTCTGTCAGGAAGCTCAGATTAAACTACTGTAATTTTTTGACTATTACCTACTAAATGCAACTTAGTTGTCTGAAATCTGCAATATTTAACAGTCCAGTACGACTTTCATCATAAGATTTAAAAGTTCGCTTCATTGGTCTCCAGCAGTGCAATATCTGGGGCTGAATTCTCGTAATTCCACTGCAGAATGACATGGTTTGTGGTCCAGGACTCATCTAACAAAGTTGGATGAGAAATACAATCATTTACTGACATCATGGGCACAACTATAATGCAGAATGAAAAGGTACTGGAAAGTAATACTGACTTAATCGGCAACTGGTTGTCAAGTAGTTGTTTACATATTATTGTAAGATACTGTTTACACAAGATAATTTTAACCTACAGCATTTTAATATTCTTGGAAAGTGCAGATGGTATATTTACTTAATCACTGTGAACGCCCTAACTTTTTATTATTTGAAACTGATTCTGAAGTCAGTGTTACTTCTCAGATCTCAGTGTTTTTACATGTATCGTGCTTGTCCTTGTTTCAACTCCCTTTTTCAGTAATATTTAATTGCCTGCAGTGTTCATTTTTCAGTTTTTTTTTTTTTGGCTTTAGAATGACTGAATTCATAATCCAACTATGGGAGCAGTATGGTATTTAAGAAAAACAACCCTCCATGTACATTTTCCTCAGTACCTAAAATACCTTGCAATCAGTTTTTTAACACCTTTATAGTTCAACAGCTGGAAGATAGTGTTAATTTTACTTGGGAAATAGTGTCTTTTGTTGTTTTAGCCTGGCTAAGCTCCTTATGTCGTTGTACCCTGAACACATGTGAACTACAGAATTACTCCTTATGGTGAATTCATTCCATTTGTACAAAGCATTAATACTCCAGTATTACCATGAGTAAGGGACTTTGAGAAAAGTCAGCAAGCCTCAAGCCACCTTCAGGATCTGGATGTGCTCTATTACCATTTTATTTTCCTACAGGTCCTGCTCAACTTCTCCCCAACGCTCTGCTGGTATTATTATTTTAATTGGGTAAGCCAATTATGCCACATTTGTGCCAGTTGCACATGAGCTAGTCTTCTGACAAATGTCTCATTGTGAAGGAAATGCACAGTGGACTTTATACAACTGCTTTGTGGACATGGGCACCATGCTGTACCTATTGTTGTAAGAGGCCTGGTGGTCAGCTGCACCATTGTTCTGTGCTCTTGGTGTATTCCTCCTTCAGAACATGTAGCTGAGGAATGTGTGGATACATGAATAATGCAATTTCCAACCCAAAATACTGTGCACCCTTGTGGGTTGAAGGGAGGGAAAGAGCTCTTTACAGCGAATGCAACTTGGGTTATTTTCATAGCTCAGAGCCTGGATGCTTCCGTGAATCCCTAGGACATTGATTCTCTCAGGCTTTTGAGAAATAATTTTGCCTGCAACAAAAATAAAATAAAAAAGGTTTTATTTGTTTTATTATTATTATTCCTTTTGATATTTATCTGTATAGCTATTAGGTGGAATGGGGTGAAAAATCTATGAGGAAATTTCATTTTAAATATTACATTATATAATGATTCTCAGAACATGGGCTGAGACCTTCATTATGTTTTCTGAACAGAATAAATAAAATAAAAATGATTCAAGACAACTACATACGGACTTAAAAATGACTGCTTTATCCACTCCAGAATACTGGGATGGAATTTTACTGCATCAGATTTGTATATAAAGGAAACCTTATGTAAGATAATGAGGTTCTTTGATGCAAAACTTACTAGTTTTACCTTACTCTCCCTACTGGTAGTGAATTCTTGATAATTCCTAATGATACTTTGGTAGCATACCTTGGTAGCAATCTGTTTGTCCCACATCTGAAAACTATTCAGTAATGTAATTTCTCTATAAAATGCTGCTACTAACCATATCTAAACTAATTAGGCACAGTAAGAAACAGCCTAAAAATGTAGCAGGCTTGCTGAATGAGCAGATTTGGAATATGGCACTGTTCCTACTACATAACTTGATTGCGACGCTATTACTGATGACTTCCTTTCTGGGCCACTACAGCCAGTATTCTACATTTCTTCCAATCTTTTCTGCCTTAGAGCGGTACTACTGGCAGAGGGGAACAGCCTATGGGTAACTGTCTTTCATTGCAGCTTGAGGAATAGCTATGTGTGACAGGGAAAGCTGCAAGGGCACAATGTGGCTGATCAGCCCTGGCTACAAGGTGTTCTTAGTGGCCATTAACAGCAGTGCAAGTGAGAGCTTCCTCTGGACTTGTCTTACAGGGCTGGGCATGGGGCAGGGGCACAGCCTGCTATCAGTAGCTCCAGACTGGGCCCTCCTGAGACACATTCACTGCACTTTTTATTTCTAACTTGATTTTTATTTAGTTCAGCAAAAGCTCTTAAATGTTTTCCACTAGTAATTATTATCCACATTTTAGCAAATTTAACCAATTTACCATACAACTTGGGTACAAGGGAGCATGATCACAAGGAGTTAAATCTTCCAACTGAAGGAGATACCAAATGAATACTAACAATTAATATAAGAGGATTACATAAGAGAATGCTAGAATACTATGTCACTACAGAAGAAATTGAAAAAAAAAATGTAATTTTAATTTTTATATGCTTTGTTTGTACCGGTTTTTGTGGCTTCTGTATAATCACCCTTTGTAGCAGTGAGCTTTTCTGTGGTTTTAACAACAAGATACAACTCTGAAGGAAGTCATGGTATGCAAATTTTCCATTCTTCTTGAAGTCATATTTTGTTGTTATTTGGTTAATTTCCTCTTTACTTAAACCCCAGTGGAATGTCTCTGCTATATCTGAAGTAATACAGAAATGCAGAAAGAATATTCATTTTGTCATTCATAAAAATAGACAATCATTGTACTGTACACCAGTTTTAACAGGAATAATGTTGACAAGCTCAGTTTCAGTGACTGCTGCATAAATGTATTATGCAGCTATTGCTAGATGCAGGTATATACATATGCCTAAACTTATAGGGGTGGCAGTTCACATTAAACAGGGCTTCAGGGGACTGATATCATGGTACTTTGGTTTTAAATGCACAAGAAGTATGCCTTCGTGCTAACTGTAATAAATGTTCTGATAAGCTAACATGTTCTTATACCAAGGAGTTTATATCTTAATTACACAGGTGCACATTGTCTTATCACACATGCAAATGTCCTAAGAAAAACACTGAGAATTCTGTGTAGAAGAGAACACAACAGAAGAGCAGCATAGCTCATCTTGTCTAAGAGTAAAATCCAAGGTCCTTTGAAATCAGCAGGCATTCACCCATCGAGACCAGAGCAGCCAGAAGCACATACAAGATCACAGTAAAAGATTGGTGAAGCTGTTCAGTTATCACTAGGCATGCTAAGGGTAGTGTACTGGGAAGGTGATGAGACAGCTTGTATGCAAACCAAAAGTATCAACAAGCATAGCCACGTTCTCTTTTTCTAAACAGTAGATAATTCTGAAGAGGAACATGAACTTATTGCACCCAAGTGTACAGTAAGCTGTTCTGCTCTGCAGTAGCAGGGTGGTACCTGGAGCAATCACACAGTGGATGCCATCTGATTAAAGTGGCCAATGGCCAGGACATCAGAAGGAAAACAGAACACATCTGAGAATGAATAGAGCACTTTTCAGATGGTAACAAGCCTAGGAAGTCTGACACTGGGATTTCTCCTAGCTTGCCGACATCCTTCTCTTTGCAGTTTCATTATGCTTCTCCAGGAACGTTGGATATCCTTTCTTATCTTATTTTCTATTGTTTCACAGTTAAGGACAGGTGTAGAACATGCCGTTGCTGTCTGAGGATGGCTGGATGCTGGTGTCTAAAAGCAAGAGATAATGGTAATATTTTCTTCCAAGTTTTACTGGTTGTGTAGACGAAACACCAGATGACAAATCCAGTTTCTGGCTTTCCAGACTTGAAACTAATGTATCACCCAAACCATTTTTAAGTCTGATTTGAATTGTGTCAGCAAGTTAGAAAATTCTTAGTGTCAGAATGACACTACTCATTTAATGGGCCTTGACCACTTTTTCTTTTTTTTTAGTCATTATTATTATTTACTTTACTTGTAAATCTTTAATAGTTTCTCCAAACTGTTTCTTATTAAAGAACAGATCCTGTGTTTAAAAAAGACATGTAATACCACCTTAGAATAAACAAATCAATGCAGTCACTGAATAATGCAGTAACAGTGCTTTGATTCGTTACTAGAGGAGTCAGTTCTGCAGTGCTCGTGTGCAGAGCCACAGAAAGAATAATGTGAGAGGATCGAAGTGCTTGGTGTCTTTTTGATTGCTGCCTCAGGAGTACTGTGGGTGAGCTGGAAGTAAAGCCCCAGCCTACCTATTAAGGTTGCACAAGCCGTAGTTACGCTTCTAGGTCCAACAAATAATTGCATATTTAGTGAGACTTCCCAGTGCTCCCTCAGGGGTCTCACTGGTGCAGACTTGCTGAGGACTCAAGCACATTTCCATGCAGCAAATGCTGCAGGGATGAATGCTGATGAATGAACATCAGGCTGGCTGGGGTCTTTCCAACCACCGTGAGTTCTGGGAGACTTACATTCCCTTCCTGTTGTCTTATACTATCAGATCTAGCATTTACAGATAGCAAGGAGAAATTTTCCAGTGCTTTCTCTGAGAACTGGATCAAAGCATGAAGGACACATGCAGCTAATTGCCTGGGCTTTTCAAGAAAGAACCTACAGTTATTGCAATAATTGAGCTAGCAATGGGCCAGTGTTTAGATTTGCCAGCCGTGACAAGTTGTTTGCATCTTTAATTTACTCAATCTGTTTTATTTCTTTTTCATTAGCTAAACATCTCCATGTAGAACCAGTTAGAAAATCCAAGCATGTTCCAGGCACTGAATAATTCTGAATATTTTATTTTTCTTCTGTAGGCTTGATTATAACCAAAGAACATGGAATAGGTGTGTGTAGATCCACAATATTGAATATTTTTGCCAGTATTTATTTCCAATCTTTCTGTCAGTCCTGTCACTACCATAGAAGGCCAGAATGGCAGCTGAGGGGGACCAAAGTGCATTATTGACATTAAGCATAGATAGGGATGCCAAAGCAAAACTACTGCCTTCCTAATCCACTTCTCTTATCTCTCTTTGAGGTCTTATGATTAAGTTGCTGGTCTTATGATAAGTCTACCAGTAAGACTAGCAGCCATTAACAGCTGTAAGAGCTGTAATTTGGCATCCACCAAAAAGCAGAACAAGACCAGCAGAATGTAAACACCAAGTAGAAAACTGTAACTTCCAATCCTGCCTAGCCTTCTCAGATGACCATCTACATTTTTTATGTTGCTTTTTCAGCTATCGAGCTTTTGTTTACTTTGTTCACAGAAATGTGATTGTGCTTAAGAATAGAAATTTTATTTGCTATACAGTTCTGATGGATGTGCCTATAGTAACAGCAGGGAATATTACTGGTATAAATCGATATATATGAGTTGACTTCAGTGGAGTTACAATTTAGCCCAATTTTTGTCATTGTAAAGCAAATATTTTACAAATAACTTCATTTGCTTATTAACAGATTTTCATGCCTGATTTCATGGGCAATCAATAGAAATACCTTCACTGAGTCCCACAGGTATTATTTTCAGCCTATGCACAGAGAAAAAAAAAAGAAAATTCATAAAATAACCACACTTACACTCTTTTTCCCTACTAGGGAAGATAATGTATTGGGACACTCAGGCTGAGAAGACACTTGTGGTTCCTGCATGGCACGGGTAGCTAGCTTGGTAGAAGTTGCAAGACTAGTAATGCTGGGAGTGCTTGACGGCATCGTTAAGAGTTCTGAGCTGAACTTTCTCAAAAAGTCCTGATATTTCAGCCATCCACCAGCATCAACATCCACTGTGTTCCAAAGATTTTCGAACTACTGAAGAAGCAAAAGATGACTTTTGCAAATGCTAGTTTTACAACAGCATCCCCTAAGGTACTAACAATGTGACAAAATGTATTGAAAAAAAAGGAAGAAGATGACTTAGAATAGAAAGAATCCTAGGGTTCATCTTATTAAAAAAAATCATAGTTTCTCTGCAGAAGCCTGCACAAAACTGGGAAAACAATGAAAAAGGGACTTCTGCAGGACATTTTTTAATCGAATTGAGCCCTTAGTATGCTGATTATACTACTAAACCCTGTGATTAGACACAGTGATTGAGGTGCTGTATAGAAGAATAACATTTTATCATGAGATATATATCAAATACAGTGCACGTGTATCCTGGCTAAGTACCATTAAGGAGAATTTCTCACGCTATTGGGTACACCTAAGTTCTACAGCCACCTCAGTAAGCCATTAACGTTCCTCAGTTATTGTACTTGCATCACCAAATTATTTCACCCCAAGGGCAAAAAATGAATCAGCATGAAAGAACACAGCAGAAAATCTTTACAGCCTTTCGAATCACATAAAGTTATGAGATACTGCCAGGAACCATACCTCTACACTACTGACAGCCTGTGAAAGTCCTGGGGACAGCTGCTCATGCCCTTGTTTCTGCTGCCTGAAAGGATCCGTGGAGGTCTGATGGCTGCTTGGCACAAGGCAGGGCAGGTATCCCGCTCTCTGCGTGATGTATGGCACTGTAAAGATGAGGTTGGGCTGTTTTCCACTGAACAGCTCTTTATTCCATAAGTAGCTGTGCTGAATTTAATGGGACTACTCATGATATAAGCTACTAATCAAAGCAGGGATTATCACAGTCTGCCCTTAAATAAGCTGCACTCATTTTGAAAGTGTTTCAAGAGTCATCAGTATCCTTTTTTAGGGCCTTCATTTTTGATTTTTAATATAAATCTATTTGGGAACCTCAGGTTGCTTTTGATTTGATCTTTTCCGGCAGAGACTTAAACCCTAAAGGAAACTAGTCACCTCTTTGATGCATGTGCCAAGTTGCAGTCAAACTTCAAAGGGCAAAGGATCCATTTTGAATTTCCTTTCAACTTTCCCCCATTGGCCTGGCTGCTACCACATTATGAATTATAAACAATTCTATTTTGCACTTGTGATTACACTTCACACTTCATGTGAGGATCTCAAAGTGTATTACAAACTTCAATTAAATAGAACAATACCCCAATAAGCTGGGTTAGCTATAGTTAGAAACTTTCAACAGACAACAAAATGTAGCCATTTTGAGGACTGCAAATAGTTCAAGCAAGTCAAGGTAGTTCAAGCAGAGGAGGAAAGTGCCTGTAATAAAAAGGGGGGTGTCACTCAGGAAGATATTAATCAACAGCTTGTTTGCCATTTGTTTACACCTTTTATGAGAAAGGCCACACTATCAGAAATTCAGAAAACTAAGAAGCCAAATTTCAGGAAGAAAGTCTTTGTCCATTACTTGATATGGATTCCAAACAAGTCTTGCTAATAGCAAACAGTAAGTGGCCATCATTCAGAAAAGGATAAAAGACAACATTTTTTGTGAAGTCATCCAGACTATGACTATTAGTAACACTTTTGTAACAACTCTGAGCAGTGACAACAGCTTGAACAGCAGGGGTTTGGTTTAGCAGTGGCAAATCCTGTACCCAGATTGGAAGGCTCTCCTGGAGCATCTTCATATAGATATACGTAGGCATATCTTTGAGAGACCTGTCAAAATCAAAATATCTGGAGATACAGGGCTTGAGTCTCACTCGCGCAGAGGATGCTGCTTACATAAATGAGGCTCCTCAGGCTTACTTCTCATTGTTATTATGCATGACAGTTTCTATCAGGATTTTTTTTCTTTACTTCTCTGAGGCTCTTTTAAGTATAAAATAACTCCTGTGTCCTTTTGTTTCGTCTTGAGCATAAAGTAGACAGAATCTACTCTGGACAACTTTTCAGCTGGAGATGCCTGCCTTCCTGCTTCTAAAAAGGAAAAAACAAGAGATTTTTCACAACTCAGTTAGGAGTATGTGTGCCCTCCTGCCTTAGAATCATAGAATCATAGAATATCCTGAGTTGGAAGGGACCCACAAGGATCATAGAGTCCAACTCCTGGCAGCATACAGGTCTACCCAAAAATTCAGACCATGTGACTAAGTGCACAATCCAACGCTTCTTAAAACTCCAACAGGCTTGGTGCAGTGACTGGGGAGCCTGTTCCAGTGCACGACAACCCTCTCAGTGAAGAACCTCTTCCTGATGTCCAGCCTGAACTTCCTCTTTCACAGCTTGACGCCATTCCCGCGGGTCCTATCGCTGGTCACTAAAGACAATGGTCACATCGCTGGTCACTAAAGAGAATAGATGGGCGCCTGCCCCTCCACTCCCCCTTCATGAGGAAGCTGTAGACCGTGATGAGGTCTCTCCTCAGCCTCCTCTTTTCCAGGCTGAACAGGCCAAGTGACCTCAGTCGCTCCTCATATGTCTTCCCCTCTAGGCCCTTCACCACCTTTGTAGCCCTCCTCTGGACACTCTCCAACAGTTTCATGTCCTTTTTGTACTGTGGTGCCCAGAACTGCACACAGTACTCGAGATGAGGCCACACCAGTGCAGAGTAGAGCGGGACAATAACTTCCCTCGACCGACTAGCAATGCGGTGCTTGATGCACCCCAGGATACGGTTGGCCCTCCTGGCTGCCAGGGCACACTGCTGGCTCATATTCAGCTTGCTATCAACCACAACCCCCAGATCCCTCTCTGATGGGCTGCTCTCCAGCATCTCATCGCCCAGTCTGTACATATAGCGAGGGTTTCCCTGTCCCAGATGCAGGACCTGGCAATTGCTCTCATTAAACTTCATGTGGTTGGTGATTGCCCAGCTCTCCAATTGGTCCAGATCTCTCTGCAACGCCTTTCCACCCTTAACAGAGTCAACAACTCCAAGTTTAGTGTCATCAGCAAATTTGCTCAAAACACCTTCTAGTCCTACATCCAAATGTTAGCCATGAAAAGACCTTGGATCTTCCACTCAGTGGTTCACAGGGATAAGGAAACAGCATCACCAAATTTTCACTTCTGCTTTCATCTGGTGTGGAGGCTCCAGGTTTGAGAAGACCTGGCAGTTGCTCTTGATACCTCACTAGCAATATGATGACCAGGAATAGAGCACACAGGCCATTTGTTCTGTAATTTTCGAGGGGGAAGCAGAAAATACTTTGATTTTTTTAGTGCTTTCATTTGCTATTCTACATATGCATAGCAGTGCCCAATAATATGGCAGACTCTCTACTGTAATTACAAGCAGACCCCACTCCTGTCTGCAATTTGTAGTCGAAAGTGCTGGTGGGAAATACTGGGCCAAAAAATCAGAGGATATATATGTGCAATGAGCAAAGTACCAAAATAATTTTCTAGCATCTAGACAAGCATAAGAGTTCTGAGTCTTGTCTTTCAGTTTCCAAAATAATATTGATGCAGTCACAGGCATGAAGGTTGGAGTGCTGTTAAGTAAAATATGAAACTTTGTAATCAAAGTTACCTCTGGTTTGATTATTCACCTAGTTTTGGACTAGGAAAAAATCACAGTGAAACATCATTAGCAAAGATAAAAAATTGTCTCTTTTTACTTTAAATTCAGCAGAAACATAATCTTAGGGAAGATGGGAACCTCAGATTCCACTGAGATTAACACATGTCTAACCAGGTGCTTCGTAGAGACAGATTTATGTCATGACTTTCATCACTCAAGCTAAATTCAAGGTTACATGAACTCTGCTAGCGCTAATCTGGGGGAATCTTTAATCCAGAAAAGTAGCTGAGAGGTGGCCGGGAAACATCAAATGCTTGCCCCTTTCATTGTCCAGAGAGGGCAGGACAAAATAGCTACTGAGAAAATGGAATTTGCATTAGATCCCCATGAAAGTACTTTCTATTCCATGCTGACAATGCACCTCCCTGCCCCTCTCCCCCATCGACCCTAGAAGTGAATTAACTCAAAATTGAAAAAAGAAACTTTTAAAATAGTGAATACACAGATGAAGAGCTAAGGAAAGAGAGCTACTGCAGTTTAATTTCACAACGTTATTAGCAATAGCATCTCCGTGACTTTGCTTTAGAAAGCCTGTGGTTATTATAGTTCACAACTATACTCAGAGATAAGGAAAAAAATGATATCCCACAAATGTAGCAACAAATGTTCATGGAGTTAGAGTCTTAAAACATTTTCATTTATTCCAACTTGTTAAACAAGTTCTTGCCTATTCAGAACAATATGCAAACGTGTCTATAGCCATAGTCAATTCACCTGTTGTACACTTAGACTAACAATAAAAAATAAAAGAGTTTTCTTACTTGTTCTTCAGTCAGCTGCTGAAAATGTCGGTTACAAATATCCCAGAACTCCTCTTTTGATATCGTGTTATCTTTTGAAGAGTCAATATCTTTAAACTCTTGTGCTATCCTGTTTAAGCAAGCAGTTGCTACTTCTGGTATCTGTGAGAGTTTGCCTCTCTTTGACAGCTCCCAAGAAGATTTAGGCAGAATGACTTTTTGCCCTTCCTCAGTCTAGACAAAACATACACACAGAATCAGTAATGGATCCACTGAATAAATTATAAATCATGGTGTGGCATTCAGCCAGCCAAAGAGGGAAAAGTCCACGGAGAAGGTGGCCTTGGAGATCCCGCAGGCAGTAAAACCTGCTTCCAGGAATTCTGGCTTATACCACAAAAGAGAAAAGGGGCTATGTACATAGTTAAGGGGAAAAATAGACTCTCTATAAATGCGATCCAACTGGTGACAGGCCAACAAAAGCACAGAATTCCAAGACTGACCTACACATTTACAAAGGTCTAAAAAACTGGGTGATCTTACAAAGAGGGCTATTCTGTTAATGCAGAAAAAGGGAAGTAAACGCTAAGTAGTCCAAATATCCCAAATACGTTCTTCTAATCTGAATAGTCTTTAGCACACAGTGGAAATCTCTTTGATTTAAAAGGCACTTCAGTCCTGAAATGAAAGAGAGGGCAATTATTTCCCTTCATTTCTAAGTCCCAGGTACATTCACTGTGGCACTTTCAAATCTGGTCATCCACAGTAGGAATACAGCAGCTAAATATTGCAGTTGAATATTGCAAAAGTAGAGAATGTGTAAAGGTAGAGCAGAGAAGGGGTTGGAAACGTGTGTTAATGCTTGCACGAGGTATGCACCAATCCTTTTTTCTGTGTATTGCTTTCAATTTAACACCAGTGTGTTGCTGTTAAAATCTACCACCAAAGCTTCCTCCTAACTACACTCCCATTATGCATTCTGCAGGGTGAAAATCCACACTTTGAGTAAATGCAGTAGGAGGTCATGTGGCAAGCAGAGATAAAAGCTACAAAATACAGTTGTTTGGAATAAACTGCAGAGTAAAGAACTGCTGTGCTTTGGTACAGTCATACCTGAGAATACCAAAAGATTCACTGTGCGTGCAAAAAGATACATTTCATAAAATCAAATATCAGTGAAGCCTATATAGCATTTGCATTCTATCTCTAGCAAGCTCAGTTTTTTAAAATGGAATCAAGTTTTACTTACAAAATTAGCCCCAGGAATGGCACAATAATAGTAATTAAAAAGCAGTACCAGAATTCTGAAAAAACAACTACTTATTTTCAGGAACGGAAGCCAACTTTCCACCCACTGGCACTGTCTAAACTAAATATGTAAAATATCTTGAAAGTAAAGTTTTCACAAACAGAAGCAGTAGCCATCTTTACTATAGCTATGGTAAGAGATAAAAACAACAAAAAAATAATCTGTTTTTGGTTCAAAGATGTTTCTTTACAGCATGTTAAATGTTACTACTATATTTTATACCTCCATGTTTAAGCATATAAGCTTTGCCATCTTCCTGCTCCATGCAATATGAAATATCAAAAAAGAAACAGATGGCTTTTTGTCCTGAGCTCCTGTTTCCTTGTCATGTCTCACATGATCATTATAACTGAATGGAAAAGAAAATATGTTTCTTACAGAACTGCAAGAAGCCTGCCTCTGATCAGAAGACTCCCCTATTTTCAGATGCAAATAACACTTTTCAGTATTAACCATGCTTTACATAAAACATTTCTGCAGGATAGGTATTACAGCTGCATTACCAAGAGAAGAAACACAAGAAGTGGAATTATTCATGCAGACATGGAGCCAGGTCCTTGCTGTTGTCAGGAAATGAAGATTGCCAGGCATGGTCCAGTACCAGGCATACCTTCTGCCTGCCTGCCAGTCTAAGACTAGAAACCACGTCAGCTCTGCTTTTAATTATTCTTATGAAGCCAAAGACTTAGAGAAAGCATTACTGCCCTGCAACCTTTTAAAGAAGCATAGTTGGAAAGTGCAAGCTTTCCTAATTTATTTAATTTCAAGAGCTTTTTTTTTTATTTCATAAGACCTAACACTCTTTGATCTTAAAATGGTCAGAAAGCTAATAAAAAAAAACTTGTTCTTCTTGTAAAGCACAGATTGAAAACTAGAAAACCATTTATATTCAGTTATTGCCTTTCATTCATCTACTACCTTCAGTTAGTACATGCATTGTACACCTGTGACTGTATCATCTGCAGCTAAAATTATCACCTTCAGCTGAAGTAGTCAAGCTGGGGCCTAAAATTTCAGCGTCTGGTCTGGGCATCTGGATTTTTAAGTACACACAGCATGGGTATGTTTCTTAGCTTTGTTCTGTCTCAATTTAACCTCATGACTGAAAGGAAGTAACAGAATGAATCTGATTCAGAGCTGTGCAGGTTATGTCCTAGTGGTGCTTACAGACAATTTATAGAAGAATTTTTTTGGGCTAGAAAAAGGGATAGTTTTCTTTTTGCTGATTTTCTGCTATTCACTGCAAAGTACTCCACTCATCCCATCAAGCTCTTTATTTATCTCATTTCAGAATTCAGGGGAGAGGGCTCTGTACCTTGCTCCTGCTCTGTAGCTTCTCAAATCGCTGTAGGTCTTGGAGAGTTACCTGCCCCACACCATGCCAGCTGCTGCTGTAGGCTCTGACCTCCAGACTACCTGACCATCCTGCTCAGCACCCGTGTACCAGGAAGGCTCTGAGCAGGCATGAGACCTCTCTAGCATCTCTCAGCTCTTCACAGACTTTCCTGTCTCTCCTAATACTGTTTGTAAGAGCCTTCAAAGGATCATGTAAATCCACTTTCACCTCCTGCTTTTGCCAAGAGAGATGAGGCATTATTGCAAGGCTTTTCTCATGGGCTGCTCTATGTAGATCACTTGCTGTTCAAAGTAGGGCTGCATTTTTCTTCTTTAGAAAGTTCTCTGCACAGTCTCATGTCCTTTTCTATAAATGGCACAACTATGCTGATTAGTAATAAAAGAAGGCTCCACCACCCACACCTGCTCAGCGTAGCTCCATTCCTGCAGCTCCTTCCTGTTTCTGGAAGAATTTTCTATTAAGTTTTTTTTTTTTTTTAAATTATAAAGTAAATCAGAACATCCAGATAAATTACAGTTTCGCTGGCCTTGTCACAAGTCTGACCTCTCTCCCTTTCTGGGGAGGTTCAGACAGCAAAGGTCTTGGGAAACTGCTTGCACAAGAAGCCTGTATCTTTCCCTGAAAAAGGATGCATTTTCCTCTTTGTATGTGAGAATGACCTTTGCCAGGAGTAATCATCCTTTTGACAATTTACATAGTTGTAGAGGTTTCTGTGCTTACCCGTGGGACCATCCTTTACCCTAACAACAAGTATCTTCAGGTAGTTTTCCATAAATTGCTCTTCCCTAGAGATGTGTGGAAGCAGCAGAGTTAGTTGCCTGAGTGTGGTTTGGGGTAGAAATGCATTTTGTTCTTGTGTTCAAACAACCAGTAATATACTGCCACCAGCCAGCCAGTTCTAGCTCTTAGATTCTGATTAAAAAGTTCCAGTATTACAGAGAGGCCTGTGTTTTACCACTGGTTTGTAAGTGGAGCTATATCCTCATCTGGCAATGATCAGTTTAGCTGCATTAACCTGAGTGCTGATTTACGCCTGCTGAGGATTTCATAGCTGGTGGGCAACAAGAGCTTGCAATAATAAGTGTAATTACAAATAAAAGATGAATACTCCAGTAAGGGTCATTTTGTAAGGTAGCATTTTTGTTTTGACCAACTGTTTGCAACCCACATACTCAAGTTTTGAGGTCACATTTGCAGGATAAAACACTCTGTAGTGTTTAGCATTTGTAATGGCATACGATGATTTGACAAAATGATTTAACACAATGAGTCAAAGAGTACTCTTTTTCAAACTTTGTCTTGTCTACAAAAATGCCACAGCCCTCTACATGTAATTAAAATAAGAGCTGTATTAAATAAATATGAAACATTAAGCCTAGGTAGAACTGGATTGAGAAGCAGGAGCCATAGGGAGGACTCCCTGCTCTTCTTTCTTCTCAGCAGTGTCTAGCCCATCAGTACTACATCTGATGATCTAATACTATGTTCTCAAAACCATTATCGCTCCTTTCTCCTTTTCCTCCCCTTCAAGTAAATATAAAGCGAAGGAGAGGCTTTCATCCCAAGGAAAATTTTACCATTTTAAAATTTTGCTTTCTAGCCTTAAATAGGGGCAGAAGCACAACTAGGGGGAAGCTGGGTAGCAGGAACGGAATTTAAATTCCAAAAGATGCTGTTTTGAGAGGGGCAGAGTAAATTATCTGGGATTTTGTTTCAAGAAATAAACTTTCTGAGCAGTTTTGGTTGTGGTATCCTGTAGGTATTTTTGTTAGACCTTTTTGTTCATTACTCCAGAGAAGGAAAGGGAGGTACAGCGTTGGTAAGCATTGTCAATAGGAAGAGATCTCAAACAAGTAATTCCAGCACAATGAGGGATGGCACATCGTAGTCAAGGGGAGGGCAGTGCAAAGAAGAGCAGAAGCAACGAAGGGAAATTTCTGATCCAGTTTCACTATGTATTATTAGTAACTTGGGGTTGTATCATGGCACAAGGAAAGATTTGATATTTGTCAGCCTGAAGCAGATGTAATACTGGAAAGACACTAACATGCACATATCCCAGAAGGGATATTTCCCTGGAGAACGGCTGTTCTACGTGAGGACAAAGTTTGTGGAACTTCTGACTGAGGATAGGCATGTGATCAGCAGGCCTGGTCATCTCTGGTGCAGCAGGTCACGACTGCTGAGTCAGCTGTCTGCCCAAGTAACTGGCCCAGAGCACGAGGGCCAGAGGTTCAGTAGATGAAGACTAATGAACAAACCTGTAAAACTCCCACCCCCAAAACAGGGAAAAGCACCACATCCGTACAGCAGGTCTTCACATATTCCTGGTGCAATTGCACAGGAAGATCATAGCTGCAATTGAAATTCATCTTCCCATGCCTGAACACAGTGCACAAGGGTTGGCTTAATAACACTGATGAATTTAGGAAGCACGAGTATGGAAAGACTGAGGAGAGGATGCCAATCCTCTGTTGCATGGTCTTTTTTGGTTTGTTTGTTTGTTTGTTTGTTTTTGGAACAATATAGTTACAATATAGTTATAGTAGCTCTGGAACTATATAGTTACAACAGATACACTGTAGAGTTGCACTCAGTGCAAATCAGAGTTTTGGAGAGTCACAGCACAGTCACCCTCTGTTTGTGGAGCTGGTAAGCTGCATCAATGCTGTCCCCTCTTTTGGTTTAGGAATAGTTTCCAAGAGCATTAGGAAGCTGCTTCATTTGCATTTTCCAGGTAGGAGTTGCAGCATTGCTACTGCTGAGAGCAATGTGATGTGAGAGCAAGTGGCTTAGCTCTGTAGACTTTCCAGCAGCAACATGCCCAACACAGATGGAGACAGCAACAACAGACTCAATGCTTTTCATTAGTAAATAGTGGATACTAGTCTTGGGACCTGGAGGCACACTTATCACAGTGCCAGGCTTCAAGAAGAGATGCGCATTTGCTATACTCTCCTGGGTATAATCCTCTCATGGGTACTGGTCCAAGGAGAAACAGGATCCTCTCTGGCATGAATAAGTGAGCCTGCAGTTTTGCAGGCAAGTAGATATGATGTAACTAGCTGGAAACAAAATGTACTCAGCTAGAGAAGAAAGCACTCTGCGGCATGAGACCAACTACAGAGAAACTCAACAGGAAGCTAAACACAAACAAATAGAGAACTTGGTGTGCAAACAGAAAGTTCAGGACAAAGCTAAATCAAATGCCTACTTTGATTTTCAAATGTTTCATGATTTTTCCTGGAAAGAAGTTCTGGAAATCAGCCCAATTTCCAAATTTCATCACTTAACATTAAATCACCTTTAAAAAAAAAAGCAGTTTTGCCGAATATGTTTCTACTTACTCCCTTGTCAGCTGAAAGACACACATGCCAGCAAATCCCTCATTAGCTCAATTCCTGCCCTTGAATGGGCACAAGCAATGATCTATCCCTTCTCTCCGTCATCTCCTCAACCTGACCTGCTCTCCTCCTTCTCACTGCTGGTCTCGACAGAAAAAGGCTTATTAAGCTCGCCGCAAATCATTCATCAGCCTCAGCAGCAGGAAGGTCAAACAACACAAAACAATTGATGGCAATCCCTCCTTTCCTCTTGTGTTACCCACTACAGTGTAGGTGTGCTGATTCTGTGTAAAACCTTGTTGTCCTAGATCTGACCAGCACTCCCTCTACTATTGCTTTTAACACATTCTTTACTTTTTTCCCCTTCCACTACTGAAATTGCTCACAGTGGAGAAGGATGTGTGAGTACACTTTCTTTTGGGGTGGGAGGTGTCTGATTTCCCCATGTAGCTTTCATTAGGCCAGACTGTGTTAGCCACTTATTTTAATGCAGAAGATCTCCACTCAGACCTTGCTAATCATAAGTCTGGCAGGTCAGCCAAGAAAAGTTCATGATGCTTATTCCCAGCTCCAGAGTCTGGACTTTTACAAATGTCCTCAGAGAGTCCACTGGTGCTTAACAGCATCCCCAAGACAATGTCCTCTCTGCCTTCTTCCTCCTTTCTCAGCTCTTCTGCAGTTAGTTAGCAACATCAGAGCTAAGTGACATAACCGCAGTTCTTCCCTACCTGAAAATTAAGCTGCAATCACATTGCTTAAAGTATTTCATGTTTCTTTAGTTCTATTTTCATATAGCGTATCTCTACACCTCTATGGAGCTGTAATTCAGTGGGAATCCTGCTCATATAAATCAGATCAGATGTACAGATGCCATAGTGTGTATTCTAAAGAGTTAATCAGAATGTAAAGCTCATTAGCATATGTCAAAGCCATCAAAAGACCCATGTGATGAATAAAACATTTAAAAATCATTTCCGCAAGATTTTTTCAACTTCCCTTATTCAGCTATTTTTTAAGAAAAAAAAAAAAAAAAAAAAATCTAAACCTGTATGGCTTTTGGGTTTGTGAATATTTGCTTTTGTGGTTGTGGGTTATATTTATGAGGTGCCATGTGAGACAAAATCATCCCAGGCTCGTACTTTACTAGTTCAGTAAATTTTCCATACTTTAATGATCAAGCTGCATACTTTACTCATTACTTTTTAATATACTTCAATGATCAAATTGTATAGCGTAATGGTCAGTTTTCCTAATGTGCCTGAATGAGTTGCATACCTCATTAATTTACATACATACTTTACAAGCCAAAACTGTAGCACGTTTGGATGAAGTGAGTAATTTAACTACCAGCCTTCTCCCAGAACCTGCACAGAACCCCAAGAATACGTATGAACCCAGGGTGGGATGAAATTGCAAAGGCATGGGAGATTTTGGGTTGAACCCAAATGGAAAACATGACATTTGAGACCATCTGGAAGCTGAACCAGTACTGTGAACCTGGTTCATATTTGTTTTGTCTTTTCAAAAATGTCCCCTTGTGGATTAACTTGATTTTAATGATGGATTTATCCCTTCTACCCCAACACAGCACAGAAAAGAGTTCAAGGAGAATGCTCAATATAGAAAAAAGCAGTACAGGCTCCAACCCTGTCATGGACCAAGTACCTCCTGAAAGAGGTACTTGGGGAGGTAGCTTATTTTTTGTTAAGTTGAGGTGGAAAGTACTCAGGGTCTTGGAGTACTGCTAAAGATATTTCATGTTAAATGTACACTTGCAGAACTTGAACCCAGGAGTGTGCAGCTTGTCAAGTTGTTATGGAAGCTTAGCACCTCCTTGGAGGATGAGAAGACATCACAGCTAAACCTTCCCTAGCAAAAGTAGACACCTGTTCTAAAGTCATTACGAAAGCTTGCTGGTAGGTCAATATTGCAGCACTCAAAAACATTCTTAAAATAATTATACGGATGTATTTCACTCAATTCGTCTTTGGGCTGGTATGATTCAGTTGAAACTTACTGAAATTATATCAGCATAATAGCAGAATAAAGGGGAAATGCAGCATTTTCTGACCTATAAAAAGTATTCCAATGTTTTACACTTGAGAACCATGTAATCTATTATGTCTATTAAGACTGCATTTTAATTTTAATAAGCCGAAAATATAAATATTTTTAAATCCCCAACTATTTTAAAATAACTATAACTAAATGTAATACTGCCACTAAAGACAAAGTAACAGTTACACTACTATAAATATTAATGCTAAATTTACAGAGAATAAAAGCACTTAAGCAACTGTATAAAATTTTGAATAAAGCTACACTTATAATAAGTATTGTGGTAAATCTATGCCTATTGGTTACTGACACTCATTGGTAAAGTCACTAACACACTACAAAACCCTATAATATGTTACAAACTTTTGGAGCTGTTTTTGGGTTCTCCTTCATCCAAAAAGTTTGGTCCCTCCTTCTGCTCTTGTCAGTCACTCCAGCCCTGACAGACTTTCTGACTCAGGACACGAAGAGGCTGAAACAAAGATCTCACTGGTTTTCTAGCTTCTGCATTATGACACAGAATTTAATCACCATATAGCTCTATACGGATTTGTTTAGCACAACATTCTGTTATTGCCATGGCAATAAAGTGGTAGGCTTTTTATATGTTTTTCCACTGGGTGATGATTATTATTTTTCTCATTTTATTTGTGCTTCGAGCATATATTTTTGAAAATGAAACATAGTTACTTCCTAGAACATAAGATGCAAGTTAATACCTTTTTTTTTTTTTTTTAGAACTGCTATGTATCTAGTTAGTAACAGGCTTTCACATCCTTAGCCAAATTCAGAAATGAACGGTAAGGTAACGTCCTTTGGACTCCTATATGCTCACATCTACTTTCACCCTAATCCCACTGGTCAAGACAGACTAAGATGGGAGAAACTAGAGAAAAGGGAAAGACTGTGAAATTAAAATAGGACAAAGACTTCTTTTACTTACGCCTTTTGATATGCTCCTGTTGTTTTCAAGCTCAGTAAGAATTTCTGCCTGACAAAAGGATGCTGTGAGTATGAGCTGTGGGATCTGCTCCTGAAGCCTGCCTCAAGTGAACTAATCTGGGTGAGACACTGCAGACAAAAACATCTGCCACAGAGAAACAGCAACTCTAATTTCAGTTGTTGCAACAAATATGTTCAGAGCATCAGAACTGTGTCTATGGACACAGTCAAGATTTTCTCTGTACTTGACTAACCTCCATGTTTGACCTTCCTACTACATCTACACTCCTGCTATTGTTTGGTGCTAAGAATGCGGTGAGCTCCACAATCCACTCACTTTTCTGCTCACCTCCTGTCAGTCCATCTAGACAGGTCAGAATTCATCACGCATATTTGGGTATCCCACATCTTATGTCATCCAGTTGGGTAGCATCCATGGTCATGATTTCAGCTTGCCACATGTAGAGACTTACATCTGCATGAGTGCCAGACTTAACTTCTGAGAGCAGTTTATAAGACAATAAGGGCTTTGTGGAGCTTGACAGAGATCAAAAGAAAAATATGTGAAATTTAGATGCTTCTAGCACATTAGATTTTATCAACTAAAGAAAAATACAGCTCAGTAACTATTCTTACCTCTGAGAGGAGGTTTATGTTTCTCAGGAAAGCTTTCCAGTATACTGTCAATTCCTTGCAAAGGTTAAGGTTCTTGAGAAGGTGCCTGAACTGCTTGTCTTGTAATTTAAAGCAGAAGTGGTCAAGTACTTGCCGAAGTTCTAGTGCTTTAATTACTCCAGTGCCTTCTTTATCAGATAGAGAAAATGCCTGAGAAGCAAGATTTCAAATTACCTAAGCAAACCTAGGCAGTCCACAAAAGAGAAGTCTTTTTTAGCAGCCATTTAGCAGTTCCTATGGAAATGAGTCCTGCATGTTTTTTACTTACAGATTTTTTTTTGTTTATACATAGAGAAACAAAAAACATTTTCCAGAACCTTTCTTAGTTTGAAGTTTTCTGTTCTTTCAAAAATGAAAGGCAATTGTTGAAATAAACCAAAAATAGCCTATATTTCTGTGCTACATATAAATATGCAAATAAAAAACAACCTACAGTAAAAGCAATAAGGAATTGTATCAAGCATCCAAATGTTCCTGGACAGGCAGGGCTGAAGACGCGAGGGGAAACAACCAAAAACATGAGGTCTGCCTTAAATATTTTGAATTAAAAATACCATTAATTAAACTCGCCTGAGTATATTTAATTTGCCTTTTGTTCCTAAAAAGAGAATAATTGTCCCTAGCAAGGTGGGTTTATTTTCTTCTGCCTAGTCCATAAAGAACTCAACAGTCCTTCCTTCTCATTAGCTTCACCTTTTTCTGAAGGCTTGCTTACTCTGTTCTCATTCTCCCTCATACAAAGTGCCCTGCCTATTCTTTGTGGAAGATTTCCAAAAGCTTCCCAGGGCAAGCATACTAGATTTAGCACAGCTGCAGCAGGACACATGCAAGAGAGTAATACAGATTAGTGGCAGAATTAAGGTGGTCTGGAAAAGTTGTGGATCATACCACTCCTGTTCTGCCTGGCTGCTACCAACTTACCATGTGCCTTTCTTTTTTTCTGCCCTTCATTTATGATACTACATATATATATCATTCATTCAAGAAAATGTAAATGAATATTACAGCTTTCAAAACTTCAAATTAAGGTCACACTAGTCTGCTAACTGTGTTATGTTGGTGTAATACAGCGGTTTTTGTTTTAGCTTTAGAACTGTTCTAAATAACAGGTTTAAAAATGTATATTTTAATGTACACAAACCTTGTCTAGCGGTAAAATAAACACTACCATATGCAAAGGACATTGGAAAGGAATCCTTTGAACACTAACAAATCTTAAACTATTTGTTATAAAACTTCAAAGGTTTGTATTCATTTGTAGAAGTGTCGTGGATGGGATGTTATTTTTTCCAACTAGCTAGACTTTAAGAACTGTGCTTTCAGATCTGCCTCTAACAAAACAAACACTTTGTTATAAACTCATGTTGTTAGACTCCCCAGTCACAGGGGAGGCAGCAACTCTTACATAAAAAATGACTCAGAAACAAGGGGAGAACTTTCTTATTTTCTCATATAAAGGAAATGAGAACAAGTTCTGCTTTTCCACAAAAAAGTCTTGCTGTCCATGGAGAAAATGTCTGAAGTTATATTAACGACCAAATGGTATCCTAAAAGATCAAATGGATAATTTGTTCATGTCAGAAGTCATTTTCAAGCAGACAAAACTGTGACCTTCCCCATTTCCAAGGCACCCAGGGATGAGAGGACAGATACTGCCTTTTAGGACACCAGGAGTGCCTCGTTAAAATTTACCAGACACTAACCTGGACTATTGTATTTATCTACATCCAATTTTAATGATGCAGAGCACAGTAAGGGGTTTTTCCCTTACAGTGAAAAATGCAAAGTGATTACATGAATAGTCAGTATGCTGTTTAATAGTTAGTCTATCTGGCCAAAAATGTCATGATGGCCCCAGTAAGTTTACAAACATCACTGGAGTCTCCAAAGAGCATGGAAAGAGATTTCTGTAAAGAAACAGCATCTCCCACAGTATTTTGTTCTTTTTCAGTTATACCAGTGACATCATTAGTGATGTCTTTGTTGCAAGCCTGTGTTATTTTTAACTGCAGGACAAAGCCCATAGATTGAGAATTCAGAAATGCAGCCATTGATAAAAGGGAATTTCTACCCCCATCATGTTTCCAGCCACTGTTCCCTTTTCTTCCCTTGTGCTGGCAGCAACTCTCCATCTTTGCAGGCAGAAGCCTGCCTCTAAGGCCATGAGCTTACACTGGACCTGAAACTGCAGGTGCAGATGACATGGCTCTACGTTCCTTTGTGATAGGAATGTTTCCTTCAAGGTCTTTTTGACTATTCTTTCCCATGCTTGAAAACCATCTTACTGTGGCATCAAAAATTATTTACTCTAGAGGCTGCTGCATTTCAGTATGCTCTGACACAACAGCCTAAGACTACTTAACATACGGCATTTTTTTTTTCATTCAGGGCTTTCAAAATTCTAGAGAAAAGGGGTTATTTTTATCATCCTCATTTTACAGATGGGAAAACCAGGAAACTTGCTGCTTGTCAGCTAATGTGCCTTATCTGTCTGTGTCAGAGTCAGGAGTGGCCAAGATCATAACTGCAGATAGTTGCAGAAGCCCAGTTGACAGGTGCTAACTTCTGCAGCCACTAAAATATGTCCACATCTGATCATATGTCTGTATCCTCAGTTGCTACATGTTCTTTTCATCTCACACTGATAAAACCATAATGCCTGTCTGCAGTAGCACGTTATGTCTACCTATAGGAAGTCTCAGTTTAGGAAACTCAATGGAGATATTCAAAAGACGTGATTATTTACATGCCTGCCATGCAGTTTGCAGATAACTGGAGAAGGAAAAGGGCTTTGGGGAAGAGAGGAGAGTTCAGATGATTTGACATTTTATTTTTCTTTTCCAATCCTTATCTTCAAAAAACCTCTAGGCTTGATTTGATATGCTTGTTCTGTGAAGTTACCAGAATACAATCAATTAAAAAGTCTGCAGTTGTCAGAACATACTATTCATACATAGGCCAAGCTTTTTGGTAACACTCAATTAATAGTAGAAAAGTTTTGAAGTCTTTGGGCTAGTCCCCAGCCAGGCAGAAAAAAGAGAATAAAAAAATATTCCATGACCACATGAAACTTACCTTGTACAACAAATCATAAGATGTTGCAACTATTTCTTTTATCTTAATTAAGGTCTGTTCTAAGCTGAGCGCTGAAAAGCTTGCAGGTGGTGCAGCCTGCTTTTGTCTCTGTTGGTATTTAAATGCTCTGCCATCATCAGTTGCTCTCAGAAAATCAAAATAAGAGAGCTTGCTGTCATGAATGCTGATTCCTAAGCTAAGGGAAAAAGCACAGAACGAGATATCTATGATTTTAAATAATTATCTTACTGTTGTCTGCAGTGATTAATTATTATGATTTATTATTTGTACAGCAGCAGCACTTCAAGATATGTTTGTGCTGTCAGTGTACAAATCCTGTTAACTCCAGCCCAAGCTCTTTCTCAGGTCTAAGCCACCAATCCCATCAATTAAATGCAACCACACTCTCAGATGCAGATTCAGACCAGTCTCCAGATGCTCAACAGGAGAACTGCTTTAGCCTGGGCTCAAGTGTACAACCTTCCAGTCCATCAGCATTAATTTGGTGCTTTTTAAGCACAGCAGAGTATTTTGATCACAACCTGCTGCTGAGCTTATCAACTCCAATGTGGCCAGAGGACACATAGGCTATCAGCCTTGTCCTTTTATCTCCTTTTCATGTCACAATCTAACAGGCTCTATTGCTGAGCTGCTCCAAATTTAGGTAGTTGAGGAGCTTTCCCTTGACTTTGCTTTACAAAAATACCTTTGACCCACAGATCCTGATGTGCTGCTTAAGCTTCTCAGTATGTCATGGTTATCACTACTCCTAAAGAAAGAAGCAGTACCACACACAGTCTGGTATGCTGGTACCAACCACAAGCTCACATATCCAGTACAGCTCTGTGACACACTACGTGGGTGTACCAGCACAGCTGAATACATGCTCAGGATTCGTCTGCCACATAGTAGGAAACAAAATCAGTTTCCACACAAAACTTCTCCTAATGTTTGAGGTGGAAAGGCTTAACTTCACTCTCAACCTATGCTTCACTTTTTGTGGTTTGGCAGGCCACTAGAGAACTTTTCTACAGCTTCTTGGCCCTGGTGTCAGTGGCCACAGCACAAAGGTTTTAACATGAAGTGTGGGCAATGAAATGCCTAACTGAGGGCAGGACTCAGCCCCACTGCATTTCAGGCACTGGCCCTCCCTTCCTTTGGTACACCCCCTGAGCTGCACAGAGGGCTGGTACATGTGGCCCAACAGCTGCTGCTGCTGACTTGCAAAGCCCCGTGGCCCGTAAGGGATCCTGATCAGATCACTCGTGGTCAGACTGTACCTGGGAGGTCTGCCCAAGGGCTTTGCAGGCTGCACACACAACTTGCTGGATTTACATCTGCTAAAACATCTGCTGGATCAGGGACACCGGGGATTTTCATGTTCTGTCACATTGGAAACTCAGTGGGTTACATAGCTGACTACAGATAGCTCTGGGTAACAACACTGAATATATTTTTGCATCAAATATCAGCATGGGGAAAGATGAGCTCTCGCATATGATTTATTTATTTTTTTTCCAGAGAACTTGAGTTACCAAACTAAATTAACTTTTATTCAAAGATGGATAGTTTACCATAAAAAGACTGGAATTAAGGCAAGTTTCACATATGCAGAAAATATGTGAGAATAGGGGTTATTTAGCATGAAAGATTAAGATGAAATGAATAGCGTTAACCATAACATGGAAAGATACTTTCCTCCACTGTCATATGACTTGTGACTTCTTAATGAAAAGACACAGTGTATTTTAAGCAAGGACTTCAAACCTGCCTAATGAACCTGTAGAATTCTTTACCACAAGGGAGTACAATAGCATCGGCTTGCTCTACTCTTGCCCAGTGTAAATCCAGTGTAGTCAGTTATTGGAATTTCCTACCATGCAAAGACAAACAGAGTCTCCAGAGTACAGTATGCTTTGGGGATTTTTCATACAGGTTTATTGGCTCCCATGGAATTGTTCCAGGTTGACCTTTAGAGTTACCAGCCATGGAGAGGATTTTAATAAACTTTAATAATTTTATAGACAATCATCAGAACTGTAGATAATTTGCACACATGTAATAAGTAAGCAGCTAGTAAGCTGCAGGGGAAAGGCTGGGGTTTTTTAGTCTTGCATTAAGCTTATTTTTTTTCTTTCTTTTTTTTTTTTTTTTTGGTCAGAATTATGGTCAAGGCAACACCTAGAGAGCCAAGCCTTCACATAGAAGATGGCCTCACCATGCAACCTGATTTTCCTGTGTAAAAAAGAATTACTGTAATGTACTTTCATCTTCTGTTTCCACAATAAATCACTGGAGACCAATGCCTCAGCTACCAATCACCAGAATATCCAGTTACAAGAATGTCTAATTAATGGGGAGAGCTAGTAAAACAAAGAGGAAACTTTATGAAACAGGCTGGAAAAGAAATTAACTATAGACCCCATATCTGCTACTAAGAAAAGAAAAATTCAAGAGCCCTGATTTTGCATCTTGCAGCTGCACAGCACTCCCACATACTACCCATGTCAATCTGGCTCCAATATTGGAGACAGTGTGCGGAAAAGGAAATAATCAACACCATTTCAGCGGAGAAATAAATTGCCAAGTGGGCATTAAAATTTTAGTAATAAAACTAAATGCATATGCTAATCTACTCAGTATTATTTAGAAAAGACTATTTTGGAACAAGAAATGAATGATCTGCACAAAATTACAATGAATGGAGGTGTTTATCATCAAGAGGTCTTTGAGAAAGAAACAAGCAGCAGATTCCTATTAAGGTTTCAATTCATAAAAAGTTTATCACCCAATTAAAGGTGAACTGTGAAAAGTCTTAGTTAATTTTATTTCAAAAAGAGCCTGGTCTGGCAGGCTCTGGAGAACAAAACCCAGTGCTGCCAGGCATATGACCTCTGAGAGGCTGTTTAGGGCAGAGAACCTCAACTACCTAAAGTTGGAGCAGGTCCTTTGTGTTCCTCAGCTTCTACGAAGAGAATTTTCCTCTTGCTCATATTAACACACTGAATTAAAAGCACGGTTTTGCATAGCAGCAGCATTGGATGACTTGAAAGCTATTCCTATTTTATAACCTGATTTTATTCTGCTTTTGTTTGGAACAGGGTCTCTTTCACCCCTTTTGCTGTATTACACTGAAACAAATAAATAAAATTAGCAAACAAATACACAGATTCAAAGCAAACCATCGTTATGTAAGCAGACTTTTCATTCTCATTACCTGCAGAACCAATACCTGGCCTAAAAAGATTTCTCAGTCATATGCAGTTTTAAGCATGTAGCTATCTCTGTTAGTTTTAACAAGGCTTCCGATATGCTTAGCACTAAATACAAGATTATAGGTTTTGCTGGGTGTGACCAAAGAGATGACTAGAAGATAATCATACAAACCTGTTTAGAAGACTGCTTAACTGATCATGATCAAGGTAACAGTTGAATTCTTGTAGTATCCTGTGCAGGTCAAATACTGTTACACAGCCATCTCTATTTTTATCCATTTTATGAAAGGCCTTCTTGAAATCTTGGAAGTAATCCCTAAATTTATCCCAGAAAGAGAACAGATGTTTATTTTAGCTCATTTGTTACATCACATGAAAAGGATACAAACAAATACACAAAATAGGGGTGGAAGGGCAGAGAAAGATTTTGAGCTTATTTGTGTGTGGTAAATCCATATGATTTATTCAAAGACTGCCAAATTGTTTACAAATAAACCTCATTCCCCCGTCCCCCTTTTTATTTGCATGTGGAATTGCATAGCCAAAACCTCCCACTGTAAACAAATGTTACTTGGGTGATTAAGTGTTTACTCTCCCCATTCAGAACTGCAGATAGAAAATACAGTCCTCTCTTTTAAAGCCTGTTTGATCAGAGTTACAAGATGTTTGGTGTCAGCTGGTAAAATGATGAGGGTTTGGCAGCATACTTCCTGCAGTTTGAAGCTCCTGGAACTTTGATATAGTCAGAAGAACTGTTTTACAAAAAGTTAAACCTGAGCAAATCTGGGCAAAACTGGGCACAGGGCCTGACCCATGCCCAAGGGAAGAAATGCAGAACTTCTGCTGACTCATGTGGACTTAGGATCAGCATTTAAAATTTTTTCTGATATTGACTATCAATTGGCTATTGACACATGATCAAATTCAGGCCTCAAAATCCTGACTATGCCTTCCACTTTATTTTGTCTCTCATATTTCACTGACATCGGGGACCTTTTGATCAAAGTTTGGAAACCCCAGCAATATCCCTCTCCTCCTCATTCAACAAAAACCTCTCCATGTTTGGGCTCAGGAGGATAAGGCAGGTACAAATATCTTTCCTTTCTGCATGTTTTCAACCAGCAAAATTGCTTAAGATTAATGAAAGGTCAAACTAGTTGTGAACTGTGCCTTGATGTGGATTACCAAGTATACATAAATTAGCTACATATATTCAGCACTTACAAGAGGATACCCTTATGGCAAAAACAACAGGTTTTAATCTGGGTTAATAACTACAGCTGCACTCCATTTGCTTTGGGATTGCTCTTTCTGACAGCCCTAGGGTACAGAGCACAGAGTCTGGGTTCTTCAGAGAATCAGGATTTGTAGCATAAAAGGCTTATTGCAGCGATAACACTGTTCAGCCATGTAACCCACATGATCAAGCATGATTGCCTCAGTCCCTCAACAAGCTGGGCTGTGGATCTAACTACTCAGACCAGTTCACTCTGCTTCTTGTTAAGCCACCACCAATCAGGCAGCACCCGATCCTTACATCTTCTCCTTTGTATGAATAAGGCTAACAGGGAGCATGCTAAATATCATATGCTTTTTATCAGCACTCAGTAAGTCTTTCCAGTGCTCTCATGGATCTGCTCAGCAGCATCTGATCTCAGCTCCAGTTACTGGTGCTGTCTTTCCTCTCACAGCATTGCAGAATCCTTGATTTTCCATTTGTTTTCAAGAAGCTGTAAGTTCAGTACAGCCTTTACAAGAACAATACATTTTCCTTGCCAATTGTTTTTCCTAAGAATCCATCCTTTTGGAGTTTACACTTCTTATGAACAAAGAATTATTTCCCCACAGCCCTCAGGGTACAGGAAACACCATTGTGTATGCAAACAGCATCACCTACCTTAAAAAATCTGAATTATAATATGACTTTGGTGGGTTGTTACCAATTTATTATATGCTTCAGACCCATTGTACCTTCCAATATTATACGGACTAAATTAGGAGTACTGGGACTCTCTGCCTAACAAAGTTTCAACGGGAATAAACCATTTTTGAAAAACATTCCTCAAGTTTGGTGAAAGTATGGATCACTTCTCAATTTCACAGCTTCCTTTAAATGTCTTTTAAAAGTCTGAGCTCAGCTCACCATTGAATTTAGGATACTTGAATTGGAAGTAGCATGTTAAAATCCTTCATTCCCTACAAATCTTTCCAGGTTCAAAATGCTGAACAGTGCATCACTGTTAGACAGAAATTCTGGGACTTCATATGCAAACAAATTCAGCATTAGTATGTGCCATAACATGTTCTGATGTTAAATTCAATCCAAACGCAGATTCAGGTTAATGCCGAAGTCAATTACTTACAACAGGTTCAGATGTACTGACATATGGTGTTTTCTTTCACATTTTTCAAAGGTCTCGTGAGCCTCCTGTACTCTATGAGGCATATCAGGTCATAATACATTGACAACACTATGCTGTTACCTCTAAAGTGTATGCCACTGAACGCAGAAAATTTTGATCTGAGTTCGTCATATGGGCTTGGTGTGCAATGCCCTTGCTACCCGGCAGGTCGTAACCTTCATGACTTTCCGCACTGTCATCTTCTGTATAGCTTCTCCAAACCCAGCCCACCTTCTTCTGAAGTGGGGCTATTCTTTTTTTTTTTTTTTTTTCCCAATCATATTTCCAGGTATTATGTCATTCTCTGTGTTATTGTCAAGAGTAAGCTCATTGAATGCTCAAGAAAGTATGTTTTTGATCAGTAATTATTTCTCCAACTTAAATTTTATTGTAAAATTGAATAGTTTTGGTTAAAGAAGAATGTAAAAAGTCACACAGCTTTTATATTCCACAAGTTGGTCCTTTTTTTTTTTTTTTTTCTCATGTTTACAAAGTGATTTGTGTCAGCTCTGACCATAACAGACCAATAAACAAATATGTGACATTTCTTACAATCACATAGCAGAGACAAAGCTCTGCTCTCTTAGTCTCTACCTAGAATTATGGTGTTCACAAGTGCCCTAGAAGCATATGACATGCATTTCCACTAATTATTTTTTGAATAATACTGTTCATAAGCCATTTTTTGAAGATTTTGTCTATCTTTTAGCATCAATACATGTAAGGCAAGTAGTTGTCTTTATAAATGCCGTACATTTTGAGGGTTGGAACTAGATCTTTAAGGTCCCTTCCAACCCAAGTCATTCCATGACTCAGGAATGCTTTTCCCAATTTTACAGCCCAGTATTTTGTGTGGTAACTCAAAAGCTACTTGCACAGATTGTCAGTGTGATATGAACTTTCATGTAATATTCACTGTGCTAAGAGGCTTCTGGACACCCTCATTATCTTTGTGGATGGCACATTTGTAACAAATCTCTTCTATCACGTTTCCAGTTAATCTTTTTTGCCATCTCACTGTCCTTACATTTGTATTTATCTAATTCTACTTCTTCAGATTCCCCACAGTTTTTCTCCCTACTCAACATCTTCAGTACCTATTTAAGCATCCATAGCTGCTTCAAGTAAATAGCTTTTCTAACACTTTCCTTTGAAGACAAGAAAAGGATTTAAGCCTGAAGGAAGTCTTCGCAAGCAGAATGTTCTGTACAGTGATTTAAAGATGCATAGTGTTAAACCCTTGACATCCAAGGAAATTTACTTGGATCCAGCAGAAGAATCTGAATTTACATAAAATGTTTATTTATATTCATAAAAATGTGTGCAGTCATTTTCCTGAAAATATCCTTTATAGGACAGTAAATATAGGACAGTATCTGTCCTGAAAGATACACTTAGCCCCATTTATATAAGGACAATATCAGCAGCCTGCCTTTTGACGTTCCTGTTGTTAATTGGCTCTTCCATTTGTAAATTTCACAGCATTATTCCTATGTGATCCAGCTGCTTTATGAGCTTCTCTCTCATAAACAGAGGAATGTTGCTAAAAGCACAAATTGTTGTGAAAATACAATTTTATATTCTGTGTCTACTTTATTTCAGACATGAAAGATTTCTGGGCACGATCTCTTACAGTTCCTTCACCAGATTCATTTCTTTAATCAAGCCCAGAGCAAGACATATTTTAGACCTAATATTATCTCTTTCTGAGCATAAACTTAAACTACTATGTTTATCTTCACTTTCGAATTTAATTTCATATAATCCTTTAGTAGGAATTAGATTCTTGGTAGACACCCTCAGTTTCAGTAGTCTGTCTTTGTAAGTGGAGATTCGTAAGCCAAATTTTGAAGGTAACATTGAGCACCAGTTTTGAATTTAGAGGTATTTTCTCTCAGCCTGCAGATCCCTTCTGCAGCTTGTGCAAAGAATCTCTGCTTTGTTGCATGGTTGGTTTGTGCGCCCTCATACAGATCTGGGAGTGTGTGGGGTACTCTGTGTTGTTTTTGCTTACCCAGTTGCAAGGTATTACAACGTTATTTCTTATAGCTGCTGCAGTATTTCCAAATTCCTGGACATAATTTGAACCTGCGAATTTTCATATTTTTCACTTTTGTTACTTCTTACTGATAGCTCTGAAGGGTCTCTTCAAAACTGTGTATTTTCATTTCATGACATGCGGCATGTCCTCTCCCCTTTCTGATGTTTTCTACTATCCCTTACAACTGTCCTAGCTTGACTAAACAGATTTTTCCTTTTTTTTTTTTTTTTTTAAGAAAAAAAAAAAGAAAAAAGAAAAAAAGAAAAAACCCACCCTACCTTCCTGACATCTTTTCAGTAGCTTTGGATCTTGGATTCCAATCAACATCTGATCCCTTAAAATGGAATCTCTCAAAATGTCATAACTACTTGACTGATTCATTATTTTAAAATCAGACAAAAATTCTTCAAAGGATTCCTCCCTGTGCATTCTCATATGAAACCTGTGTCTTTCAAAAGTTCACACTTCCTTGGGAGTACAATATTGAACTTACTTTCAGTAGCCGCATGGATTGCCCTTTCACCCTGCCATTAAAAACACTGATAGCTTCTACTTCTGTAATATTCCAAAAGGTAGTAGTGAGCTTCCTTATGATGAATTTAGCCATTGTATATAGCTTTCAAAGCATGATGTGAATCTTTTCAAGGAAACCGCAATATTGCCAGTGTGTTTTAGAGTCTCTAAAAGCCCCTAAAGAGCTATCACCTTTTCTCTCACTTTCAAATCGCTTTTTTTCTAGATAATACCCTCCTCTATTTCACATTCTGCTCCTGTTACCATAAAAGATTCAAGGCAAAACTTGTATTGGAAAGAACGTAGAAGGATGCTATGAAAGATACACATCAGAGTGGTGCCATTGCACTCAAGATAGCTTTACTGTCTTGAATCTCCATGTATCTAATTATTAACTAACTAGTTTAGACTCCTTCAACCTCCTCTTAGATATGAGACCCTAAAGATCCAATATCTGCTAATTGGATCTATGGGTTTTAACTTATTATGTTCAGAAGCCTACAGATTTTCCAACAGAGACACAAATCAAAAATCCAAGATCTGCTGACAGGGTTTGCTTTTTTTTTTTTTTTTTTTTTTTTTTTTTTGAGTACCTGTAATGTGCCACAGCTTAAGAACTATGGCTTTACAGAGATGGGAAAGGGAGAATAGTGGAGGAGATGGGTGCTGCGCCTCAGCACCCCAAGAGACCAAGAGAGTCACACCTAGGAAGCAGCATACAGTAACATGAAAACTGAAAAAAATAAATCCTGACTACCATATGGGCACTTTGTGATTTCACTGAGATATTGGTTTGCTCCTCCCCTGGAAGATTGTTTAGCACTGCACCTCCCATCTCGCAAGGGTGTGTTTTTAGGATGTGATATGGTCCACATTTTACCCTCATTGCAAAAAAGATTCTGGACTCCTTTACAATTGTATGTTATTTTCAGTGCCATGCTGTTAAATGATAGCTCTTTGTCACCACTATCATCTCCCACTTAAATATTCCCAATGAAAGCAAAAGCTGAGGTAAAAGTCAAAACGGTTTTTAAAATTAATATTTTTGGAAAATTGAGGTATTCAACATTTTTGCACTCATTAAAGATTTCTAAGCAGTAATTATTCCACTCACAGCAGTAAATATGTGCATGGAGAAAATGAGGATTAAAACCATAGATCAAACTACATTGCCAAAAAAAAACATTCTTGCAAATGTTTTGCATTTTTCTTGAAAAGCTGGAGAGCCACTGTTCAATGTCTGTTTCTAATTTGGGCGATTTGTTCCTGTGAGTTACAACAAAAGAAAAAGGAAAAAAAGTGCACAGCAATATGTTTTGAATTGTAAGACGTCCAGAGCTTTTGTCTGCTTCACAGTGTGTACTCACAGGGCACTGAAACTGCTCCAAAGCTGTTAGGTTGAGGTTTACAGCCCTTGCAGAGAGCCTGAAGAAAGGACATGGGCTGGATGCAGCCACTGTGCAAGTAGTACTGAAAGCTTAAGCAAGATCACAGAAGGGGCAATGGGTGCTGTTCCCAGAGGTACTAAAGTGGGTTCTTTCACAGCAACTTCACACCTCATGCAACTGTCTCCTTCCAATCAGAATTTGACAGGAATCAGTGAAATGAATCATTTTTCCAATTCTTTCAAAATAAAATGGAGGCTGAGGACCACGTGGATCACCAGGGTTAGATTTTGCAGCCACTTCATCCATTTTTCTGACCAAGAACAGATCTCCTTACACTGACTTTTTAGTAGGAGGGCACAATGCCCAACTTCACTTGCCATATCTCATCTGCTCTATTTGGTCCTGGACTGGAAGGCTGACCCTTGGCTGGATTGCTTCACAGTGGTTTCAAAGCCACTACATGGTTGCATGTCATTTGTCAGACAATGGCTCAGGCGTAAGAGTCACTTATGGCTTTCTGAGGCCTCATGTAAAATCTGAGGAGTTCAAAGGCCTGGATTCGACTTCTCTTGTTCTTCTAGTTTTCCGAGAGGAAAAATCAGACAGGAACCACTATGACAGGACTGTTCCCGCTGGCCAGGAAGTGGGTGGGAAAGTACGGCAGACAAGAGAACATTCAGCAGAACCAAAAGGTGACAAGAATAGATAACAAGACTTAGTTTTGCAGACCACAAGTGGTTAAGATGTGAATCCATTCCCAGAGGAAGCCACAGGTGCCAGAAATTTGAAAAGATTAAGAACAGAACTGGATGTTTTATGTATCTGAATCAAGAAAAGCCAGAATCTAACAAATAATTATAATGCAATTTTTGAAAAGGTTATGGAAGTCCTGCCTGCAGGCTTAACCCAAATTCTATCATAACCCAGGATTAGACAGCCCTAGTGCAGGGGCAGAATATTGCACATCCATGGACTAGTAGGCTGTTCCACCTCAACTAGAAACACCTGGCTCTGGTTACTACCAGGTAACTGAATCCAGTTATCCTTGGCCCAGTCTGACAATTTCTGTTCTCTTTGAAATTACAATAAAGAAGTCGCTATGCACTTTTATGTATGCATTTGTGTGTATAGTTGCCATATACATAGGTATATACATAGTTGTTTTACCTTAGGTTCTCAAAACTAAACAATTGTAAAAGATGTGAACCTGCCACAATTTCACATCACTATTTTATTTTTACCCTGCATGTCTTCCCAGTTGAATTAATTACTCTCCAGCTGCTTCAGGGTGAGGATGTGCAGCTTTGAATCTCACTGCACAATTTCTGTTTGTATTACAGCATCTTCTCTACTTGCAGAATTGCTCTTTATTTATAGCTCTACAGGTAGGGAGGCCTTGCACTTGGCATTGCACTAAACAGGTTAGAAGTTGAAAGTTGCTGACCAAAAGAGCTCTTCATCCAAGTTTAAGAGTACAGACAACCAGCTGGTACAACAAATGGAGCAGAAGAGCCCAATATGACATAGTTTCGGCCTAAGTTTCACATCAGACAGTTACAAATAGAATAATAAGCAATGCCTATAACACAGCAGCTGCCTAACCATCTCTGCTGTATATTATGTGAATATTTTACAGGTGAAATGCTCATTGATACCTGTGTGTGTCATGAATACAGCTTATGACACTGGGAACTGCAATGCAGGTAGGAAAGCTGTGATGCTGAAAAGAAAGGAGAGCTTTGTCCTTGATTCCTTCAACCTGCCTGGAACACTGAAAAAACAGTATTAAAAAAAGCAGGGTAAAAAGCCCAAAGCCTTAGCTTACAGGCATCTCTGCGGTGTCTCTTTTTGTTGTTGTTGTTTAATGATTTCCCAAGATGCCTCTTTATCTGCAAGACAAGACTTCTCTTCTTTGTTTTTGAGTGTATCACCTTTACCAAAAATGTTATGAGGAATTATCATTATTATCAACAATAATTTATTAGCTCCCACAACATGTAGACCCTTTCCACAAACCAAATCTGTACTCTTGGAGGTATGTTTTTAACTGTTTTTTGCTCCTGAGGGTTTATAGTCCTAAATAAAAAATAGTTCAAGAGGAGAGTAAAAGCATGAGCAGAAAACACAATAAGCATCCAGATGGTGTCTGTCTACAGCCTGGAAATATAAAGTTTTAACATCATTGTAGTGGGACAGAGGATTATCCTGTTGCCTCATTTTGCTGGCAGGTGTGGGAATCCTATAGCAGCAGCAGGCTGATCACTGCTCACTCACTAGGGCAAGCATGGATCATTAGACTCCACTGTGAGTAGGATATCATTTTGTCATTTGTTTGTCAAATGCTCTTCTCAGGAGCAATGACCTATTAACTCTGAGTGTTGATTTTGTGTGATGCAGAGACTCCTCTTGCTTAGAGATAAGATGATTATTTCTCTTGTATGGAGCCAGGGTCTATCCTTGTCATGGTTGTCTTTTGCTGCTTCTATGCAGCCGTTTACTGACAATTTAACTAGTGGCTAGAGGGCTGTGAAACCAACTGTGCTTGCTACTTGGCTCTCATCCAAGGGACAGGGTAGATAAGGGACCAGAGTGTCCTGCACACACAATCATTCCAGCTAAATGAAAAGCACCTGTTGATGGTGATCCGGTAGGTCTAAGTCCATGTTGCCTGGAGCAGTCTGAGAAGAGACCTGTAGGGTGACAAATCTGCACTTGCTCTTTCCCTTCAACCTGATCTAACAGCAGTGTTCAGACTGTAACTACAAGCTGAAACTATACCAATAAACAGGCCAGGGAGTGCTCAGGACACAGAGGCCAGCTGGCACGTCTCTGCTTAGTGAACCTTCTGACATGAAAAGAGACCAGTTGCCTGCAAACTGACTATTAGAAATAGTCCTTGGGGCATTCTTGCTCCCAAACTGTGCTGGGAGAGATCAGGGAGAATCGTACTTGACACAGGCCAACGCATGACAAGGATTGTTTTGGCAGGTTATCAGCAAAGATGATTGTGTCTGAGAATGTTCCTGGACACTCTGATTTGTCAGAATAGCTACTGCCATGAAGTCTGTAAAATAAGTAATATACATCCATGGAGAATATGTTAAAAAAAGTTTCATGATGCACTCTAGGGTAGGCTTATCTCTAGCAAATCCAGGGAATAGCACTATGTATAAGCCTGGTCCAGTACCTTCAGAAACTCCTTTTCAAAGACTGTTTGGAAAATTACATTTGTATTACACACAGTAGCAGTATCATCTTAACAAACTAAACACAAACACAGGAAGTTATATGCTAAGCTCGTAAGATCAATTTACTTGATCTGTTTTTTCATTTTTCTCACATGCAGAGCTTTAGTGTGCTGTTGCTGCTGCTCTTCCAGCTTTGAATGCTTCTTTTGCTGATTATTATAGTTTGCTTTTAAACATGTATAGATGTCCACTGTGCTGTGTCTGCTGAGCCCTGTGTCAGTAGGTGCAAACTCTATCCCCAGTTTCTGTAAAAATTTTTGATGAGTAAGATATCCTTTTGCATCTGTATCATACCTAGAAAAAGAAATGCTCTTTTTAAATAATCAAGTGTTCCTCATAAAAATGCATTATAGATGATCTTAAGTGACTTAGTAGCTCAAATCTCACTGACTTCCCTTCCTTGCAGAGGTGCCATACCACACTGAGAGTGACTTTATATGAGATTCGAAAGACAGGACTTTGCTTTGTAATCACAGAAAACACTATCCTGAGCACCAAATTGTCAGGAGTATTTTCCAGCTCTCAGAACTGCTGCATTTCAGTGTCTGACTTGAGACACAGAGAACTGGGCTCCTAAAAATTCAGCCCCAAATATCTCAAACAGGTCATGCATATCTGAGATGTTCAGAACTGTAATCATCCTTCAGAAATATGGATTTAGCCTCATAAACACTCTTCATATTGTCTTAGGTATAAACCTTTCCATAGTTTTTCCCCCTGCAGTTTCTCCCCCTGCTAGTGCTCCAGTGCATGGTAATGCCTAATTTAGCCTCAGCTTCACTCTAATTCCTTTATTCAAGTTACTGACATATCAGGCACATAAGAGATTTTAGCTATTCTATAAAGGGAGGGGCTGATGGGAGTGGAGTTGTGCAGCAGATAACTACATGAAAAGGATACTCTTCAATGTGCCATGGCATCCATAAGGAATAACATTGGAAAGTAAAATCTAATGGAGTAGAAAATAATTCAGAGATGAATCAGTACTAAGAAAAAACATATATTTAATGCAGTTTGAAACCGAGAAGCAATACACCCAGGTTCTATACATTAAGAGAGAGTGATGATTTTTTTTTTTTTAAAATAGATCTGTAATGGAGGCAGGTTTTTATATAATGTCAGATACAGCTGATATCTACGCCATTTCAAACACAGTCTATAGCACAGCTCCTCTTTGTTGAAGGCAGACAAGTATTTTACCCATTTCACAACAAATTAGTTGTCTATAAAAACATTTCATGATATTATTTGCCATTTTTACACAGCATGAAATTACCTTACTCTCTTTTGTTATGCATTTGGTATGTGGCATTTTTCTTTTGACAGAATCACTTTTCTTTAGGTAGAAAATATTGTAAGCAATTTGCTCTGAAAATGAGAGGCTGGTAGCACTGACTTCAGACAGGTACATAATACAGACTCTATGGACCTCCTTGATGGAAACTTTCTGTGTATTTCCAAGCTGACCTGAGACACTTGGAACTGACTTTCATGCACCACAAACTAACGCAAGCATTTTGTGTGTATAAAACAAAATTGATGAAAAGGAAGTTAATTTAGCTGGTGACCTAAAGTGCCATTCAAAGAGCAAATGTATGTTAAAGGGATCAGTAATACTGAAATCAAGAGAAAATCCTGTCCTTGAATTCATGGGAAACTAATCTACCTAACTGTATTCTTGAGCTCAGTGTTATAAGATGTAGCCTCCTGTAACATGGTGTCATGACCTAAGGTCACGATCATAACAAAATAAAATATTTCTTGTGCAGCGTAATCTATTGTCATTCGCTGCACTACCAAGGGCTTTGTAATCCTATGAAAGATACATTATTGCAAGAGCTAATCATTTATAGTTGTCATACCTTGGCCAAAGCTTCTTAAAGTCTTCTGGGGTGACTGGAATGCCAAATCTGAACAAGACTTTTTTCAAGTCCCCTGGCTGTATAATGACATTTCCCTCACTGTCAAATTCCTGAAAATTCTGGAACATAAAAGAAATCATCACAAGATGATTCTAACAAGAACCAACAAGTTTGACTATATGTTTGATCTCTCTATAAGCTTAATGAGTAATGGGAATTGAGAAAGAAATATAAAATAATGCAATAACACGTCCGATTTTCTTTTTTTTTTCCTTTTTTTTTTTTTAATGTCTGCCCCCACCAAATTGTTTTTTTACTATTTCCTACTTGATGGATGTGCAACTTTCACAAGCTTGAATGAGGATTGACATCATAGGTCAAACAGATTAAATCAAGGTGGTGTAATCTGTAAGTTTCTTACTGATGGCAGATACAGGGACACGAGCATAAGAATTATGCTTGCAGCTGTGGGTACACCCATTGCTGAGGTATGCCAGTGGAAGATGAAGGCACTGGAAAATGGTAGACATGCAGATTTCCTTGCAAACTTCTTCTATACCTAATATGAATGAGATTTTGCCTTTTTTTTAATCGTTCATTTTACAGTCTACCAGTACTATCGTCCAATTTATGCAAACATTTCATGAAAAAAAAATATTATTTTTCCTTGAGCTATTCTATTGTTGAAATATTGCAACTACTCAACAAATTAAAAAAAATGCTGAAAAAAATTATAAGACAGTTTTGTGAGAGTCTCTTTGGATGGTGTAAACGCCCCAAATCAATGCTTCTGTGTGCAGGGCAACACTGGTAGTCAGTAAAGCAATAGGTATGTGTTTGTGTACAGCACGTAATCGAATAGGCCTCGGATGAATCCCATAATTACTCTTATAACAGAAACATTAAATAAAACCAACAATAGTAAAACATGAAGTTAGTTTCAGAAATAACTGTAATAACATCTACTATATAATTAGCATTACAAAAATTGAGCATTATTCAAATTGTTTTTTTTTTTTTAACTCACACAGTAAGTTTTTATCATTAATGAGCTGTTTTGCATGGGTCTTTTTGCATATTTATAGACTCTGAAGATCAACATTGCATAATGTTCTGAAATCTATTAGTGCTGCTTATTTATTTAAAGAAAACATTCTTCTTACCCTTGCTAGGTCATGCCATCTGGTTCTTGCTTTGATAACAAGGTAGTAATGAGCCTGATCACAAGCTAGCTCTGCATCCGTTATTATCTGTTTGCTTTTTGTTGATTGTTTTTTTTTTTTTTTTCTCAGAAAATAAAAAAATAAAATAACAACTGTGTTTTACATTAGTGGGATCTTTAATCTCTACAAGTTTCCTTTACTTTTGTTGTTCTTCATGGTAGTTGTGGTTTTGTTTCATAGTTTAAGATACCCATTAAGAACTGTTACTTCACATCTGTGCAAACAATTCTTTAAATATTGCCTTATTTCTCTAGCTGCAGGTTAGTGAAGATGTTTTAAATTTTGTAATTCCCTATTTATTTTCAAATCAATGTTGTTCAATTCTCCCTCAAACTCAAGAGCCCGCGTGGATCATTTGTACGCATAGAAGGAAATGTTAATTATCTCTGAAACAATTAAATCCTGGAGTGACTCCAGGAAGATTACCCTTGATTTACATCAATAGCTTAGAACAAAATTGTCTTTGTGAACCACCAAGGCATGGCTAGTAAATTTAGGGAGTAAGACCCACACTTGCAAACAAATTCAATCACTACCAAGTGCCTAACTTCTGGGACCTGGTGCAGTCTTGGCAGGTAGGGAAACATGGGTGCCTCAGATCAGCATCCGGCACAGCTGTCACACTGCACAGAAAGGTGACTAAATCCACACGCTATGCAAGGACACATCTTACTGAGAATTGAGGGAATGTTATGTCTCACTGTTCTTCGAAATTGTGCACCTTCCTCCACATAAGAAGATTCCTTCTTCTGGTGACCACTTCTCTTCAGCCTTTCAAAGCACTTCCAGTTAGAAAATTGAGGAAAGCCTGTTAATTTCTCTTAACACACTATGTTCTAGCACCAGTTTCTTCCCTGTTGTCCTGGTTTCAGGTAGGACAGAGTTAATTTTCCTCCTAGTAGCTGGCAGGGTGCTATGTTTTGGATTAGAATGAGAAGAGCGCTGATAACATGCTGATGTTTTAATTGTTGTAGAGCAGTGCTTACACCAAGCCAAGGACTTTTCAGCTTCTCGCTCTGTTCTGCTAGCGAGCAGGCTAGGGATGCAGCAGGAGCTGGGAGGGGACAGACCCAGGACAGCTGACCCAAACTGGCCAAAGGGGTATTCCATACCATCTGACGTCATGCTGAACAATATATAGGGGTGGCTAGCCGGGGTGGAGGGGGGGGGGCCGGCTGCTCGGGGATAGGCTGGGCATCGGTCAACAGGGTGGTGAGCAATTGCATTGTGCATCACTTATTTCATACACATTATTACTATTAATACTATTATTATTATTATTATTATTATTATTATTATTATTTTCCCTGTCTTAATAAACTGTCTTTATCTCAACTCACAGACTTCACTTTCCCGTTTCTCTCCCCCATCCCAGAGAGGGAGGGGGGAGGGTGAGCGAACGGCTGTGTGGTGTTTGGCTGCCAGCCGGGCTAAACCACAACACCTGTCTATTGCTTTATAAACAAATACTGCAGACACAAGGCTTCAGAGCCTGGTTCAGCTGCACTCTTGGATATGCTCTCATACAAGTGACAGAAGAATACCAAGTCTACAGAAGAGGCAAGACGCAATAACGACATCTGGACTGCCTGCTGTGTTCTTGTACCACCCATGGCACGTGCAGAAACAGAACCAGGTCCTGGAGAACTGCTGCATTGCGAACTCAGGCCCTTCCGAGCTGCCAGAGCTCAGGGCTTCAGCCTTTGCTGAGGGTTCCATCTAGATTTAGACAAACGATTGCCACAATAATCTATTTTAGGTGCCTGGGAACCTGTTGATTTTTTCCCCACTCCCACCATTTGAGAGAAGATTCCATAAACCTAAACTATTCACCAGCAGAAATGGTCTAAAAACTTGGCTGGGAAACAGAAGAGTGTTCTGAAGGCTTTTGAACACCACATTATCATTACTGGACTTCTAAAACAGTAATAGTATTTGAAAAGAGAAAAACCTGGAGCTAAATCCAAACTGTTTCAATGCCTAGCTAAGTCCAAGCTGAAACAGAAATGACAGTGAGACATTAATTGGTCTCAGACTCCTACTGTTTGCAAGACCCAGTCACCATCAGTTTCCTTTCCTGTTTGTACTGGGTCGGTCTGGGATGTTAACTTTCCCTGCAGCAGCCCATACAGTGCTGTGCTCTGCACTTGTAGCTAAAACAGCAGTGGTATCACACCAGTGTTGTGTCTGCTGCTAAGCATTGCTGGCACAGAATCAGGACTCTTTCTAACCCTCCTAGAGGTGGGCAAAAATGTGAGAAAAGAAACATCACCAGGGTAGCTTACCGAAACCAACCAAAGAGATATTCTATACCATATGATGTCACACTCAGCAATAAAAGGTGGAAAAAGGAAGAAGAGGAGGGGGGTGGGCTCTTCTTGTGAAAACGTCTGTCCTCCTTCCGAACACCGGCTACGTTCGTTGAGGCCCTGCTTCAAGGACGTGGTCAAGCATCGCTCATTTGTGGGAAGTAGAGAGTAATTTCTTTCCTCTGCACCTCCACATACCCTTTACTTGTTTTGTTTAGTTCTCCCTTTCCCCCTCCCTTTTCTCCTTTCCCTTTTTTTCCCCCCCTTTAGTTAAATTGTTAATTGTTTAGTTAAATTGTCTAGTTAAATTGTTTAATTAATTATAATCTTTCCTTAATAATTATTTCTTTTTTCCTTTAATTAAATCATCCTTATCTCAACCCGTGAATTGTTCTTTCCTTTACTTCTTCCCCTCCTCATCTAAGGAGGGGGAGTGAGAGAGCGGTTGTGGTGTTCAGCTGCCTAGCACAGTAAAACCACCACACTGTTTTAGACTGATGTCCTTGATTCACTCAGTTGTCCAATTCAGAAAAAAAGAAAAGCAAACCAAGCAGATAAATATTAGTAACAACAGAGCCAACAGTAATGCTGTAATAGACAAATGAAAACTGGGAAATAAGCCTATGTGTATATATCACATCTTCATTGCCACAGCAGAGATGAGACGCTCATCAGGAGGTTTTTCAGTCCTGCTGTACTACTGTACCTTGTCATTATTTTTTATGAATTTCTCTGTTTGCATAGTTAAACAGTTTCATACTGAGTTTTTAGAATGTATTTTTAGTGCCTAAATGATATTCATTATTTCATAATTTCTGCATTATTTCAAACTTTAAAATCTCAGACATTTTAGGCAGCTTCACTTCACATAGTAAAGGGGGCTGCTGCAATACTCTCCCTATCCTCTGCCCACTCTGCAGCACCTCAGCATTTCTGTGCACCTGATCTGGTCTACACCCAGTTCCCTAGTGGCATGAAGGTCTGGAGCGGAGGGCCTAGGGCTATGGCAGGGTACATTGACAATTAGATTAGTCTCAGAACTGACAGAAATGATTTCTGATTCCCAAAACATGCCCCTATTTCTGCATGCTTGTGAGATACAGCCCAGTTGTCTAGCTCAGAGGTTAGCTCAGCTCTAAGACTCCAATATGGTTACCAGTATATATATTTAACATTATGTATTTAAACAAACCCCAGGGTAATTCCACAATTTTAACTTAGAGGTGGATTTAACATCTGATTTTTGTCCTATAATCATGGAGCACTTTATAAAGCTACCCAACTTCAGCTTGATAAGGAAATATTAAAATATATTTTCTTTCAATCATACCTAATACCAATTTTCACACAGCATATTCATTTCTGTAAACACATCAGATTATTGTAGGTACAACTCAACTTTTTCTTTCTTACTTGCGAGATGGCACCAGCCGAGGGTGTACATCCTCAGTTTCCTGGGTCTGGAACAGCTGACAGAATTCTTGGTAATTTAACGTGGTGGTCAGGTTCATTCCCAAGAAACCAAGTAGGTGCAAGAACTTCTCATCTCTAAGACCACATAGAAAGCTGTCCAAGAATTGCTGAAAGTCAGGCATGTTGATGATACCATCATGGTTACTGTCTGTTTCACGGAAGGCAGAATAGGTGTCCTAACAAGGAATATTTAACTAAATATATTCAATATGTCAACTACATATTTTAAAACACAAAAAATATTGCTCTAGACTTGTTTTGACAACAGACAAATATTTTAATGCAGTTTAAGAATACAAAACACCAATAATACTGCCTTACTTAACACTTGGGTTAGTCTGCAATAAAGTGTAGTCCTATTGCTTTCATCTTAAGCATGTACAGAACTGAGCAAAAGCAGCGAGCATCAAAAAGTCATGCCCCCAAAATTTACAAAGTAGCCTCCACTTTCCATCAGTACCATACTGAGAGGTGACTCATCTTTACCCATCGTCTTGCACACCCTTAGAAAACCTGGTATGAAGAGAGACTTTACAGCAATTAATCTTCTAGCTGAACACATTCTCCCATTAAAATAGGCGTAAAATGCTCCAACACCTTTCAAATGGTGCAGATCTACAGAAATCCGAAGTAATACCTGTCAATATGATCAACTTTTTTAGGGGTGTCCAGGCTGGTTTGAACAGAGGACCCCACAAGACCCCCAGAGGACTGCTGATCTTTCCAGTTCTCCTAGTGAACAGGGATAGAATGAACTGAGCAAAAGGCTAATGACTGCAGCTTCTTTCCTTTTGTAAAATATGCTATTTTGTATGCTGTGCATATCCATGGTAGGATTTCAAGGGGTACATTCTAATGGTTGTTACAGAAAATAATAAGTAAACACAGAAAAGATGGAAAACAACTCTTGATTAAAAACACCGTGTTGCAAACTTTAGGGACTAAGAATCTCTTCTTTAAAGATCACTGTCATGAATAGATGGACTGTTCCATGAATGAGTAGCACGGAATTATTCTCCCCTAATTGCAGAACCTTTAATAGCTATGCTCACAAAAGGATGGGAAAAAATAACTCGGATTTTATTTTCCTGGCAAAGGCTGCAGAGAAGACAATTAGTGGGAAAAAAAGTTTTTGCCTTGAAAACTGAATGTATTTGAAATGGAAATTTCTGAGAACACAGAAGACATGAAATCTAGCATAGTTTCAAGTCACTTTTCTGACAGCTCCTCCAAACCAACTTTTAGAACAAATGTTTGTATCACAAGTAGCAACCAGCTTCACTGCCCAAAGCAACTCATGTCTTGATGTATTTACCCCATAGACTTCAATCAGCCCATCATTAAGCTGACTGAGACATTCTTCAGCAGTCATGTAGCGATATTTAGCATTATTTACTCTTTGGTTTAGGCTGTTACATAACGTAGTTCCTGGCCCATTCAATCCAGCATTTGGAATAGAGAAATCAGAGTGACAAATTTTGAAAAGATGGTATTAAACATATCTGATAAATAGCACTGTAATATACCATAAATAAAACAAGAAACTCTGCAATCATGTTCTTTACAGCCCAAACATGATGACGTATGTAGCTGTATACAATACTAGGGGTGTCCACCCAATTTACAGTAACTGCCTCAGCTGCTATAGTTTTCCCAGTACAAGGTGAAGAAAGATCCTAGTGGACAGTTTCAGTGGAGGAAAGCACAGATGAGACAAGGTCTTTTGCTTTTCCTTTAGCCTTCTCTGGAGTCTGGCTCTTTTGAGGAAGGAAGGTATCAGACTGGGGGATGAGAAGAGGAATACCGTGAAAGCCATGATTTGCTGTTGTATCGTCTGTCTCAGTGAGGGAACTCATGGTCTGCAGCTGCTGCAGACAATGTCACAAAAATTAATTTGACTTGTCTTTGACTGTGTAGTACAACTACTGCATGCTAGACCATCTCCCCTGAAGCATTTCTATCACAGCTAAGCCCTCCTCTGTTTTGAATCAACGTAAACTATTTCAGAAGACCTGACATCAAAATGATCCTTACTTTCCAGTTCAGACAGAGTATCTCACCTCAGACTATTTCGCCTGATGTTCCTTTCCAGTAAGATTTAGTCCTGCACAAATGGCAGCTTCACATTTTCACAATTTTAATTTGTTATTGCACAACCCAGCAGGATCAGGAATAGGAGACAGCCAGCTTCCCAGCAGGGCACATGTGTACTTCCAGTCCTGAAGGGCTAAGGTATTTTTAGGCCACAGAAAAGCTATTTTGGTCTCTGTTCCAGATCTTCCTGATTCCTTCTGCATATTGTACAGTGATACTCCAGGAAACCATTTCACCATGGTTTTGGGGAAGAGACTAAATAACATATTTTGACGTCTCTTGAGCATTTTATAATTTTTCTACAACGTATGGGGCATACAGGGGATACACAGCAAAAGCATAAATGTCACTGGACAAACGGAGAAGATTATCTGTGAATGAGCTCTTTGCTATGAAACCTCCACACTACATCCCAGTGTCCCGTCTCACACGGATATGCGCAGTGTTCATTGGCATATTTGCTTTGTTGAAAAGGTGGTTTTTTTTTTACACTAAATCTTCCTTAGGTTTATAGAGACAACAGTTCATCAAGAAAGACAGCAACTCCTAAAACCTAACCAGGTGAGCCATCCCTATGCAGCAAAATGGTTTACATAGCTGAAGCTACAACAAGATTACACTGTACAGCATGTAGCCTCCCAGAAACCTTTGGATGAGAAAAAAAAATAGCAACACCCGTATGTCTTCCCATTGATTAAATATTGCCACCAGCTTGTAGGTATGTCTTCCTTCATATGGTTAGCAAATTTCTAGTATGCTCTATTATAACTTGAAAGTAATTCACATCAGATTTTAAAACAGGAAAAACTTACAAAAAACATATGCACTGACATTTCAGTACACCTTCCTCCTCACTGATAAGAAAAATTCTAAATTAATGGTCTGTCCTCAAGGAATGTTTCCTTTCTTTTTATATTATTTACATACTCCTCCACACAAAGAAACCCCCTATAGCTACTTGATGAGATCACTAAATTGTATTCACTGCATCATTTTTTCATTTCTCCCGATTTGATTCTACAAACTGTACTCACCCATACAGACACACGCATCCCTCCCTTTTTTCAGTTCCAGTCTGTATTGAATTTTAGTCAAAATTTCTACTCATGTTATCTTCCTACTAAAGCTTACCAGAAGAAAACTAGGACTATTTACCAGTAATATAACTATAGACAAAAGGGTCAGACTTCTCCCTACCTTAATAAATTATAGAAAAATAGAAGTTAGGGCTTCTTTTTCTTTCCCTTCTGACATTTGAGACTTACTTTATATCAAACACTTCCTCTTACAACTATGAGATAAAGTAACATCCTGAAAGAAAATCTGTGATTCTCAAAATTGATAAAAAGCAAAAGCTTTAAAAACAGGAAAAATACTGTTGATTCTTGACTTAAATCAAAAAGCTAGCACACTCACTTTCACCCAGACCAATCTGCTTCAAATGTCATTTATTAGGCTACTGGATGAAAGCACGTTATATTGATGGACAGATGTTTAGTCAGCTGTAATCACAAACTTCTAAACTTCAAGGTCTGAATGAAGAAAAGTCTGAATATTATGTCAGCCAGCCACAAGTCAGCTCTCCCCCTTGTCTTAGATCTAAAAAAGAAATAATGACAGCAGAAAATAATAGCAGTGTGGAAAATAGTAAAACCACACCTCTGACAAACACAACAGAGGCATAATACAGAGGCATAATACAGTTTTAACATTCAAAAGCACTACTTTAAATTAAAGCCATAAACCAATAAGTAACCAGATCACACCACAGAGTTCCAGCTGTATATAGCACCACTAAAAAACTTATCACTAATGGCTTACTAACAGATCTTTCATTCCTGAAACGAATAGTTATTGTCTCTTTTTTTTTTTTTTTTTAAACACAGAACAAAAAATGTTTCTGGACACCACTATGACAAAATCATTTGTTGTAATTTAGGATATAACGCAATCCCCAGACTGTGAATAAGAGTAAGAAATGACGGTGACGACAACACACTCTAGGCAGAGAGATCAGTCGGTCACTCTGCAATCTGTTAGTCACTCTGCAATCTCCATCACACCTCTCTATGGACTTTTGGCCACATCCCATATGTTCCAGTTTCCCTCCAGCCCTGGGTCAGCTACTCAGCAGTTTAACTGGATCAGAAGTGAAAGAACTACAGAGAAAAAGGTCATCCGTGTGCTAAAAATCATACCATTGATCTCTTCCTAATTTCACAATAGTATTTTCTTGAAAAAGAAAAGTTCTGTACCTTCCATGAAAGGATTTTTTCATGCTGTATTGATGCTAAAGTTACTTTACCTTCCAATGTCGCGACAAAATCCAGATAACTCAACCCTCCATCTGCTACCCCTAGCTTTTTTGTTAGTAGATTGAATTGACCGTCATCCACTGGCATGCCATGATCTTCAACATTTGTTACAAGAGAAATAAAATAAGCTATATAATGGCCCATTTTGTTACTTAATATGCCACTTCGAATAGTAAAAGTCTGGATGTTTTATCCTATGGCTCAACTTGAAATTACTCTGAAAATTGTTCTCTCTTCCTTATATTTGCAGTAAACCATTTAAATATAGATCTACTCTGCACAACTTCAATTCTACACAGAAAGAGACAGAGCAAAATTAGACTATTTTTGAGACTGGCATTTTAAGCAAAAAAACCAAGTGACAGACTAAGATTAAATTTCACCTGGGAAGTAAAAAGTGAGAAGAAATAAAGTTCACTCATTTAGCAGACTGGAAGAAATCTGTCATTCGTAGAGTTTGCTACTACCACTTTTCTCCACACACCTGCCAAAAGTACTTCCTGGACAAGAAATGCTGCAGAATGCTTTCAAATCGCTGAACCATACATAGCTGCAGCCAGGTGGAAGGTTAAGATCCCTTCTCGGTTGCTGCTCTTCAAAGAAGATTTGGGGATCCATGTTAGGTAATCTAATTTGGCAAAATCCTTCTGATCTTTCTGTGTTCCTCCTATGTCCCCTTCTCTCTCTCTCTCTCTCTCTCTCTCTCTCTCTCTCTCTCTCTCTCTCTCTCTCTCTCTCTCTCTCTCTCTCTCTCTTATTTTCCAGACCCTCTGCCTCTCTGTCTCCATCTAAGAGCCAGAGTGCTCCAATATGGCAGCAGTCTCTCATTGTAATGTTACCTGGTAGGTGACTGTAGAGGGGTCCCTGTTTTTCTTCCCCTTTTCCCACCTCCTGTTTCCCTGAAAAGTTGTAGTTGCAGCCCTTGCTGCTGCTGAGGGCTTCCTGTAAAACCTTTCATTACTTTCAGCTGCTTTGTAACTCCTGATTTAGGTGTTTCCCTTTATAACTATCCTGCACAGCTCTGTCCTGGTTCTCCAAGTGTTCCTACAGTGATTACTCCTGTTATTATATTTTAGTTAATTGCACAGATTAAAAGAAAAAATTCATTAAATGGCAGAACTCATAAAGAGTGTTAAAAATAAGAATAATTAGCAAATTAACATTCCTTTCTATGGATGTAAAGCTTCTGGATAAGCAAGTACATTTTATGTTCAGTTGAATAAGAATTTACCATTAGATCAAATACATAAATAGTAGCGATAAGAAAATCTGGCCATACAAATCCAATCAAAGCTGAAGAGAATCAGTCACAATAGCAATGTTGGTGACTACAGCCTCAACTATTAGCACTTTCATCTAGAGAAAAAAAAAAAAATGATAAAATTCTTCCAAAACTACATGCAAGATTAAGCCATATTAAATTCTAAGACTAGGTCATAGTCTTGTGCTGAATAGCTCACAAAATACATAGTTTCTAAGTCTTATTTAAAGGAAGATGATTGATGACAACCTCACAGTGAGGAGATACTGTAATCCTTCACAAAAGTGAACCCACATATATAATACAAATTGTGGATGTTACTCCAGGACACCTGACAAAACTTCAGTTGCCATCTTCCTGATTTCCAACTACATTAATAATAATCCAAGTCCCAAGGTGCAAAGGCAAGGTCTATGCCTTCTTTCCCTGCTACTAGGAGAGTCAGGCCAGTGAAGCCAGAGGCGCTACATTACCCTTTGGTAAAGGAAATGAAGTTCTGCATCCCCCTTCACTAACCTTCATCATACCTTTGGTACTGCATAGGCAAGCAGCTAAAAGGTGTCCTTATGCTGTAAGTTGTAAAGAAACACACAGACAACTGGCAGGGTTGGTATAACCCTACAAAGGCTAACTGGCGATTTTATGTCTGTAGTTTTTAGTTATTTAGACATACAATGATAAGTTATCCTTCAGAGGAATGTAAGTGTGTATTCTGTCCCTTAGTGTCCCTTCTGTCCCTATTCCTCCCTTAGTGCTACTCTTACATCATGTTATCCAAATAAACAGAGCTTATCCACTTCCAAATTATGCAGACATCTTTTGCCCATTTTTATGGTTTGGCCTGGAATAACAAATCCAAACGCAAACATCCTTTTATGTTTACCACTATACTATTTACTGTTCGAGTAACTGGTTCCACCCTGGAGGACAAGCAACACTGTCCAGCTGTACATTGGCTACCTGGCTGCTCTAGGTGAGTCTGTAGGTCAGAGTAGTACTTTTCAAACTTGACATAAATGTAGGCAGTGAGGTTGGCACACCTCCCCAGCTACAGAGTCAGGATCCAGTCAAAGAAGAGTAGACAATGTAGATCACTTAACTTCAGCGTTACCCAAAAATGCATCACAAAATACCCAACCATATGCACTTAGGACAGGTTACATTGCCTGAATATTGGTGCCCAGTGCCATCTATGATAACATGATGTATCAAAAACATTTACACGTGGCTTGCAGTTGTGATACGGGGCGTCCCACATTCTTCTGAAGCAGAAATTGAAGGCCAGGGTAGATTCCCCACAGTGCTTACAGTGGTAGTAGACACCTATTTCTAGATATTCTTCTAGAGAGATCAGGGGGTTTTGGTTGACGGCAAGTTGAGCATGAGCCAGCAGCGCGTGCCCTGGAAGTCAAAAGGGCCAACTGTACCCTGGGGTTCATCAGGTATGGCATTGCTAGCCAGTCGAGGGAAGTATCAGTCTGCTCTGCTCTGGTGCAGCCTCGCCTCGAGTACTGCATGCAGTTTGGGGCACCATAGTATAAGAAAGACATAAAATTGTTGCAGAGTGTCCAAACAATGGCCACAAAGATGATAAAGGGTCTAGAGGACAAGACGTGAGAGGAGCGGCTGAGGTCCCTTGGTTTGCTCAGACCAGAACAGAGCAGACTGAGGGGAGACTCACGGTGGCCTGCAGCTCCCTCATGATGGGAGCAGAGGGGCAGGCGCTGAGCTGTGCTCTCTGGGGACGGCGACAGGACCCAAGGGATTGGCATGGAGCTGGGACTGGGGAGGGTCAGGCTGGGTGTTAGGAAAAGGTTCTTCACCCAGAGGGTGGTCGAGCACTGGGATAGGCTCCCCAGGGAAGTGGTGAAGGCCCTGAGCCTGCCAGAATTCAAGAAACGCTTGGACAATGCTCTTAGACATAGGGTTTGGTTTTTGTGTGGTCCTGATTGGACCCAGAAGTTGGACTTGATGATCTTGTGGGTCCCTTCCAACTCGGGATATTCTATGATTCTTTATCTACCACTGAAACTCCACAAGCTCTGGGATGAAAAGCAGCTGTTCTCCTAAACAATTCGGGGCAGGGGTTGATGAACATCTTGGTAGAAATGTCAGGGAAGTTAAAGCAGGAGCAATGCAAAAACTCCCAGCTGAAATTCCACTTGGACGAAGTGGTTAAAACCCCTTTGTTTTGTAACAGGTTCAGAGATTTTTGAAGATCACAAGTGATGGTGACTCAGTTTCAGCTTGCATTTCACCTGGAAATACACATGCCCAGACAGCTCCCAGAGACATAAGGTAGTCAGCCGCTTCGGTTCTAACAAGAAATCCCTTTTAATCACCCTTATTCACAGAGCTCTCATCCTCATTCAGTTCAGAGGAGGCTTATTTCACTCAGCATAACAGGCAGGGCAGACCAAGACTATTGCAGGGAAACAGGCCTTTTTTTTTGAATGATGAAAAGCAGCAGCAACAGCAGAGCAGAGCTCCTGGACAATATTCCACCTAGCTGGACTCTGCTGAGCTTGCAGGGTTCAAGAACACCACAGGGCAGTATTGTATATATGTGGCTGCACATAGATTATGATTTTTTATCCTTTGCTTATTGCCAAAACTTCAGAAATATATCATGACTAGTGTAATAAAAAAAAACAATGAAATCACAAAGATTAACTTTCAATGGCTTCTGTTATTAGACAAATATCTTAAATGTGAGTTGTATGCAGACAGCAAATGGAGAAGATAAAGCAGCAGGCAGAATGAGTTTATTCTCCCTAAGAGTGACAAAATGCATGTTACTGCATTAGCTGCAGGCAACAAATAAGCCTCTTAGGTATCACATTGTAGTGTAATTGCAGCAACCAAAGCCAGTATGTCCCAAAGGTATGTGCCACAAATATCAGATCTATATGGCAGGGATGAGTTGCACTTTAACACATTCTTAATACGTGTATTGTTAACAAGAAAATTTTAAGAGAAAATAAAAATGTTTTGTGTGTTTTGTCCTCCCTCTTTCCCTTCCCTTCATTTCAAAGCAATTTCACTTTCTGCACACAATTGCAGAAAGATATCTACGTAAGGGTATGAAGATGTGGCTAGATATAACTATAGTGTTCATGGGGGAAGACGCTATAGTAACTGAGCGTTCGTCTTATCATATGCATCATGCATTCATGTTAAGACGGAGGGAAAAGAAGGCAACAGATCTGTCATCCCCTTACAGCCAGTACATTTGCCTATGCAACAGTAGCTTGGCAAAAACACGTGCAACCCATGGAACATGGATGGGAAAATGATGTTTATTGCTGAACCACAGTAAAAATAGATTGGGACAAATTTTCCCAAGGGACTGTGCAGGCCATTTTCAAAGGTACAATTCTTTTCTGACCTTCTGATAGTATCTGGACAAAGTGTAGAGTATGAATTACTGTCATAACACTATTTAGCAGCAGCTCTTGCTTAAACCTAGGCAGACAAGGGGAGCATTACTGCCATCATATCTCTTTTCCTGCCCCATGTCAACTTTCAGCAAAGCATTTTGGTTTGAAATGTGGAAAGAAAGAAATGTACAGCTGGGTGCCACCGGCATCACAGCTACAATCCCAAATCCATGACCTTAAGAGTCTGTCTAAAGGACAACACGCAGAGTTCGATAAGCAGTCAAGGCTGCGATGGGCCCTGGGAACACCACATAAAAACATACCTCAAAAAGACATACAAAATCCAGTTGGAATCCTTGGCAAGTAAAAACTATACAATTTCAACACAATCATATTGTTGTGGATTCTTTTCCCCAACATATTACAGTGGAAAATTACAACATGCTCAAATCAACTGAACTCAAATAACAGTTAGAGGAAGGTTCTCCTTTCCTATTGGAGAACAGTCAACACTCTGAAATGCTACTAGATGGCTTTAGGAGATATCCCTTACACAACTCCTTTGAAGACAGCCAGGGACCCCAGGGAGTGCCCCCAACCTCAGCATGATTACAAGCCACACTGCAGTCCATGAGAGGTTCAGAGGAGGATGAAGCTCAGAAATCTGAAATATGACATAAAACTAGTTGACTTAATTCTCACTAAAGTGTCATGCTACATCTGTTAAGAAACTTATTCTTCATGTAACAATATCCAGTTCCTAACAATTACTACTGTGGAGTTACAAAGACAGTTTAAAAGACTCTGAGTTAAGGCTAAGCAATTCTTTAAGATATGCCCACTCACTTTGCATAAGAGGTGTATTAAGAGCTGACATGAGACCTCCAAGTTCCAACCGTGTCTCGCAAATCCCAATTCATACATGTTCTTTTTGACACTGCAAGCTGTTGAAGCTTTTAAGGTGAGATGCTGCTACAGGATAACAATTTTATGTCTTTTAACACAAGCTGAGAACCTTTCTCATACAATAACCTGCATGAGGCCTGTTTAGCTCATTAGTGACTGAAACAATCCTGAAGGATTTAACCCTAGCTGTGTGAGCAGGCACAATGAGAAGACAATAAGCATTCTTCTGGAAAAAGCACAGGAGAGAGAAAAACATTTTTCCTACCTTCTGCAAGCCAGCTTTACTGATTTTACCATGTGATTTCTTGTTGTAGGTAAAAAAGCTTTCTTTAATAGTTGCTGCCTGTTGTATTACTCTGTCCGTCAGCCTTTTAATTACTTCATCAACAGTTCTATTCTTGGCATATATGTTAGCTTGATCTTCAATCTGCTTCCTTCTAAAATTGAAAGATTGTGCATGAAGACAAATTGCTTATTTTTTGTAGTTTCAAATATTTGATTCAACAATAATGAAGACGACTAACTACAAACAAGACATGGACACAGAAGTTTTTTTTGATACAAAAAAAAATGACAGGTTGATCAAGTAATAGCGCACATTGATTCCAAGGCCTATATTGTGCAAACCTTTCTTAAGTATGGCTGGTTCTTAAGAAGAGCTTGCTTTTAAAAATACAAACAGACTGACATTGCTCTGCAGTATTTATTTTGCAAATGGAGATCCTAGACCTCCAAATCACAGGCTTAGTTTATAATGAGCCTGGGTTTCTACATCAGCTAAGGACCAACCTCTATCCTTTAATACATACTGAGTTAACATGAGAGGACTAAGCCAACATGAAAGAAGTTAATTTATGTCTTTACATTGATTACATCAATTTTTAGAAGGAAAAAATGTCACTTAGGACATATCCTTTTTTCCTGTGAAGGTGAAATTTCCTCTTCTTTGATCCCAAGTAGGTCACTTCCATTTTTTTTCCTTTGTGAGGAATGGACAGCATACCTTTCTTTTTCAGGCCCTCTAAGAAAGTTCATAGATATGAACTGTATACTCTTTCTGCTGCAATACCACAACCTTCATCAATAAGCCATTAATGTAAATAACAATTAAATATTTAATAACTTTAAAACACAGAAAATAAATTAAATTAAAGGGTATGTAATGTGTCCCACTTGTACCTATTTTGCCTTTGTTATGGATTTACCCCATGAAAATGAATTATAGAACAATTACTTTTGTTTAATCTGAGAGCATGTATTTCCATATAAGCAAAATGCAGAATTATTCAGCACTCCTATTTTTATAGATTTATTAGGTACATTTTATAGTATTTCCTAAACTTGAAGATAATCTTAAAATTTTAACTCTCTTTCTAAAAATATGCTACTGAAAAGAGTTATTCTTTGATCTGAGTAGCACATAGAAGATTAACTCTAAGCATCCCAAGAGGAATCAAAAGATGACAGTTACTGGTGGATCTCTTCTGAGTAAGTCAGGTGGACTCATCTGCTGAAGTGACCTGGTCTTCTGAGAGGTCTGCTATCTTGTCTGAATACAAGAGATTGCCAAAACATTACCAACTTTACCTGCCGCATCCCATTGATTAATATGCTCTCCTGCTTATCCACACAGGCCTTGGCATGAATGACCCCAAGAAAATGAAAAAGTAAACACAGGACAGGTGAAGAAGGTAAATTCAAATGTTCTTTATATTGTTCCACTTTACTGAAGTTCAAGACTGAAGCAAAGGCTGGGTGTATCCTGGAAATAAATGAACGATTACTTGCAGCATGTCATCTGGAAGACTATCTTCCTTGTCAGTGGCTTATTCTTGGAAAGCTTGATAACTTCATAATAACCTTAAGTACTGTGTGTAGTTTTGGGCGCCACAGTATAAGAAAGTATAAAACTGTTAGAGGGTGTCCAAAGGAGAGCTACAAAGATGAAGAAGGGTCTGGAGTGCAAGACGTACGAGGACTGGCTGAAGTCACTTGGTTTGTTCAGCCTGGAGAAGAGAAGACTGAGGGGAGACCTCATTGTGGTCTACAACTTCCTCATGAAAAGGAGTGGAGGGTCAGGCACTGAGCTCTGCTCTCTGGTGACCAGCGATAGGACCCGAGAGAATGGCACGGAACTGGGACATGGGAGGGTCAGGTGGGGTTGTTAGGAAAAAGTTCTTCACCAAGAGCGTGGTCAGGCACTGGAACAGGTTCCCTCAGGGCAGTGGTAATGGCCCTGAGCCTGCCAGAGTTCAAGAAGCATTTGTGTAGTCCCAAAGCTATGGACAACATTTGGACAATGCTCTCAGACATATAGTCTGTTTTTTTGTGTGGTCCTGATTGGACCCGGGAGTTAGACTAGATGATCCTTCTGGGTTCCTTCCAACTTGGGATATTCTATGATTCTAATAGAGAAGTCTTCAATTAGGATTGAAAAAGGGAGCTGTGCTCATGGGAAAGCATTAAGCACAGTCACCTAGCTGAGGGTCTATAACTACCTGGAATAGGGTCACACATAACAGTTACACAAGAGACAAAGCCAGACAGAAAAGATCAAGCATGCTGATTGTCAGTGCATGAATACAGGAAAAGTGGTATAAACAAGGGGACATGGAAGTCCTTATGGTTCCTGGAAGACCTTGGAATTTTACCATTTGGTAAATTAAACCTTATTTAGAGTTCTACTGATAAAAGCCTAAGAGAATCTGAGTGCTAAAATTATAGGATGCCTACTATACATCCTCAAGAGGGAAAATAGGATTTAGATTTAAAGCTTTTGGAGATCTGAAGATTTTCTTCTAAGCAAAAAAAGAAGCAAAATCACCCAGGGTAAAAAAAAAAAAAAAGATTTTAATTGGTTGGGTAGAGATTACAGCAGAACACAGGTTGTCCGGTCAATTATCAGAATGTGTCAGTGGTATCCTGTTGATGCTGCAAAATCTAGTGAAGTGAAAATCTTTCTAAATTTTATTCTAACTAACCAAGAGAAATGGCTTGAAAAGGCAAAATACAGCTTAGGCAGGAGTGTTGATGGAACAACAAAGCTTATGATTCTTGTAAAAGAAAGACAGGAGAATAGTGAAAAAAAGCATATTTCTACATACTCAAGAAAGTAAGATCTCATAGGAAATGTGTTTAAAGGGAAAATGACTTAAGTAGAGCTGGCAGTACATCAGTGTAACATGCCATCGTAGTATAAAAGAGAAGCATGACTATATATGACCAAAATCTGAAAGCCCATAACACAATATGAGATTCAGTATCAAAAACACCAAGAGTAATAAGAACTCATTCTAAAAATACTTCAATAATATAAGAGCAATTGAGAAAAATTTGGGCTTTCTATTCACTAGGGAAAAAAAACTACCAACAGATTATATTAAGGGGAATGAAGCTCTTAAAGACTGTTTCTGTATCAGTCTTCAACAAAAAGTCAAATGTAAACAGGTAGCTTGAAAAATGAACACTAGTAAGAAATAAGGCAAGGACACATTATAAATTTTGCTATGTATTCAAATTGGTACGTAAAGAACTGGCTAAAATGGTGCCCCAAATTTATGCAGAAAAGCACACACACCACCTAGCTTTAAAAAGAGGAAAGGAAAAGAACTGGAGAGTTAGACGTATATCTAAGAAATCTAGGCAGTAATTACAGAGTCACAAAGAGTTCAAAGCCTGTTAAGAGACACAAGAGCCACTAGGGATCCTTATGATCTACCCTGGTTTCAGGCAAGCTTATATTTTAAATTATACTCCCTCCACACAGCACCACTTTCACCTCGGTTTCCTAAGGAAATAAGAATAATGCAATCAACCAACATGAATGGTGGGTAGTCAGGTGACACTTTCAAACAAATGACCTCCTCCCAATAGCTAGTGAAGCACAAAAGTCAGATAGTTGAAAAGGAAAAAAAGAAGGTTCAGGACGATCTGTGACAAGATGCATCACTAACAGAATTGTTGATTTCAGATACTCCTGTCTTCAGAGCTGCTGATGAAAATGTGATCTTTGCACAGGGGGCTAGCCTCTGTTTTACGAAATAGCACCCTTAAAAATGAGGGAAGATAGGCAGTGAGAATACCTTCATGGATGTATTAAGGTAAATATTTCTTTCACTGGGTTCAAGTGAAAGGAAATACATGTGTACAATACAATTTTAAGGAAAACAAAGCTCATCACATTAGAATACGTGATTTTTTTTTCAGTTTCTTTTGTTTTTGTTGGTTGGTTGTTTGGTTTGGGTTGTATTTTGTTTTCTGCTGGATTATTCAGACATTTCCATATATTCAAAATAAGAAGTGAGTAAACCATACATCTTTGTAACATGGGTGCCAATATTAGTGATGCTGGTTCAGACAGATGGAGGCCATACATGGAGGCCTGCAGTAGTCACAGCCGTTAGGTGTACTATTGTTCCTGAGTAATGAGCCACGCCGATTCTACAGAGAATCACAAGCTTACTCATCAGATGTTGTCTAAAGGGCAAAACCGCAGTTGTTGAATGATGCAGTGAGATACAATCCTTGTGGACCCTGTAAAGGAAGCTCAACCATTTTTACCTGAATTCTACAGTCTTTGATGAATGATCCATATGTATTTGTTCTCCTGATGCAATGCTCTGAGCATTGTACAACTGAATATATCTCTGTGAAATGAGAGATCAGCTGAGGACAGTACTTACTATTAGAAAAGCAGCATGTACCCTCAGTCTGAGTCATTTTTTTTTTTTTTTTACTTTACATTAAATAGAACATTGTCTGTATTAATAACAGTACCTTTTTGAAAGCTCTGTTTGCCTTTTTTCTTCCCTTTGTTGACCTCCCTTTGATATATGTGAACTGATACCATTTAAGTCACCAGGAAGAACGGCAACTTTTAAATTATCCAAAAGCATCTCGTAAAAGATCCCACCAGAAGTATTATCCTCATATTTAGAGCATAACCTGGATAAAATAAGAATTTGAAAACAGTTTCAGAGGTTGAGAACAATACATAATACATATGTCTTAAGGCAAAAATGATCAAAGTAACACATTTCCTTTCCATATATAGTTAAGGGCATTATTCAGAAGGTTATCCTTAAGTATTGGAAACTAGCCTTCCCAGGCTTCTGAAGCCAAAAAGAAAGCGGGAACCTAATGTAAACACGATATCATTACCTGGAAGAGCTCTATTGTCTCTAGAAGGAGCCTAAGAAGAAAAGTATCTCCTGCCTGTAGTTACCCTTTGTGAATACCGTGTATAATTAATGCTTGAATTATATAATGGATGCTTGGAAGAAACTTGGCTCACCCTCCACTAGCCTGTCAAACTCAGCAGCACTGGTGGAAGAAGTAGCTAAGATCATAGCCACTGCACCACTAGACCTGACAGAAATCATGAATGAACCCCCTGTCTACCATAACTTGCCACCTGGCATAGGAATGTAAAATGAAATCACTAATGGCTTTATTTAATACTCCTGGCTGTGAACGCTAGCAGTCCAGGGCAGATGCTCTGTTCAGCCCCTTCTGTTATGCTGAAGGTAACATCCAGCCAAGAGGTCAGGTGGGTAACTCTCTGGGCCTATTAAATCACCCTGTTAATTCATTCCCATATAAATTAGCAGAGCTCATGAATCAAAGCCCTTGTCATCAAGCCCTTGTTGCTGCTTCACTGAGCTGTTTAGCCTTCCAGGATTTCATTCATGTTCACAGAGCTCTGGGGAATTCCTGGATTAAAGCTGAATGCTCCTGTCCTTGTACTGTACTGGGGAAGTATGGCATTCTCTGCACTCCACTTACACCAAAGTCCTGTAGATTGACACTAAAAAAACATCTGTGGTAAAAAAACACTGGTAACTTGACATGTCATGTGTTTCAATGACTTTCTTCTGAAAAAAATGAAATGCAAGCTTTCATTTATTTTGCAAAATCTAATCCACATCAGGGGAGAAAGTATCAGAATGGAAAGAGGGAAAAGAATCTCCATTTTCTAGTATTTGTTCAGCTCTGCTCAGTGTGGAGGAAAACAAACAAACAAACAAACAACAACAACAACAACAAAACAAAACAGAAACAAACAAACAAAAAAAGGAAGTGAAGATTTCACACAGAAAATGGCTGTGAACACTACAGAGCAACATCTGCTTTGTGAGTGTAATCCTTAAAAGTCTCCCAAATGCCCTTAAAAATTGGTCCCTCTTTTCCCCAGTCTGAATGTCATCTCACAGGTAGCCATCTGGGACAAGCATGCCAGCTACTCAGCTGCAGCAATAGCAGTATTGTCCTCAAGCGCCTCAGGATGAGTCACATCAATGCAGAAGTCCAATTATAGTAGAAGACCCCAAAGCAGAAGTATCATTTCAAATAAATAAGACTGATATGGCTGAACCACTGGAATTCAGAATGTAATTCAGTCACTTCATCACCTTTTGCTCAAAAACCCTGCATCCTTTAAAGCACCCGTGCTAAATCCGCAATCTGGTTATGACATTCCCAGCACAGATGTGATAGTCTTAAACCAGTATGTATGCATTTAGAGGAGTCAATTATAATTCTTTTTTTGGTTATTATTTTAAAATACATCATTTTTAAACCTAGCATCTCTTACTGCTGTAGAGCAGCGAATGAACAGTGCCATCCACTGTTCCTCTGCATAATCCACAATGTTTTCCTAGAATAGTTTTAAGTAAGATTTAACAACAACAACAAAAAAAAGCCACATTTGAAGCAAAGAAATATAGATTGGTAAAAAGATGCAAGTCAAAACATTTTTAAAGAGTCAGGCTAAATCACAGAATGACAAATCTAAGAGTAATATACAAAGTAGATTTTTCAAAAATATCTCCTCAAATGTGGATGAACCCTTCTAACTTAATTAGCTAATTTATACTCATTTATCCTAAAACCAAACATTTCTCCAATTGATTAGGTCATCTATTGCATTGCTGAGTATAAATTCTCTCTTTGTCTTATTATAAGAATTACATTTCTTCTTCAATGTGGTCATCAGCTCTCTAGAACACAACCCTGACGAATGATACTACTAAGAACAGGTGCTCTTATTCTTCTGCTAGAGAAGAATAAACAATACAGCATGAATGAGACTGCGTTCATGGACTAAACATGGTCAATACAAGACTACATGTCCCTGAATGTCTTCGACAATGGAATTCAAACCTTGTCTTTTAGATGAATATTTCAGAATCCATTCCTATGAAAAGATTCCAAACTCATCCCATCTATGGTGACACATATCTTGCTTTGCTAAACACAGATAGCTGAACTGTTTAACAATGCTGCAGTTCGATAATGCAAATACACTCTATGCTCACCATATCAGAAATCCTAAAAGTATTAATTTTTTTTCTTGGGGTTTGCTAGAAAACAACTTCAGTGTTCAGCATTTTGCTAGACTGATCTCACAGTGCTTATCTTGCATCCTTTTAAAACAAAGGTAAAATACATATTCACTAAAATCATCAGTGAATTAAACCGTACCAGTCTGCCTTTCACTGCTTTACTCTATGTTGTTTTCTTACAGGGAATGTTTAGAATTTCAAGTAAAGATCACTTTGTGATTCAAAGTGACTGTAATTCCTGACTTTTCCTACAGTACAGATCTCTCATTGACACAAATAATGGTAGAAAAATTATTTAGAAAATTGTATAACTGCTGAGTCCCAGGTAATTCCAAGGATAATTACTTGTTCATGATCAATGACCACTGATTGTATGCTACATAGTGCAGAGCTATAAAACTGACAGATAATGAAAACATATAGTTATAACAGCACACCGTGCTGGAAACATGACTTTTATGAACCCAATGCATAGCACCCGAAGTTTTCTCTAAGACATTTATAGAAAGGATAATATATACAGTAGAATTGGTTTTACTGATCACATTCATGCTCATTCGTATTTCAGGATCAAAGGTTATTTTCCAAAAGCCATTTCATATTGATGCTGTTGTGTTTGCTGCTCACTGACAATGATCAGCAGGACAATGGGTTGTAAAGTGTCAGACTGGAACTGATTTCTTTGATTTTCCTATTATGTTTTTAAAGGTAGGAAAGAATTTCACATTTTTCTGAAAGTCACTGGGTGTAAGAAGAGAAAGCTAGAGGTCCTGTGAGAGTAGATTAGACCCGATTATGACCCGACTGACCTGTTAGTGCAATAAAATGCCTAAATACAATTCCCTTTCCTTTGGAAATAGATATCTTGACCTCATACTCCCCATGCTTGTCGCTATTTTGACTCCCCAGTTTGGGGAGTCTGCTCATATTGAAAATGAGATTTCATGTTAACAATATTAAATTTCATTTCTCTGTTCTTTACAACAATAGCCTACTGAGGAAAGACATAACATTAATTCAACTCATTTTGTATTACATTGTGTTTGGAAATACTAAATAATGCTTGATAATGACTTGGATCTCCAGCACATTAATTGTTCCTTTATAGAAAAGGCTCATGTCACCTTTGAAATAGTGAAATTATGTCAAACTGACAAGTTCCCAACATGTAATTGTCATGGAAATAAGAGATTTACATGCTGCTCATGTGAGGAATGGGGCATTTCCTCCACCAATCTTTTATCTTCTATATGCTTAAGACAAACCAAAATCCTTAATGCCTCCAACTATAGCTGTCATATTAAAAGACAGGAAGAAAGATAGGGTAAGAAAAGAAATTACATTAAATCTATTACAATTCATACATCATCAACTTACTTCATAAATTGTTGTTCTGACAAAGAGGGACAACACAGCTGTAAGACTTTTCTTAGATGACTTCTCTTAATAGTGCCAGTACACTTAGGATCACAGGACTGCAAAGCCTTATGAAAATCTTTCCAATATTCTGTGATTTTATCAGAAAGGATCTCCTCCACCTGACAACTGAATGAATTAGTAGTGCAGGAAAGAGCAAAAAGTGTTCCTGATATTAAACCGTGATAGTGTTACCATGTGAAAAACTGTACTAAAATGACAAACATAATTCTGAAAAATGATTAAAAAGTGACTGTGCAGGAAAGCGTATACCTCACTTCATAGACCTGCTCCTTTAAGTGACTGAAGAGACATATGTACTGACTAACAATGCAGGGTTTTTACTGTCTGTCTCTCCCCTTAGTATGGTAAAACAAAACCCACTAGGACTGAATGAGTTCCAAGTGGCACTCAGCTTACTCAGAGCATAATTTGAAGACAACAGGCTTGCACAGGGGAAAACAACGACAAAAACTGGATAATTTCACCTGTTTTAGGATCTGTCTATAGCAGTAGAACTTAGAATAAAACTGTACTCAATCTATAAGTGAAAAGGCATTAAAACAAGATGGTTCTGAAAAGAAATGAACATAGGATCACAGTTTGACAGCAAATCTCCATGTAACTGCAGATCTGGCCAAATACTGTACTGTGCAAAATTTCAGGTGAAAGGAAGGAGGCCGAGATGCCCTTCAGATTGTCTTGGCTGTCTGGAGGCCTAGATGGTTTCCAGGTTCAGGTTCTGCCCATTGCTGTTATTAAGATTACTCTGACTGAGTTACTTCCTAAAGCAATGATAAAAATGAAGTGATTTCTTGAAAAGGCCATCCTCTTTTATTTGTACAACCTTTAATTGCCTTTTCTACAGGAAAAGCCACATTGATGAAGCTGGCATCACCACTGAGGAGACAAAAAGTAAAGACTCCATAAACTCAAGCTTACTTGCACCTGCTTTTCATCAATAGCTGGGTACAAACCAGCTATAAAGTCCAGAACAGATCTACTCCTCAGAGCAGAATCTCTCTCCAGGTGTGAAATCACAGTGGCCAGGGTCATGGGTGGCTACCATGTCATCCCAGGTGGTATTTCATCCCAGCGTGACAACGATCTGTGATGCGCAACATTTCCTTTATCTGCCTTCCCCCATGCTAACATTTATTTCATTTGGGATGCTTATTTTAAATGACAAAAAATGGCCACTTTCTGTACCTCTCTACTACAAGCCTAACTGGCATAATTTGTAAATCCAACTCAGTGTGCGTATCGGCTGCATACTTAGGCAATGTCAGCATTTGTGCTTTCCCCAACACGCTAATTTTACAACTACTAAAGTTTGCCCTAAAATTTCAGCCAGACCATTATTCTACTCAAAACCAGCTGGAATGGAGTTGAGCTGCTGCATCAAATGTTGCTGTTGTTGGAGCCACCAGGGTGGGACTCAGCCTGGTTTACCTCCTAAAATCAAAGCCTTTCAAAGCAATGCATTCCATTCAGTGCTGTTCAAAGGGACCTTCTTTTTGTGCATCTAGTATCTCTTGACACTACTCCACTCTTTTGATATCTGTCAAAAACACTATTCAGACTACCCAAAACAAAGCTAAACATGGACTTAAGTCAGTTGACATACTAATGCAAACCTAAAGAGATTTGATACTCAAAATTATCAACAGATTCTTAATATTAGGAAGATCTGCAAACTGCAGCTTATGTCTTAGAATAATCTGCTAGGCAAAGAAGTATTGCTTAATCTCTGTCAAAGGAGATAAATAGTGAATACCGGCATAGTGAGTTGAAATTTTGACCGCGGGATTCATTATGTATTTATCTATGTACGTACACACTGAATATACACTCTGAACATATACTCTCTATGTATGGTGAATGGTTCTAAAGGAAAACATTACAAGGAGGCTGCAAATTCAAAAGGTATCAAAACTGTATCCAGGAAAATATACAACCTCTGTGTAGCGTATAGCATACAATTTGAACAGATGTATATTATAGAGAATAAAAGATAAAATAAGAAACAGCAAAATCTCAGCAAAACGCATCTGACACCTGAAAGCTAAGAAGTACTACTACTGTCCCTCATCTGCTGTACACGCATATGTGAGCTAGTGATTCTGCATAAGTTTTCAAAAACATCACGTAACCATCAGATTCCCTTCCAATTGATGCACCAAAAGAAAGAGTCTAGAAGCACTGATTAAGAAGAAGGTTTACATTGCTGGAAAGTATGTGAACATACTAATATAGACAATAACTGTATGCAGAGTGCAACATTTTACTAAAATACAATGCGGCATTTTGCTGCAGCTGTTATAGGGGAGGTTATCATTAAAGAAATAGCACTTACCATGGATTCTTTTTCTTCAGACAAGTCTAAAAATTCGTGATAGTCAAGGTATCCACTCTGTTGTGGATCAATTATCTGCATTAGCTCCTGGAAGTCTTTATCTTTCACTTGAAAAACAAAGTAACGGAAAATGTGATGAAGGTCATTTCTTGTGATCTTTCCCTCTTTTTTTTCTAAGAAAAAAAGAAAGCATAAAAAAAATGCATAAAAAAGGGCAAATGTTTACTAAACTAGTGCTAATTCTAACATGCTATTCTACATGTCTAGATCATCCCGACCTACAACAACTAAGAGCTCTACAGATTTTTCAATAGCATTTGTATATTGAACCTAGTAGTTTTATTCTAGTTCCTGGTGAACATACAACTGGAATATTTCCTGGACAGAAGCCTAGAACTATGGATTGAAACTATAATGACCTTTCCATTACCTTTGCATAGATTATTTAGTGTGCTGATAGACTGTGCCTCATAACCTCGATTTGCACAGACCATTCAGGTCAGCTTATCAGCTGTGTTTTTTTCCTTATCTGTACATGTGGAGCCTTGAGAAATTCTGACTCTTGACAGTAGTTTGTTAATCCAAAACGTTTGACACCTACTGTCTGTGGATTCTGCCTTTCTTTCCTCACGCTGCCTTTGCATCTTCATATGTAACCTTTAAATCAATTCTGCTGCCATGTTGGGTCTGTTGGCATTCTTGACCTGGCTACCGAGGGTGAATCAGCTTTCAGGGTGAATCTTTATCCAGAACCTGATCCCCTGTCACATTGTCATGCCAATGGATATGCATTTGGACTGTAAGGTAACAGGCAATGTATGTGCTCATGCAAGGGAATCAGGATATTATTATTATTATTATTATTATTATTATTATTATTATTATTATTATTATTATTATTTTGCGACATTTAAGGCATAGCTTCCCTCAGTTCCTATGGCAAGTAATATTCTTAATTTATGTAGGAAAGTTTTAAATATGGATTTGTACCAACTCTTTTCTGTGATGGTCTACTGCATTTTATAACTTCAAATTTGTTCCAAACCTTTTTTTTAATAGATAATTTATTTATTTTCTCTAAAGAAACCTAAGGAAGTATAATAGGAGGAAAGAAGAAAAAAGAGTGGAATAAAGGCTTTGGAACAATAACAGAAAAATTAGGAGTAAATAATTCCTTCAGTGATTCAGCTCCTGGCTAAGCACTAGAAAAATATCTTTCTGTTCATAAAATTCACCCTAAGAAAATTCTGTTTCCCTTTAGTCCCCCACAGAGATCCAGGGTGGCAGTAATTATATAGAAGATGAGCAATTATTTACTTCATCAGTTGGTCTGGGAAATACTTTAAAGTTTTGCAATCAAAAGATAATGGTCTTCTGAAACTATCTGCTATTTGCATTTTCTTTAGAGACTGTTGTCACTGCATTAAATCATATGGAAACAAAACTTGTTAATATACCTACCTCCCCCAGTAAATAAGTTAGGGAATCTGGTACTGAAGCTAGAAAGATAGCTTGTACTTCACAAGAAACAATTGTACAGAATGAATATGTTTCAACCATGAAGATCTGTTACAATAAAAATGTTTTGTTTAAACCTTAGATAACATGGGAAAGTTAAAGTATACTGCATCAGTATTTATGAAGTAGCTTATATTTGCTTATTTGGCCATCTAGCAAATTTAACTTTATTTAAAATAACCTTATTGCTCAGATTATTATTTAATTCAGTTCCAGCATCAACAGTGTCAATGGAGAAGTGCTGTTTCATTCCAACAACAAAAAAAAAGTAGTAACCATGGTGTTATGTATAAATATAAACATTTGTTACAGGTCTTATGTATAAATATAAACATTTCTTACAGGTCTGTCTTTCAGTGTGGCAGCCTCCAGATATTGCTGATTAAGTGGTTGTTTCTTCAGCCTGTCTTTCCTTTCTACAATCTCAAATTCCTTTGTTCAAAACTTCATTCAGTAATGCCCCAGCCCAGTAAATTACTTAAAATCATGTAGTAAAGAGCCTTATTGAATCATAGCCTGAATGCTGTAGTTTTTATTATTATCTACTGAAATGTATGAAACTGGTTTCTTTTCTTATAAATTGCTAGGTGAATTATTTCTTTTTGTGGTCATATACATACATACACAGATCATATCGTGCACGGCTAAAAAGAATTGTTTGTTTGTTTGTTTGTTTTGTTTGTTTTTAAAATATAATTATATTGGAAAAGAATTGTGATAGTCCTTCTGAAGATATGCCCAGTTCTCGTTTTGCTTGTGTCAACCAGACTGAAAGCTTTAATTTTTCAGTCTATTATTTGCTTGTTGAATTTAGAAATAGAGTCTACAATTTAAGAAGTGCAATATGTAAGAAATCAAAGTAATAAAAAAAAATCCAGAATAAGAAAATCCAGATGTCCACTTAAGGGACGATCACACAATCCAGTGTATGGGACATACATATCCGCATACATTCCATCAAACCTGACAGAAACTCATTTTAGCATAGTTCTGTACATTGTGAAGGCCACAGAACCGAAGATAGACAGTTCTTTATCAAAAGTTCATATTCCAGAACTAGACATGAAAAGGCAATCCAAACTCTACAGAAAGTCAGATGAAGTTATTTTTGAAAATAGAGTGAACTATGCAACAGTAGGCTCAATACCACGTCAGTGTCACACGTACATTACAATCCACATATCAGATGACAAATTGCACACAAATATATTAGAGACATGATAGCACTTTCTATTTATATCATATGAGCTTGTAATAATTACTGCACAGTTCTAATTCCAATTAACTTTACCTATCATATTGATTTTATCCCTTCATCAAAACAGATTTTCCCTTGCCTGTGTGCACCAGGACCATGGGGATATATATTCAGTGCTATGATGTGTATTTTAATAATATACATGACATATCCCTTCTTCTCAAAAATGCTGCATCTCAAATTAAGTTGTAGTCTTATCCTGCATGTATTTATGCCTATCTTTAACTTAAATTTCAATCACAACCTTTTTCAGCATGTAATGCTAAATAGGTATACATGTCTCGTAGTTATTAAGATACAATACTAGAACTGGTAACTGTGTACCTGTAAAACTTCCACAATTCTGGAAACAGTGAAATTTACTTGATACCAGGTATCAGCACAAGACAGAAAACAGTTTAGTTTTTCTTATGAGTCTGATGCATCTAAGAATTTGAGTTAGGAGACTTTCCTGTACCACTTGAATTCCTTGCTCTGAGATAAACAATCTCTTTTTTTTAAAACACAACTAAAATATAAATAATGAAATAGTGCATATGAGCAATGACAACTTGATCCCACAATTCTAAATTTCTTCACACAAAGGAAATGCAACAATATGACCCTGAAAGAACTGTGGTGTCACATTTTCAGATGACACAAATGTCAATGCCTTAGGTGACTGGAATAACACGTGATCAAGAACAAGAACTATCAAACAATGCAGGAAGGTATAAAAATAAGAATATACAGTAATAATAACTAAAAAAAAAACCAAACCAACAATAAAATAAGCTCAGCTAATGTATACTGAATATTGCCCATTCAAATTATTTTTAATGTCTTTTTCTTTCCACGTTTTAGAATATATGGAAAACATTTTCAAGATATTCTAGAGGCTAGACAGTTTGGTTTGCTCTTAATTCCTTGGTGTTGAAACACTTGTAAAACTACTTTTTTCTAAGATCTGAGTTTTAAAGTGAATTACAAAATATTCCAAGACATACAACAGAATATCAAAGGGAACTTCATTCACTTTTATAAAACATCAATCTGATTCAACATTTTTGTACTGGGTCTGGCTGGGATGTTAACTTTCCCTGCAGCAGCTCATACAGTGCTGTGCTCTGCACTTGTAGCTAGAACAGCACTGATATCAGACCAGTGTTGTGTCTGCTGCTAAGCATTGCTGGCACAGCATCAGGACTCTTTCTAACCCCCCCCCGAGTCAGCAGGCTAGGAGTGGGCAAAAAGTGAGAAAGGAACATCACCAGGGCAGCTGACATAAACCAACCAAAGGGATATTCCATACCATATGATGTCACACTCAGCAATAAAAGGTGGAAAAAGGAAGAAGAGGAGGGGGGTGGGCTCTCATTGTGAAAATGTCTGTCCTCCCAAACAATGGTAACGTGCATTGAGGCCCTGCTTCAAGGACATGATCAAGCATCTCTCGTTTGTGGGAAGTAGAGAGTAATTTCTTTCCTCTGCACTTCCACACAGCCTTTGCTTGTTTTTTTTTTTTTTTTTTTTTTCCCTTTTCTCCCTTTTCCCCTTCCCCTTTTTTCCCTTTAGTTAAATTGTTTAATTAATAATAATTTTTCCTTAATAATTATTTTTTCCTTTAACTAAGTTATCCTTATCTCAGCCCACGAGTTGTTTCTTTCCTTTTCTTCTTCCCCTCCTCTTCTGAGGAGGGGGAATGAGAGGGTGGTTGTGGTGGAGTTCAGCTGCCTAGCAAGGTAAAACCACCACAATTTTAAAGTCAAATTTGTAGCTACAGTTACAGGAAATATTTTATTTCTAGATTGCACATTAGAAAGCACTGGTATTAGGTTAGGATTTAGTTTCAGAATATGGATTGACAGTAATGGAACAACAGCATTTTAGACTTCAACACATCAAGAACAGCTCAGGAAAAAATTAGTTGCAAACAAAAGGCAACAGGCAGTTGCATGAAGGCTAGGCAGTGACATGAATTAGAAGCATGCTGCATGAACTTATTAAAACCTTTTAGATAAGAACATGAATTTATTTTAAGTCCTGCAACAGATAAAAAATTCAACTTCAAATCTTTACCTTCTGAAATAAAAACTGCAGGAAACTTACTTTTGTTAACTCTAAGATATGAGGAAATTTCTCTACTTGGTTTTCATGGGTTTTTCATAATAGCTGAAAACCCACTCATACAGCTCCATAAATATTTAGAAATGCAACAGATTCACACATGTTTAGACATTAAATAATGAGTACAATGGTGAGACCAATGCTCTGTTAGACTATTGCATACAGCAGCTGAGCAGAATAATAGCATTCGTTAAGTGTTACTATGCAGACCCTATCATGAAGAGAAAACCATGACATCCAAAAAGATTTTTCTTGAGACTGAATATTTTTCATAGCCTTCTTTCTGTACTATCTAATCCAGTGTTATCACATTTCATTTTACCAATAAGGAAATCAACATTTAAAGAAACTACCACACTTGAGAAGAGACTGCAGTAGGCAACAAGAGGCAGAAATCTGCTTGGGCCCAGAGACAGCCCCAAGCAGGAGGAAGTCCAGGGAAGGAGGGAATGCAGAACCAGGCTTGGAGATGAACCCTGCATAATCAGAACATAACACTAGATAACTAATTGTACCCAGTCAAGGTGAGATGGCAACAGTTGTGAATTAACACCTCTGGATTCATTCCTTGGTGGTAGCAGCCAACAAGGTTGTCCAGGACTTTGACAGAGGCAAAGCAGGCACTGTGTCCCTTTTGGAGCTGCTTTCCTGGGGCAGTCTGCTGCCTTGGGCGCCGTATACCTTGCTTACACACAGTGACATGCATTTTGATTTAGAAATGAGAACAGTACAGAATCAAATGGCAGATATCAAACAAATGCAATAGATAAACCAGAGAACAGAAACCTTCACATGGAATTATAGATAATAACCATCCTCTAGTGTCTTTCCAATGCGGTCCTGCAGGGGCTGATTTGTAGCCCTGTAATATACATCCTTCTTATGCATACATATGTACATAACATATGTCTCTGTGTGTGTGAGTGCGTATAAACAGTAAACACAGCACCTGTGCTCTCTCTTGCTCCATACACATTTGTACAAATAACCTGTACAAATAAAAACAACCATAGATAACAAAGACAAATGGAACGATAAACTGACAAAGAAAACAAACCACTGATACAGCATGACTCGGAAGATCAAGCACAATCAAAGAATAAGCTTTCTAACAAAGTCCAACATTGAGAAATTGAGAAAATATCCTAGAATAGAAGAGGAGTCTTAATTATAAGCAGCAGTAACTCTGAAAGATTTGCAGGTAACATATAACATATATATATAACATATAATCAAAGCATAAATAAATTGCCAGTATGATGTTAGGCCTAAGGGACTCAAGAAATCCTTGGATGTAGAAACAGGGGAATGCTTTGCAGTATCTGTAAAGTTATATTATTTATTTTTCTGGTACCAATACAACTGCTATGAAAGCACCAATTCTCTTTTCTGTCATAACATTTCATGAAATACACAGAAAAAATAGCAGGGGTTGAAAGGGAGCCACAGGGATGATTAAAGAACTAGCCAGCAAGACTTCCAGTGAAATTCTAGTTCAATAATTTTTCTTTATCAGAAATGTTATTACAGATTATTTAGTCCCAGGTTGCACATATCTATATTAAAGAAACTGGAAACAGTCTCTGCAAGCTACTGTAACACAAAATAAAGACTGGCAGCCGCTAGATTACTTTGAAGCTGGTATACGACACAAATGGTTAGCTGTAAGAGTAGTTAAGCAAGGCAACACCTAACAATAATTGTTCTTACTTCATCAAGCATAAGGAATGCCTGCTTTAAAGACGGATAAGCATCCTGGGTATATCTGCACAGCTTCTGAAGCACAGTGTCACTGGATAAAGCTTCATCTCCTCTAGGTGGATTGACTCTGCAACAGGAAAAAAGACACTCTTGGCAATGCTTTCATGTCTCGTCCTCTTCTGCTCAATACGTTCTTTCTAGAGTAGGAAGAATAAATCACCTCATTAAGACTCAGGGTATGACTGGATTCAAAATAAGAGTGTGCACTTAGAGAAAGCATTGCCAAAAGATTATTTAATATAATTTAATCAAGGGTGATCACTGGTTGGATACAGTTTCCTCATTTTCAATAAACATTTTTAACACGAGTTACTCAGAACTCACATAAAAAAAGAACTTCTTACTTACTTGTTTTTTCTCATAGGAATTGTCTGCTTGTTTTCAAAGGCACCCCCAGGATCCTCATTTTTTTTCTAAAAATTGTTGCCAAGCAATTTTACCTGTGGCTTTCAGTCCAAACTTGATTAAAAAAAGAAGAACAAAAGAAAACAGTTTTAAAAGGTTTTTGTATAAAAACACTCTGCATTCCAAGAGGAATTTTAAATTAGAAACATTACATCATCATTAAGATATCAGTGTGTACAACATTCATAATTAGAGTAAACTTCCACAGCTTTTCTTTGTTAGTAAAAATGTAAACTGAGCCAACTTATTTTCTCATTTCCAAATGTCTAGCTGTGGAAGAACTAGACCCCAAGTGAGAATTCATCTAACCAAATGTACATGTCTGCACCTGAGTGAGTTACTCCAAATTCCCTTCATAGTCATTGGGAAGAAACAGGCACTTTGAGGACAGGATTCATCTCATCCTAAAGCAGACATCTAAAACCGGTTAGATGAATCCTGCCCATTGTTTCCCTCTAGTGACTATGAATTGCAGTCTAGGAGGAGCAGTTCAGATGTAGATGCTCACATTACAGATGTCTAGAATGACATAATATTTAATGCATCCCTTCTCATTATTTACACATAACAGTAGAGAACCTAACTAAGGGGAATAGTATGTTTGTTTTTTCTTTAATCTTTTGGTGCTGATCACATCCATATGCAAAAACTCCAAAAGTATTGGAAGTGTTACACTGTGATAAAAATCACAGGAACTTAACTAGTATCACATTCGAAGAACAATTACTTTAAAATTAATAAGGACTTGATCCCATGACCCCCCAAATCATTGACGTATTTCCTATTCAGTTTCAATGGTACTGCAGAAAGGCCCAAGTGAGCATGGCTGAATACACTCCTACTTCAGGAGGTGCTTTGTAGGTAATTACATCCCTCATATAATATCAGAAATATTCTGATTCGCTACTCTAGTCATCTCAGAAAAGCTTTTAAAACTCCTAATGCTCCTTAGAATGGTGGCAGGTGACGCTTAGAGCATTTGCTAATCCAGGATGCTTAGGACAAAGCAAAAAAAAAAACAAACTAAATGCAATCAGAGGTATGCAAGACTTCCTGGATCTTTTACAAAATCAAAACAAAAAAAAACACTCAAATTTTTGGACTACATGGCAGTTTCCCAAGCTCAGCCAACAAAGCAAAATGCAGAAGTTACAAGAATCACTGCATTCACTCTGTCTGTCTGAAACTGGACAGCATGTCGTATTTAAGGGAAGGGGATAGAACTGGACTACTTACTATGGTCCTGCCTACAAACAGCACACACACACCATGGTTCGTTGTCTCAAGGGATGAGCATCTCAGACCACACAAGCAGCACAATTGCACCAGAGCCCAGAACAAGGGCTGGGAAGGGCCAAGCACCAAAGTATCAAGGTAGATGAATGCAGAGATAGTGATTTGAGTTTCACCAGGAGAGCCATCTCATGCCCTGCAGGAAGGGGCTTTGCCAAGAATACCACTGAGGGATGAGGTATTAAAAAAAGCTGTGGAAAGAAATATTTTATATCTGATTATTGTCTTGGATAAATGAATACGAAACAAACAGTATGAAATAACAGATGATCTTTAAAATTAAGGCCAAGATAACAACTGTTATTTTGAGTCCACAACTGAGATCCCTTCCCACTCAAATGTCTGTGGTCTATTAAATCACTTGAATCATGCTGTAGAGAGCAATTCTGCACTCAGAATGAGCAACCAGCCAAAGCTGCAACACAGCTACAAGGGTGCAGTGGTTTTCCTGCACTCTGCAGATGGTTAACAGGTCACGGAGCTCTTTCAGTTTCGCCCATCTCCCTGTGGCTGGCCAACACAGCCCTTTTCTCTTGCAAGTTCTGTCATGGAAAGGGATGAATCAGGCCCTCACAGGAACGAGGAAGAAATTGCCCGCAGTAAGTTTTGAGGATCAAATTAAAGCAAGCCCTATTTAGGCAAAGCTCTCATTAAAATCAGTGGGAATAAAACTGAGGAAGGACTTGGCATATTTTAATGATTTCAAAACAATCCCTCTTTATAGACATAATACTGGCCCTCAGATTTCAAGCTGTGTTAGGAAGGCAATATGTACATAATTTAGCTGCCACAGGTGTAATAAGCGAGGCACAGAAAGATCATTCCACTGTAGGGCCAGAAAAACTGCACACATTTTGAGAGTGGTAAGCCAGCATTTTATCTGCTACTATAGTATGCCAGCTAACTTATTAAAGCAATGAAACAGAACACTGCATTGCTTTTTGGAAGTATACTTAGGGTTATGTCCAAATGAAAAGGAGTATACTTCCAAAAGAACTGACAAATTAGGGCTGTAACAACATGGATATCCAGTAAAGTAATGTGATAAATCATCTCATAGTGATCCTTTACAGTATATTACCCACTGAAAAATTTTCAACCATCAATGCCTTAACATCTGGCAAATCTTAAATCAGAGAAACGAAGCATGAGGGTAACACAAAAAGTTTAAAACTCTCTGCTGCTGAAAACTGTCCTCATGTTTTTAACTGATATAATGTTCACCAAAATCCTGACCAACTGATGACCATGATTTACCTTATATCACAAATGAAGTTCACCAATAAGGAATCTGGGTAGACTCAAGAAAAGGAATGCTTAGAAGGCTAGGCCTGTCATTTGGACAGACTTCACACTGGTCACGTATGATTTGCTCCCTAGAGTCAACAAGAATACCCTTCATCCACACTCCTCAAACTGTAAAGGGAGGTAATGCACAGCAAAGCTCATGTGGTGATACTAAAATACTGTGAAATTCATTCCTTCTACATCACTCTGTGTATAATCTCAAGTTCACAATGTTTCATTTCTGACTGAAGGAATTTTCAACACTAGAAATGATGGAATTCAGGGAATTTGGGACTCGGATGAGTGATGTCCTTTGAGTGAAGTACACCTCAACAGTTTGCCTCTGATGTATTTGATCTCGCTGCAGTGGGGACATATACAGAGAAATAAGTGTGTAGGTAATCTGGTCCTAAACCAGTCAAGGATGAAATCCTAGCTGAAGTCTAACGTAGAACTACATCAAATTCAATGGGCCCTGAATTTTACATGAAAAGCCTATAAGATGTAAATACCTCCAACATCCGTAAAATGCTATCATGTATTATTTCTTATAAACTGCTCACTGCCACGTCATGTCATGTTATTTAAATATAATCTTAAAAACCTTGAAATCATGTCCCTTGCCCATCAATTACTATTATATTTATTATCAGCTACAATGAAATTACTTTATTATTTGAATTAGATTACTACGAAGAACTTTTGCTGTTGTTCCATTCACCTGGTGGATCTTTTGAATTGCATTATCTGAGAAATATCACCTGAGAGATATGGCATACATAGGCTTGAACATTTCTGTTTACAGCATCATTAAAATGTCACCATATTTTTCAAATGCTAGAGAAAGCTCCAGTGGAAGAATACATGCAGAAATCTTTCCATTATGCAACTGCTCTTAAGAGCAAGATTTACTTCAAGATATAAACTGGCAAGTGACATTAATTGAAAAAACTACAATAGCAATTTTTTGACAAAGTAATAGTTGATCATTGTTATATCACACTGTGAATGACTAGAAGCAAATCCGATTTATCTGCTGAATGCACAAAGCAATATGGTTACTGCAGATGATATTCTCCTACAGCACCTGCTGCTGTAAAACATGTATATGCACTGAGGCCTTTTCAGCTATCTATTGCACACAAAGAAAAAATAATTCAACTGTTTATTTACATGGATGATTCGATTCTTCAAACAATTTAAATGTATAAACTATAAATTAAGGTATCATTAAACAGAGACAAAAGATCTAGTTACTGACCTCCTCACACTGTATGATTTGGGTGCCTTGTCCTGTTGCTGTAAGCTCAAGCAATATTTTGAAGCAAAAATACTGTGTAAGAGTGAAGCTGTTCTTCCTTTCTCCTTGACTGGCCATGTTCCCTTGGCAACATTGCCAAAGAGTACAAAGTATATTCTGGCAGTATCCTTCTCACAGTTTTTACCTTCTGAGTATAAAAGATTAATCATGGGATATCCTGGTCTAGATTTAACCAAAAGCCACAAAAACATCTATTCCTATGATATTTTGACTTTATAAAGGAAATATGAGTTTAGGAAGCTAGTCTTCATAAGCTGAACTTAAATCATGTCCAGGAAATCAAATTTTGGAAAATATCCTGTGGCCTAAACTCAGGTTTGCTGAGATTCTTGAAGCAAGGCAGGAAAACGTTTTCTATTCATTTACCTTCTGTACACTATAAAACCTACAAGTTATTTGAGTTTTGGTAATAATAATGCAAAAATATCTGGTTACAGTAAAATAACACATTGACTTGAATTCAGTAGTTAGAATTATTTCTCAACCCTCACAGCATTTTCATAAAAAATATTTACAATGTCAACACCTAAGTTCAAAAGACTTTTGCCTCAATTTAGTTTACATTCAAAATTTCAGGTTTGAAATTGTTTACTGTGCACCACAGAAAGTTCCCTTCAGTTAACTTTATCAGGGACTAACAATGAACAGGGCAGAGTGAAAGCTTTCAGCATTAGTTTATTCATTGCCTTTAGTTTTACTTCTCCCTTTCTTTTTCTTGCCACACTATCATATTTTAAAAGGAGAGGCTTGTAGAGTCATACTATCCCTGTGCAATTATGGTACTAACAGTGATGAAGCTGTTCTTCCAGCAAATTCACACACACTAGTCACTTGGATGCAAGACAGTAATGCTCCCTTTAGGAAATTAAGTACAAATTTGTGAGCACAAAGAAGAAGGCAAGCAGCAACTTAAAGCTTCTACTCCATTAAACCTCTATACCTTACTGCAAAAACCTTGGCTTTATACGCAGTTATATCAGCTTTTACATACTGTGCTATACACACTGCAAAGCAGGCACCAGGAAGATGAATTAATGATGGTAGACACAAAAAGCAATAATAAAGTTATAAAGCAGCAGTGCTAAAAAGCGTCCCCTAAGAAAATAATATGGTTCTGTGAGAAACACTCCGTGGCCAATAACATAGGCTCAGGCGAGGATCCTGAGTTTCTCCCTTTCTCTGATGGCAATAGAGGATAGTTTCCATACAGCTATTCTCAATCTGGCTGTTGGGTGTCTCCCAGTTATTTGTTCTCTCTGCTCAATTGTCATTGGGCATTTAAGTCTCCACAAGCTAACACCTCACAAGCATCAAACATGACGGATTGTGGTACATAACCCTCTGTCACATGCACCCATATTTTGAAGGGGTATCCCCTCTTACTATTATCTGGTCACGCCTTTTCCAAGTTGCCAATTGACCAATTCCCTTCCCAACAAGTTAGTCCCTGCCTTGGGTACATACAATAATTGCCCAGTAATCATTTTATCCCCTAGTCTCAGCTTGGTATTCCCCCAAAGTGGCACCGTTATCCCAGCCCCTTCTACCCCCATCACTTTTAGGGTTTCATTAGTTAGTTTAATCCCTGATACTTTACAGGCCAGTAATGACCTAGCTGCCCCAGTGTACTGGGTTCACATGGCAAGATTCTGGGGGGGCTACAGTGGCAGCCCCCATGAGAAGAATCCATAAGCCTCCCTGTGGCAGATAAGGGACAACTTCAGCCGGCCCCGAAGCGGCCCACCGCTGCCCAGAGCCAAGCCATGAGCAGCACAGTCTGTGCCTCTGTGAGAGCACATCCAAGAAAGCGAAAGCAAACAAACAAAAACCTGCTGCTCAACAGCAGCTGGGATAGCGAGGAGCGAGAAACCTCCCCGCAGACACCAAGGTCAGCGCAGAAGGAGGGGGAGGAGGAGCTTCAGGCACTGGAGCTGAAGCCCTCCTGCAGCCTGTGGAGAGGCCCCTGGTGGAGCAGGCTGTCCCCCCCGTGTCCCATTCCCTGCCCCCCCCCCCCCCCCCCCCCAATACTTGGGAAATTGACCAAACGCCACAGTAAATATACCAAAACTTCTAGACTGTTACTTAGATAACGCCTACATCCTCTTTCCCTGCTCATTCAACTTCAAACAACTCTGTCACATACCACACCTTTAACACCTTCAATAACTCTTCTAACACTTCTTTTTATCTTTCTCCAGCCTGTACTTTCACCAAAGGCTCCGTCAGGGGCCAACTTAATTCCGTACTTTTTTTCCCTCCAGGATGCTGAAACAACATATCAGTGTACCATATTTCATCCCATTTTCCTTCTCTCCTCCTTCTTCCACTCTGGATATTCCTACCTGAAGTGGCCAGCCTGGCCACACTTAAAACGTCTTATCAAAGCCTGTCCCTGCTACGATTCAGGCTGCAACACAGGTAGCTTTCCTTGCCTGCCATTCCTTCATCTCTCTTCCTCTCCTTTCCATCCTGGCCCTGACTCCCCCTGAAGATTTTCTTCCTCTTTCTCCAACCCTCTGCCTCACCACCCGCTACACTGTCAATACCATTAGTTTCGCTCTCTGCTTTTCCTTCTCATCTCCCCTCCGGACATACACCTTCAGGGCCTCCCACAGGAGGGCCCCCCCAGTGACTGTTCACTACAACCCCCCACCTTCTGGAGCTTTTTCTATGTATCTTGCCAGGCTTTAATCACAAAATGAACTTTCAAGAGCCCTTGGGATACCAGGTCTTCGGGATTCATCCACGAGTATTTTCTCATTCTGACCCCAAGTCTCTCATATGATTTCTGTGTTGCGCATTATTATTATTCCAGCCAGGATCACCAAGTGGATATTTCTGCTCTGCCAGTATTACCCCTGGTCCTGGAGGATGAGCTCTTTCCTGTTCTTGTATAGCAGCTCTCCTCCTGATCATTGCCCTTTCTTCCCCTGTAAACAACATACTTAGTACAGACATCATTTCCCCCCAAGAGTATACGTTAGTCCCTAGGAACTGGTCTAATTGTTCAGCTAGCCTGATGGGGTCCTCAATTAAAGACTTCATCTCCTTCTTAAAACCCCTAACACCCCTCTGCCGGTAAGGAGAGGGGGAGTTCACCTAAGAGGATACACAGTTAATGTTAGTACTGTTCGTATCAGGGAAGGCAAAATTCTCAATATCTCTTCTACCTTGTTCTAATTCTTACCAGAGCCTAGAGTACGCTCCTTCTCTAGGGACAGTGTTAATTGCAGTCCCTGTCTTCCTTCCTGGAGCGACTGCTGCTGCCACCGGTGCAATATTAGGATTTTAGAGAGCATAACTTGGCTCCTTCTCCAGAAAAGGAGTCTTATTGTTTACATATAAATTTAAAGCCTGAATTTTCATCAGACCCGTATTTTGGCCAAAATACTGCTGTTTCCTTAATTGGTTCTTTTGTCCAGACTGATACACAATATTTAACCATTTTCTTCTTTTATCATCTCTAATTTTAGGATTATTTTTCCAATTTCTTATCATTCTTCAGGAAGAACTGGCGGTAGGCACTCCCCCAGGGATATCTCCCTGTCCCCTGGAACCCATATTTTCCCATTTCTCCTGGCCCTTGTCAGTGTGCTGCTACAGAAATTTACCTCCTGCAGGGTACCATACACTAACATTCCAATTCTGGAAAATGGGGGTGTACTGCCAAGCACTTCACCGTGCAAGGGGTACCGCACACCTATGAGTTTACCAGATTCCCTGGTGTACTGCCAAGCACTTCACCGTGCAAGGGGTACCATACACCAAATTTCCCAAGACTCTTCCTTTCTCTTTCATCTCACGCTTCGTCTGTCTCCGGCCACGCCCCTCACGGAGCTACGGAACCACGGATCAGGACTCCACACTCGCTTCGTACAAAAGTATGTCTCAATCACATGTCACCCAGAGTCTCACCCGACCCCCAAAGCAATACTTAATATTTCTTACCTTGGTCCGTGCACAGAGTTACCGGATCAATTCTTAAACCCAGAGTGTCTACCTTCTTCCCTTCCCCAGTACTTCATGAATCCTGCCTCCTTAATCAGTCTCGGGCCCTCTGTCAGCTCTCCGCAGAACCGCCACCGTCGATGTACAGGACCACTGAAATCAGCGGGGCATGCCTTCCTGCTGTTGCAGCGGTGGGGCTCCCTGTTAGGTAACTGGATCCCAGACGAGCCCCCAATTCTGAGAAACACTCTGTAGCCAATAACATAGGCTCAGGCAAGGATCTCAGTGAAGTAGGAATTTATTCGCAATTGCAATGGCGGGCGTCCCACAAGGAGGAGCACGCCTACTAGTCACATAGTACAGTTTATATATTTTCTTTCTCGACAACCGGGACCCTCCCCTGTTTCCCCATTGACTGGGTAATCCAGGTTCACAACCTATCCCATGCTTCACAGACAATACATGGCCTTCAGTTTGCCGGCCTGTTAAATTTCAAATTTCTTTTGACTTTTTTGCTGTTTGAAGTGGTAATGTTTCTTCTCTTATCTGACTTGACTTGACACCTTGATTTCTGCCTAATTGCTCTAAGGAGTCTGGTTGTCTGCATTTTACAAGGTCATCTGTTAAGCTTTCTTATCACTGCAAGCATATCTCAATACCACATTCTTTACCTTTAAACAATGTAACTCTGTGCAAAAACAACATTTTTATTCCCACAACTGGTTCTGAATTCTCTAGCAAACAGTCATTCTGAAAGGTGAAAACTGCTCATTCTTTCCAAGCAATTGCGTACAATCTGAGGATGGCAAGTGTAAACTGTATTAACAATTTCACTGCTGATCAAGGGAAATATCTTGAAAATAACTACTTGCAATCAAAGGTTAATTTCAAAGCTGTGGAGATTAATACCATGTGGAAATGAGTTCTAATTGCTAAATGCCATTCCCATTTAATTCAAATGAAGCTGCTGCAAAATTTCCAGCCTGCTGTAACATCCAGGCAACTTGCTACAGAGTTTAGGTATGATTTAATGTAAGTGTGGGAATAAAAATGTTGTTTTTGCACATAGTTACATTGTTTAGAAGGTAGGAATGTGGTATTGAGATATGCTTGCAGTGATAAGAAAGCTTAACAGATGACCTTGTAAAATGCAGACAACCAGACTCCTTAGAGCAATTAGGCAGAAATCACTGTGTAAGAAACATTACCACCTCAAAGAGTATAAAAGTCAAAAGAAATTTGACTTATAACAGGCCGGCAACTGAAAGCCATGTATTGTCTGTGAAGCACCGGAGAGATTGTGAACCTGGATTACCCAGTCAATGGGGAAACAGGGGAGGGTCCCTGTCGTCGTCGAGAAAAAAAAATATATAAACTGTGTTATGGAACTAGTAGGCGTGCTCCTACTTGTGGGACTCCTGCCATTGCAATCGTGAATAAATCGTGAATAAAAAAAAGATAGAAAAGACAAAAAAGGGTCAAGGTGTTGAGTGTCCCTGAAGCCTGCGTGTCCCTCTTGTCTTCTCAAGGCTGAGAAAGCATGGTTACAGGTCTGCATAACTGAGTTTTTTGTAAATCATACAGTCTTGATGCACAGCCTCAGCTTTTCTTTTCTCAGAAAGCCAGGATTATCATGACATAAAGGCACAAGAATGAGTGTTGTAAAACTTTGTTTCTTTTCAGCTTCCCATAAAGCAGGTAGAACACAGTAACGCGGTTACATTCCTCCATCATCCTCCCCAACCTTCTTCAGTTAAGATTACGTTTATGATCACAAGAGGTCATTGGCCATGTTTTTTCCAGCTTCAATCTCAGTTCTAAGCTTGCCTCCACGTTAAAAAAAAAAAAAAATAAAAAATGTTTCTGCAGTAGCACCTATCTACTATGAATTTATGTAATGCAAGTAAGAAAATAATTGTCAGACAATGATAACTAGTCATTACTCAGAGGAAGTCATTACTTTGATCTGACAGAGTGATCTAGCAATTTACGTTATGAAATAACTTAGTCATCAAGCTTTGATGAGCTCTCATTTTGGTTTAGCCTAAGGAATATGGAGTTCTAATATATGCTTTTAATGCTGTGTATCTAATAAGCTAAACAGGAACATGCAAAATAAAACAGAACTTCTGTTTCTGCTATCTGGCTTTAAAAGCAAACAAGAAACATTGTGCGCGTGTTCCTGTATGCCTTGCTTATCTTCTCCACCTATCCAAGTATTCTGAAGTATTAATGGGACTCCTTTATCTTTTCTCTAAATGCCCTCTCCCTGCTATCCAGACCACGCTCTGTCACAGCGCACTCAGCTGGTGAACACTGTAGAAAAAGTTTTGTTACTGATGGCCATAGAAAAAGTATTTTCTGCTTCTCTTCCTTCTCCTTTATCTTCTGGAAGATTAGATCTGTTAAGAGAACTGGCTTAGCAAAGTCCGCAGCTTTCTCACCTTCAAAAAAATAAAGCTATCTAAAACTCCTACAGGCTGTTTTTGTTAACTGCATAAATCATTATGTACAAAAAGAATAAAGCAAAAACTAACGTATACTATATTTTATATTTTCTTGTTTTTCAAACTTGATCAGTAGGTAAAAATGATGGCAACTAATCTGTGCATTTGTTGTAGTAGCTTTTCATTACATATTTCTTTAAAAACATTGACTCATATCACTTAAAATCGTAACAGACAACTTTAGTTTTATTATAGCATATCAGAAAATACTTCTAGAAACTAACACACTCTTTGTCAATATGTTTCCAGAATGATCTACTACTAAAAATATAATTTCATTAAACGGAGGACAGTTTTCTTATAGGCCTATGGTAATAAGCATCCTTACTGACTTGGAAAGGCTCTTTTCTTTTCCATTTCCTCCAAATACTTCCAACTCACTGTAACTTCTCAGCTGCCACAGTCCTTGGAAGAGCCTTGAGTTACTGTAAGTCAAATACGCCTTCCACAGTGATTTCCCACCTAAACCAAACAAATGAACCAGACCAAACCACCACCACACAGCAAAACAAATAAAAACCCAAAGCAATTGTGCGAAATATTTCAGGTGGGATGACCAACTCATTTTGAGTTGGGGATTTGTGGCATACTGCTCTACTTATCCTGCTGCTGGCACATAGATTCTTTGATATAAAGATTCTGCTATCGATGTTTTATCTTTGATTCACAGCATAGCAGCAACCACTTCACTAGACAAGATTTAAGCATTTTGAGAATCTTATTCATAAATGGTGTGTGCACCAAACTCTTTCAAAGGTTATTCCAGTGCAGCATAAGAAACAAAATGCTGTTTTGTATGAACAAATGTAATCAAAGTATGACCACCTGGCCCACTATGTGCTTAGGGCATGTGTAGGAGTATTGCCATGGGTGTTGACAAGCCCCATGGCTGGTGATAACATCGGACTGGTGACGATGAAGCCATGAGGAATGTAAATAAGTTAGAAGGAACAAAGAAGGATGATTCAGGAGATGACTTGCTGTCTCAAACTGCTTATTCTCCAACCATTAAGACATGGAAGTTGCTAAATGTTCGCTGTTGCTGGGCAAAGTTGTTAACCAACGAATAGCTAGTGGGAAAGTACCGCTTGTAGAGCTAATGGTATAAGAAGGGAGCCTGTCCTCAATAAAGTTGTAGTTGAAGTTATTGATCCTTAAAGAACCCTGGTGTCTGTGTGGTCATTACGCCACAGACATGCTCTCTGAGGGCTATCCTGTTCCTCAATGGCCTGATGATATTCTATGATTCTATATGATTCTATGATATTCTATCTTGATATTCCATGATTCTATTTCACTTTAATAAGTTTTAGTACCCAACCAAAACTAAACAAATACCATCCGGTTTTGTACCTCAAGATTGTGCCAGAGAGGTTAGTACTAGTGTATCTATGTCATCTTAAAATCTCTTTTTAAACAAATATTGCCCAGTAATATTTTTTTTTATAACTATGCATGGATTAGGGTCTATTTCTTGAACTGGTTACGGTGAAAGACAAGACTAGGAATCAGCGGGTGAGAGGTGGAACAAGGCTGAATTCAAGACAATGTGAGTAAGATAGGGTTGCAGGAACTTCCCACTAGAAAGGTCTTTAAATTTTAGTCTGAAGTATCCTATGGTGGAATGAGTGGGGAGGTGTCCCAGGCCCTGTTAAGTTAATTATGAGGGTTAACCATGCACAATGGCAGGTACAGCAAGTACTAGGAAGGAGGAGGAGCCTTATTCTATAAGGTTATTTCTCCACAAAATCACACAAAGAAATAAATTATTTTTGGTTGTTTGTAAATAATCACTGGAAATAATATAACCATCTCAGGTATTACTGCATAAACTTACAAACTTTTATATAGTCACACCACTGTCATGTAAAACACTGAGAAGAAAAAGTATCATTAGGATACTAGATAATGATTTCAAAAGAGTTTGGCTTCTTCTGATCCTAGTGAAGCCAATGTAAACTGGCGGTAGTCAGAGCCTCCAAACAGTAGATCATCCATTCAAAGTTGGTTCAAAAATAATTCCTACTACCCAAAAGATGACTTTTTCAGGAAGTAGATAACCATAAGACTTCTACCTGAAACATTCTCTTTTCTAGACCAGGATAAATTAGTATATTCTTCTATAATTCTCTTTATAAAGTGTTAAATTTTAAGCAAGATAAACGAAAGGGCTAATGTTTGAAGATAATAGGCTCAAGTTTCAGCTGATGCTCTTTACCCTGCAAAGTACAAGCAAGTCTCTGCTGGCTTTCTCTCTTCACTGCCTCCATTCATCCAACAACTGAATTGCTTAAATACACTTTGTTTTTCAGAAAAACAACCATATCCTGCTCTTATCAAGTGATGGTTTTACCTTACTGGGCAGCTAAACTCCACCACAGCTGCTCTCCCTCTCCCACCTCAGACGAAGAGAGGAAGAAAATGCAACGTAAAGGGCTCAAGGGTTGAGATGAAGACAGGGAGATCACTCAACAACTATCATCACGGGCAAAACAGACTCAGCATAGGGAGATTAATATAATTTGTTGCCTATCGCTAACAGACTAGAACAGTGAGAAACTAAAAGCACACTAAAACCACAGTATTTTTCAAATCATAGTGGTGATTTTTACTTTTGGCACATGTCAAGTGTCTTTTGATTTTAAAGGCAGTTTTAACACACAATTGGGAATTTCCCAGGCCAACAGAGACTGGCTTTTTTTTTTCCCTGTCCTAGCTGGATCTGCTGAGAGTCAGACACTATCAAAGTCCTACAGAATTCTAAACCACATCCATCAAGGTCAACAAAAATGCTTTTATTGAAATCATGGAAAAAAAGGAAAAAAGGAAAAGTACCCTAAAACTTCCACTCCTTTTCTGAGCACATACCTGGAACTTTTTTTTTTTTTTAGCTTGACTGTATCTGTACTTATTCCAAAATTCTTCAGAAATTCTTTATAGTCCATCGTATTAGAGTCTCTAACACAGTAGCGGTTCCACAGCCTAGAATAAAGAGCCATTTTTAAGAGAACACTGCTATTTTAGATTGTAGTGAATTGAAGAAATAGGAGACATATGAAATGTTTAGAAACACTGTATACAAAGAATGTGAAAAGAAACAAATAAGCAATGAATGACTTTCTTCTACCTTCTCACTAAATTCTTTTCTGCCCTCTTTCCTCTGCCCAAGATTATATCTAAAGCATGTGAACTGTCTGCATAATATCATTCAAATCCTACATACAGTGCCATTTGGTTGGCCAGCTACATGAACATGAATTTTAATATATCTGCATATAGACATTCCTCTTCTAATAATATAAGAATATTATGAAACCCTTAAACAAATTCCATCATAACTTACTGTGAGAAACACTCTGTAGCCAATAACATAGGCTCAGGCGAGGATCTCAGTGAAGTAGCAATTTTATTCACGATTGCAATGGCAGGAGTCCCACAAGTAGGAGCACGCCTACTAGTTCCATAACACAGTTTATATATTTTTTTTTCTCGACGACGACAGGGACCCTCCCCTGTTTCCCCATTGACTGGGTAATCCAGGTTCACAATCTCTCCGGTGCTTCACAGACAATACATGGCTTTCAGTTGCCGGCCTGTTATAAGTCAAATTTCTTTTGACTTTTATACTCTTTGAGGTGGTAATGTTTCTTACACAGTGATTTCTGCCTAATTGCTCTAAGGAGTCTGGTTGTCTGCATTTTACAAGGTCATCTGTTAAGCTTTCTTATCACTGCAAGCATATCTCAATACCACATTCCTACCTTCTAAACAATGTAACTATGTGCAAAAACAACATTTTTATTCCCACACTTACATTAAATCATACCTAAACTCTGTAGCAAGTTGCCTGGATGTTACAGCAGGCTGGAAATTTTGCAGCAGCTTCATTTGAATTAAATGGGAATGGCATTTAGCAATTAGAACTCATTTCCACATGGTATTAATCTCCACAGCTTTGAAATTAACCTTTGATTGCAAGTAGTTATTTTCAAGATATTTCCCTTGATCAGCAGTGAAATTGTTAATACAGTTTACACTTGCCATCCTCAGATTGTACGCAATTGCTTGGAAAGAATGAGCAGTTTTCACCTTTCAGAATGACTGTTTGCTAGAGAATTCAGAACCAGTTGTGGGAATAAAAATGTTGTTTTTGCACAGAGTTACATTGTTTAAAGGTAAAGAATGTGGTATTGAGATATGCTTGCAGTGATAAGAAAGCTTAACAGATGACCTTGTAAAATGCAGACAACCAGACTCCTTAGAGCAATTAGGCAGAAATCAAGGTGTCAAGTCAAGTCAGATAAGAGAAGAAACATTACCACTTCAAACAGCAAAAAAGTCAAAAGAAATTTGAAATTTAACAGGCCGGCAAACTGAAGGCCATGTATTGTCTGTGAAGCATGGGATAGGTTGTGAACCTGGATTACCCAGTCAATGGGGAAACAGGGGAGGGTCCCGGTTGTCGAGAAAGAAAATATATAAACTGTACTATGTGACTAGTAGGCGTGCTCCTCCTTGTGGGACGCCCGCCATTGCAATTGCGAATAAATTCCTACTTCACTGAGATCCTTGCCTGAGCCTATGTTATTGGCTACAGAGTGTTTCTCAGAATTGGGGGCTCGTCTGGGATCCAGTTACCTAACAGGGAGCCCCACCGCTGCAACAGCAGGAAGGCATGCCCCGCTGATTTCAGTGGTCCTGTACATCGACGGTGGCGGTTCTGCGGAGAGCTGACAGAGGGCCCGAGACTGATTAAGGAGGCAGGATTCATGAAGTACTGGGGAAGGGAAGAAGGTAGACACTCTGGGTTTAAGAATTGATCCGGTAACTCTGTGCACGGACCAAGGTAAGAAATATTAAGTATTGCTTTGGGGGTCGGGTGAGACTCTGGGTGACATGTGATTGAGACATACTTTTGTACGAAGCGAGTGTGGAGTCCTGATCCGTGGTTCCGTAGCTCCGTGAGGGGCGTGGCCGGAGACAGACGAAGCGTGAGATGAAAGAGAAAGGAAGAGTCTTGGGAAATTTGGTGTATGGTACCCCTTGCACGGTGAAGTGCTTGGCAGTACACCAGGGAATCTGGTAAACTCATAGGTGTGCGGTACCCCTTGCACGGTGAAGTGCTTGGCAGTACACCCCCATTTTCCAGAATTGGAATGTTAGTGTATGGTACCCTGCAGGAGGTAAATTTCTGTAGCAGCACACTGACAAGGGCCAGGAGAAATGGGAAAATATGGGTTCCAGGGGACAGGGAGATATCCCTGGGGGAGTGCCTACCGCCAGTTCTTCCTGAAGAATGATAAGAAATTGGAAAAATAATCCTAAAATTAGAGATGATAAAAGAAGAAAATGGTTAAATATTGTGTATCAGTCTGGACAAAAGAACCAATTAAGGAAACAGCAGTATTTTGGCCAAAATACGGGTCTGATGAAAATTCAGGCTTTAAATTTATATGTAAACAATAAGACTCCTTTTCTGGAGAAGGAGCCAAGTTATGCTCTCTAAAATCCTAATATTGCACCGGTGGCAGCAGCAGTCGCTCCAGGAAGGAAGACAGGGACTGCAATTAACACTGTCCCTAGAGAAGGAGCGTACTCTAGGCTCTGGTAAGAATTAGAACAAGGTAGAAGAGATATTGAGAATTTTGCCTTCCCTGATACGAACAGTACTAACATTAACTGTGTATCCTCTTAGGTGAACTCCCCCTCTCCTTACCGGCAGAGGGGTGTTAGGGGTTTTAAGAAGGAGATGAAGTCTTTAATTGAGGACCCCATCAGGCTAGCTGAACAATTAGACCAGTTCCTAGGGACTAACGTATACTCTTGGGGGGAAATGATGTCTGTACTAAGTATGTTGTTTACAGGGGAAGAAAGGGCAATGATCAGGAGGAGAGCTGCTATACAAGAACAGGAAAGAGCTCATCCTCCAGGACCAGGGGTAATACTGGCAGAGCAGAAATATCCACTTGGTGATCCTGGCTGGAATAATAATAATGCGCAACACAGAAATCATATGAGAGACTTGGGGTCAGAATGAGAAAATACTCGTGGATGAATCCCGAAGACCTGGTATCCCAAGGGCTCTTGAAAGTTCATTTTGTGATTAAAGCCTGGCAAGATACATAGAAAAAGCTCCAGAAGGTGGGGGGTTGTAGTGAACAGTCACTGGGGGGGCCCTCCTGTGGGAGGCCCTGAAGGTGTATGTCCGGAGGGGAGATGAGAAGGAAAAGCAGAGAGCGAAACTAATGGTATTGACAGTGTAGCGGGTGGTGAGGCAGAGGGTTGGAGAAAGAGGAAGAAAATCTTCAGGGGGAGTCAGGGCCAGGATGGAAAGGAGAGGAAGAGAGATGAAGGAATGGCAGGCAAGGAAAGCTACCTGTGTTGCAGCCTGAATCGTAGCAGGGACAGGCTTTGATAAGACGTTTTAAGTGTGGCCAGGCTGGCCACTTCAGGTAGGAATATCCAGAGTGGAAGAAGGAGGAGAGAAGGAAAATGGGATGAAATATGGTACACTGATATGTTGTTTCAGCATCCTGGAGGGAAAAAAAGTACGGAATTAAGTTGGCCCCTGACGGAGCCTTTGGTGAAAGTACAGGCTGGAGAAAGATAAAAAGAAGTGTTAGAAGAGTTATTGAAGGTGTTAAAGGTGTGGTATGTGACAGAGTTGTTTGAAGTTGAATGAGCAGGGAAAGAGGATGTAGGCGTTATCTAAGTAACAGTCTAGAAGTTTTGGTATATTTACTGTGGCGTTTGGTCAATTTCCCAAGTATTGGGGGGGGGGGGGGGGGGGGCAGGGAATGGGACACGGGGGGGACAGCCTGCTCCACCAGGGGCCTCTCCACAGGCTGCAGGAGGGCTTCAGCTCCAGTGCCTGAAGCTCCTCCTCCCCCTCCTTCTGCGCTGACCTTGGTGTCTGCGGGGAGGTTTCTCGCTCCTCGCTATCCCAGCTGCTGTTGAGCAGCAGGTTTTTGTTTGTTTGCTTTCGCTTTCTTGGATGTGCTCTCACAGAGGCACAGACTGTGCTGCTCATGGCTTGGCTCTGGGCAGCGGTGGGCCGCTTCGGGGCCGGCTGAAGTTGTCCCTTATCTGCCACAGGGAGGCTTATGGATTCTTCTCATGGGGGCTGCCACTGTAGCCCCCCCAGAATCTTGCCATGTGAACCCAGTACACTGGGGCAGCTAGGTCATTACTGGCCTGTAAAGTATCAGGGATTAAACTAACTAATGAAACCCTAAAAGTGATGGGGGTAGAAGGGGCTGGGATAACGGTGCCACTTTGGGGGAATACCAAGCTGAGACTAGGGGATAAAATGATTACTGGGCAATTATTGTATGTACCCAAGGCAGGGACTAACTTGTTGGGAAGGGAATTGATGATGAAATTGGGCATTCAAATAGTAAATTTTTAGACTGGAAAAACTGTGTTATTAATGGAGCACTCTCAGGCCCTCAGAGCAAAGATATATTCACCTCTGACTGGAAAGACCCTGAGATGGGGGTAGAAGCAACAATACAGATGGACAGTTTTACCTCAGGAGTTTACAGGGCCACCGATTTATTTGGGCAAGTTCTAGAACAGATTTTGGAGCAATTCCAACCTCCCAAGGAGGTATTACTGTTACAAATATGTGGATGACCTTTTATTGTCAGGACAGGAGAAAACAGTTGTGAAAGAAGCTACTAACAAGCTATTCAACTTTCTGGGAAAACGGGGCTTGGGAGTATTGAAAAATAAATTACAATATGTAGAAAAAGAAGTCAAGTATATAAGGCACCTAATGTCTGAGGGAAAACGAAGAATAAATTCAGAGAGGATTCAGGGAATTGTTGAAAACTAAGAAAGAACTAAAAAGTTTTAAGAGAGATTTTTTTTAAGGAATCAGGAGCCATGAAGTCTGAAGGAAAATGGATACTCCCTGATGGGAGAGAAATGCTGAATAAAGCACCAATGAGGCAAATATTAATTGTTTTACATCAAGAGAGTCATTGGGAGGTGCAAGCAATGTGTGATGTTGTGCTAAGAAAGTATGTCTGTGTAGGAATATATACTTTAGTGAAGCAAATATGCAGAGGATGTACCATATGTCAAAAGGTAAATAAAAAGGTCATCTGTAACCCACCTAGAGGGGGACAGGAGCCAGGAATTCGACCTTTCCAAAGTATACAGGTAGACTTTACTGAGTTACCTAAAGCAGGGAGACTTAAGTACTTGTTTGTCCTAATTGACCACGTGACTGGATGGGTGTAAGCTTTCCCCTCGGTATCTGCCACTGTGAACATGGTGGCTAAGGTATCACTGGAGCAAATAGTCCCTAGATATGGGATAGTTGAAAACATTGATTCAGATCAAGGAAGTCATTTCACTTCACAAGTACTGCAAGGGTTAATGCAGGCCTTAGAGACTGAGTGGGATTTTCACACCCCCTGACACCCCTCCTCTTCTGGGAAGGTGGAGCGAATGAACCAGACCTTAAAGAAGCAATTAACTAGATTAGTGTTAGAAACCCAATTTCCTTGGGTAAAATGCTTACCTTTAGCACTCCTACGGGTTCAAACAGCACCAAGAAAGGATATAGGAATTTCACCGTATGAGATGCTGTTCAGATTCCCCTATCTGGGCAGAAGGGATGAGATACCACAATTTGAAACAAGAGAGAGTTTTCTTAAGAACTGTATTCTGGGGTTGTCCTCTTCTTTGTCATCTCTCAGGACCCATGGGTTGTTAGATCAAACCCCACCTTTGGAATTCCCCATTCACCACCATCAACCAGGAAATTGGGTCCTGATTTGGACCTGGAAAGAATCGAAACTCCAGCCTGAATGGGAAGGACCATTCCAAGTACTACTAACCACTGAAACAGCCATAAGAACTGCAGAAAAAGTTTGGACTCACTATACCGGAGTGAAAGCATCCGTCGACCCTAGTACCCGGGAAGCTGTTCCTACAGAAGACTTGTTGAAAGTTAAAAAAATAAAAATAAAAAAAATCTCATAATAGACTCTAAGCAGGATAAAAGCTTACAATTGTAAACTAAACTTTTATTTTCACAGGTAACTAATGAGTGTGACTTGCAATTGAGAGAAAGGACTGGCCTATAGCGAATCGAAGTGCTCCCAAGGGGATTTTGTTCTAGTAGTAGTGTACATCTTATTCTTTGTATTGATAATTATTTGGAAACCTAACGGTTAAAAATAATGACAGGGAAAAATCAACTATTAATTTTGTTTTTAGTGATTGTAGGCCTCAGAGAAGGCCTTGGTCAATTGTCAACTTGGAAAAGGCATGACCAGATAATAGCAAAGACAGGATACCCCGTCAAAATATGGGTGAATGTGACAGAGGGTTATGTACCACAGTCCGTCATGTTTGATGCTTGTGAGGTGTTAGCTTGTGGAGACTTAAATGCCCAATGACAATTGAGCAGAGAGAACAAATACTCCGACAGCCAGATGGAGAACAGCTAAATGGAAATGATTCTCTATTGCCACCAAAGATAGGGAGAAACTTGAGCAGAAAATGGGAGGCCCTCTTCGAAATGCGGCAGTTGTCACAGTTAAAGAAATAAAAGATCTTAGGCAAACATTTGAGATTGAAACAGGGTATGGAGATGCGAATGCCTGGATAGAATGGGTCAAATATACTGTCCAGAGTCTCAACCATAGCAATTGTTATGCTTGTGCCTCGGGACAACCAATTGCCCATATAGTGCCCTTCCCATTGGGGTGGACCAAGGATTCCCAGGGGATATGATGTATGATTGCATTGTATCAAGAAAAGACTGCCTGGGGAAACGAGGCCTGTAAGCCTCTCTCTTTGCTATTCCCTTCTTTGCATGATAGCAATATCAGGGTTCCCCCTGAATTCTCTACAGCTATAGGTAACCACACAGCTTGCCTCTCACGGCAGGGTGTGAGTGCTACCCGGCATCTGGGAGAATTTGCCTTGTGCATGAGAACCTTGAACGCTACCGAACTTGACGGCAAACTGCTCAAGACTTGAGATCCCCAGGGCAGATCTCTGGTGGTACTGTGGAGGGAAGATCTTACGGTCCACCCTACCATCTAATTGGGGAGGCACTTGTGCACTTGTTCAATTAGCTATACCCTTCACCCTGGCATTTGAAAGAGAAACATCACATATATCCAGAAGAAGTAAAAGAAGCTTAGGAATATCATTCGATGATAGAGTGTACATAGATTCTATTGGAGTGCCTAGAGGAGTTCCCGATGAACATAAAGCCAGGAATCAAATTGCTGCGGGGTTTGAGTCACTGTTCTGGTGGGTAACAATCAATAAGAATGTGGATTGGATTAATTATATTTATTATAATCAGCAGAGATTCATAAATTATACAAGGGATGCAATAAGAGGAATCGCTGAACAACTAGATGCCACCAGCGAAATGGCTTGGGAAAACAGAATAGCATTAGATATGATGCTTGCAGAGAAAGGAGGGGTGTGTGTGATACTGAGCAACCATCGTTGCACTTTTATACCCAACAATACTGTCCCGGATGGCACAGTAACTAGAGCATTGCAAGGGCTTACCACCCTTACCAGTGAATTGGCAGAATACTTAGGAACAGACACTTCCATCACCGCATGGATGGAATCTTGGTTTGGTAAATGAAAAGGGATGGTAGTGTCCATATTTACATCCTTGATCATAGTAGCAGGAGTTTTGACAGCCATTGGTTGTTACATTACCCCCTGCGTAAGAGAACTAGTACTGTGGTTAATTGAAACTGCACTATTGAAACAAATGACCATGGAGCCACCACCTTACTCAGGTAAGGTGATATTAGAGGAGATGGAAAGCAAAGAAAATGAAGAAGAGGAAGATATCTACCAAATTACACCTTAGAGAAAAGTTTTGCAAAAATCAACAATTTATAAAGAAGAAAAGGGGGGAATTGTGGGAATAAAAATGTTGTTTTTGCACAGAGTTACATTGTTTAAAGGTAAGGAATGTGGTATTGAGATATGCTTGCAGTGATAAGAAAGCTTAGCAGATGACCTTGTAAAATGCAGACAACCAGACTCCTTAGAGCAATTAGGCAAAAATCAAGGTGTCAAGTCAGATAAGTGAAGAAACATTACCACTTCAAACAGCAAAAAAGTCAAAAGAAATTTGAAATTTAACAGGCCGGCAAACTGAAGGCCATGTATTGTCTGTGAAGCATGGGATAGGTTGTGAACCTGGATTACCCAGTCAATGGGGAAACAGGGGAGGGTCCCGGTTGTCGAGAAAGAAAATATATAAACTGTACTATGCGACTAGTAGGCACGCTCCTGCTTATGGGATGCCTGCCATTGCAATTGCGAATAAATTCCTACTTCACTGGGATCCTCACCTGAGCCTATGTTATTGGCTACAGAGTGTTTCTCACACAGTTTATTGCAAATGACTGTGGGATTTATCTCCAATCTCCATCAGACAACTCTTGTTGTGATTTACACTTATTTTTTTATCTTCCTAATCATGAAACCTAGGAAGACATAGTTTTTAAAATTAAAGCTCTGTTGCATAAAGAGAAACCATAAAGCCTAAATCTAAATGGTACCATTAGAACATCTTGTGTATCACAAGCAACTAAGTTTCTCTCAACTTCCTTTGTGTTTAGCCCCATAATTAGTGTTTAAATAAAATTAAACTTGTTTGATTAAAGCTTGTCTGACAGAATTGCATCCAGTTAGTCCTGATCAATTTGTTCTAAAAACTAATAAGAATTGATTGCCTTATTTTTTCATTTGAATTTGTCTATCTAGTGAAGATATGACACCAGATGATGTAGTCACCCCTTAAACTCCTTTTTCAAAGGCTAAACAGGTTGTCTGCTAACATTAAGCTCTAAAGCATTCACACCATCACTTGAATCATGATTTTGGCTCCCCACCCCACCTCCCAGTTTTTCAACATCCTGGGAATGAGAACAACTAATGTGAAATTCTTATTTTCATATACTGACAGTCAACACCAGAAAAATCCTATTTCTGCTCAGTATTTTTTCCAGACATCTTGGGACATTAACCCTTTCAGAGCCTCATAGTAGAAGCCAAGATGTTACAAAAAAAAAAAAAAGCATACCATCCACTCTTTGCACCAACATGGGGGGGGGGGGGGGGGGGGGAGTGAGGGAAGGGCAAAATCTGCTTGCAATATATGGGATCATTTAGGTGATAAAGAGAAAAGAAACTCGTTAGCCACTTGGCAAATTCCATTTGGGAGAAGTTGAGAGAGAGCTGCACCATAATATTCCCTGTTTTCCTCTCTGTTCCTTGGGTCATATGGCAAACTGGAAAGGAATAATTAGCTGCTAAACTCATCATAATTATAATAACTAGCTGCTAAACTCATCATAATCCAATCACTTTTTGGGGGGTACTGAAAGACAGGAACTCCCAATATTAGATTATATTAATATTAATTAATTAATTATAATCATTAATTAATATTAAAATTAATATTAAAATATTCTATTATATTATTAATTATAATCATTAATGTATTATTAAAATTAATATTTAAATTAATAATTATTTAATTATAATTAATTAATGTCCCAATATTAACAACAGTTAACAACAGTTAACAACAGTTAAGAAGTCATTGGCTTGTCTCTCACCTCAGTTTCTCTCAGTTGTCTCTCACCTCAGTTTCCCATACATAAAAATAGGATAATAATGCTGCCCAAGTCATGGGGCTATGCTGGTTATCACAATAAGCCACAGACCTTTGTTTTAACGCATGTAATCTATGGTTATGTATTCATGGAGGACTTCCATTTCTTTTTTCCAGCAATTCTTTCACATCCTGTTTCCCCTTGAGTTTTTCTCTGTGTCTTATTAGAGGGTGAGAATTCTTTCTGAATTTATTTTCAAGGAGATTTTAAAGGGATTATGTTAGCTATGAGTTGTACATATGGAAATACAGAATGGATATATAGACAGTACTTTGACATCTGTGAAGTGCAGTAAACACATAACTCAGAATGGATAGATTCACTTCCAATTTGAACAAACTTTACGTGCATACATCCAAAATAAAAGGAATACTTCAAAAAATACTTGTGTGATTTGGATTATTTAAAGATTGATAGTTCTATTTTTTTTTAAGATTTAAAAAAAAAAGATTTTTTTTAAAAAAGTTTTTTTCTATTTTTTAAAGATTGACTTGCCGAGGCGATCGTCTCTGGGGGAGACGCGTTCTGCAGTGGAGTGGTGGATCGAGGCTGGCAGGGCTTTTTTTCTAGCATCGAGGCCACTCAAGGCAGCCGAGGGAGCCGCCAGGACCCGGCAGCCCTCGCGAGAGAGGCTGACAAGGCACGGGAGGAGCCAGCAGCGCCCCCTCCCTGACGTTCAACGGCAGCCCCTAGGGAGTGCAAGCGACCAGGAGCGCGGTGAGCAGGACGGGCAAACAGGGCGTGGCAGTTTGTGAGGGCAGGGTGTGCTCGGACAGGACAGAGCATCCCTCCGTGCTCAGAACAGCTCATCTACCGGCTGCCTACCTAGCTGAACCGCCATGGTCTGCGCTAGGCAGAAAGCTCTTTCTAGAAAGTCTGTGGCAACCCAGACTGACTGCCCGCTCAAAAATGCGGCCGTTCAGGTCTCTGGATGCAGGGAGTGCCTGAGCCTGTTGCTGCCATCTGAGGGTGGCAGAGACACCATGTGGGTGAGGTGTGAGCAGGTGGATGACCTGGTCAGCCTGGTGGCAGAACTCAAGGAAGAGATGGTGAGGTTAAGGGCTATCAGAAAGTGTGAGCAGGAGATAGACTGCTGGAGCAACTCCCTGCCAGGCCTGAAAGAAAGGCACCGGGGTGTGACATCCCAAATACCAGCTCTGAAGCTTAGGCAGCCAGCAGAGGCTCCACAAGAAACACATCACCCCCTACCACCTTGTGAGCAGGTAATAGGAGGGGACCAGCAGGCAGACAGAGTTCCTGGTACAGTGAACCCCTTCTCCCCTCCTCCCCCTAGCAACGATAGTGATGAATTGGGGGACAGGAAGCAATGGCAAAAGGTCCCTGCTCGGCATTACAAGCGTAGTGGGTGCACCTGCCCAGTGATTCCCCTGCCTACCCAGCTGCCCCTGCAGAACAGGTACATTGCTCTGCGAGGACAACTGGACAATGGAAAGGGTGATGATTCTTCCTACTTGGAGGTGTCACCAAAGTCTAATCAGACCACCCACTGCATTAAAACCTCCTCAGTAAAGAATAAAAGATGAGTCATTGTCATTGGTGACTCACAGCTGAAGGAAGTGGAAGGCCCGATATGCAGACCAGACCCGCTACACAGGGAGGTTTGCTGCCTCCCGGGGTCCTGGGTTAAAGACGTAAGGAAGAAACTTCCTTTGCTAGTACAGCCCTTGGATTATTATCCTCTTTTGTTGTTTCAGGTAGGCAGTGATGAAATAGGAAGAACTCCTCTAAGGACTATGAAGAAGGACTTCAGAGCCTTGGGGAGACTGGTCCAGGGTTCGGGAGCACAAATCGTGTTCTCTATCCCTCCAGTTTTAAGAAATAATGACAGACTGGACATGATGAGCCAGTTGATTAATAATTGGCTCTAAGCCTGGTGTCACCGGCATGGTTTTGTTTTTTTTTTGACCTTCGGTTGATTTACATGAGGCCAAGCTTGCTGACGACAGACAGGGATAGCTTTTTCCACCAGCAGAAAAGGGTTTTAGGATGGGAGTTGGCAGGGTTCATTGATAGAGCTTTAAACTAGGTATGAAGGGGGGTGGGGGTGAAACTGGGGATGCTAGAAAGGAGCCTGAATGTAACATGCCAGTTCTTGTGGGTGAGGAATGTGCTAGCAAGACCTTGCAGTCTTGTGTCTTGGTGAAGGATGAGGATGACATAACATTTTGCAGGAAGGACACGAGGGTTGGTGAGAGGCTGGTAACAATGGAAACATCTGAGTATTGTCAAGAGGGTATTAGGGCTTCTCCCTCCCAAAAGGTGGCCCGGCTGAGGTGCATTTACACTAATGCACGCAGTATGGGTAACAAACAGGAGGAGCTGGAGGCCGCCGTGCTAGTAGGAAACTATGATGTAGTTGCCATCACAGAAACCTGGTGGGATGATTCCCATGACTGGAGTGTGGCTGTTGATGGCTACAAACTGTTCAGAAGGGATAGGCGAGGAAGGAGGAGAGGAGGAGTTGCTCTCTATGTTAGGAATTGGATAGATTGTGAAGACCTGTGCCTGAGAAACAGCCATGACCAGGTTGAGAGCTTGTGGGTAAAAATCAATGATCGGTCCAGTAAAGGACATCTAGTGGTTGGGGTCTGTTACAGGCCACCTGATCAGGGGGAGTCTATTGGCAAGGCGTTCCTTCTTCAGCTGCAAGAACTGTCACGCTCACAAGCTCTTGTCCTGATGAGGGATTTCAGCCACCCGGATATCTGCTGGGGTAGCGGCACGGTGGGTTCCAGGCAATCCAGGAGATTCCTGGAGTCTGTTGAGGATAACTTCCTGCTCCAGGTAATAGACGGACCAACCCGAGGTGAAGCCTTACTAGACCTGGTGCTCACCAATGTGGAAGAGAGCATTAGAGAGGTTAAAACTGGAGGCTGCCTGGGCTGTAGCGACCATGCTGGGATGGAGTTTGTGATCTTGAGGAATATGGGTCTGGCAAAAAGCAGAATCAGGACCCTGAACTTCAGGAGAGCAAAATTCCGGCTGCTCAAGGAATTACTGGCTGGGATCCCCTGGGAAACTGTCCTTAAGGGCATAGGAGAGAAACAGAGCTGGCAGCTCTTTGAGGACACCCTTCTGAGAGCGCAAGAGCCCTCCATCTCCCAGCAGAAGAAATGGAGCAGAGGAGGTGGGCGACAGGTATGGCTGAGCAAGGACCTGCAGCTTAAACTGAGGGAAAAGAGGCAAATGTACAGGAAGTGGAAGCAGGGTTGTGTAGCCTGGGAGGAATACAGGGGTGTCGTCCGGATGTGCAGAGATGGGATCAGGAAAGCCAAGGCACAGATGGAGCTGAACTTGGCAAGGGATGTGAAGAATAACAAGAAGGGGTTCTACAGATACATAGGCAGGAGGAGACAGGCCAAGGAGAATGTTCCCCCTCTGATAAACGAGATGGGAGAACTGGCTTCCTTAGACATGGAAAAAGCTGAGGTACTCAATAAGTGCTTTGCCTCAGTCTTCACTGGTGGTCAGGTTTCCTATGTCTGTCATGACCCTGAACCTCAAGGAGTGGGTGAGAGGAGCGGATTCCATCCCGCTGTGACAGTGGAACAAGTCTGGGACTGCCTAAAGAAATTGGATGTATATAAGCCCATGGGGCCAGATGGTATACATCCCAGGGTGCTGAGGGAGATGGCTGATGTGGTTGCCACTCTCCACCATATTTGAAAGATCATGGCTGTTGGGTGAAGTCCCCGGTGACTGGGAAAAGGGAAACATTACTCACATTTTTAAGAAAGGGAGAAAGGAAGACCCGGGGAACTACAGGCCAGTGAGCCTTACCTCTGTGCCTGAGAAGATCATGGAGCAGATCCTCCTGGAAGACATGTTAAGGCATGCACGAGATAAAGAGGTGATCTGAGACAGCTAGCAGAGCTACACCAAAGGCAGATCTTGTCTAACCAATCTGGTGGTCTTCTATGATGGAGTGATGGCATCGGTGGACAAAGGAAGGGCGATGGATATCATCTACCTGGACTTGAGCAAAGCCTTTGATACGGTCCCTCACCACATTCTTCTCTCTAAATTGGAGAGGTATTTGAAGGATGGACTGTTAGGTGGGTAAAGAATTGTTTGGCTGGTTGCAGCCAAAGGGTTGTGGTCAACAGTTCTATGTCTGGGTGGAGGCTGGTCACAAGTGGTGTCCCTCAGGGATTGGTCTTGGGTCCAGTGCTTTTCAACATCTTTATCAATGACATAGACAAGGGAATCAAGTGCACCCTCAGCAAGTTTGCTGATGACACCAAGTTGAGCGGTGCAGTCGATGCAATAGAGGGAAGGGATGCCATCCAGAGGGACCTGGACAGGCTGGAGAAGTGGGCCCATGAGAACCTAATGAGGTTCAACAAGGCCAAGTGCAAGGTGTTGCACTTGGGCCAGGGCAATCCCAGGTATTTATGTAGACTGGGAGAAGAAGAACTTGAGAGCAGCCCTGTGGAGAAGGACTTGGAGGTTCTGATGGACAAGAAGCTGGACATGAGTCAGCAGTGTGCACTTGCAGCCCGGAAGGCCAACTATGTCCTGGGCTGCATTAAAAAAGGGGTGGCCAGCAGGCAGAGGGAGGTGATTGTCCCCCTCTACTATGCTCTTGTGAGACCCCACCTGGAATACTGTGTGTAGGCCTGGGACCCCCAGCACAAGAAGGATGTGGAGCTCTTGGAACGGGTCCAGAGGAGGGCAACTAAAATGATCAGAGGGCTGGAGCACCTCTCCTATGCAGAAAGGTTGAGGGAACTGTGCTTGTTTAGCTTGGAGAAGAGGAGGTTCCGAGGAGACCTCATTGCGGCCTTCCAGTACTTGAAGGGAGCGTACAAACAGGCATTCCCCCTCCTGTTTATATGTGTTAATAGTGATAAGACAATAGTGATAGGACAATGGGGAATGGTTTTAAACTAAGACAGAGGAGATTTAGGTTAGAAATTAGGAGAAAGTTTTTCACTCAGAGGGTGGTGAGGCACTGGAACAGGTTGCCTGGAGAGGTTGTGGATGCCCCATCCCTGGAGGCATTCAAGGCTAGGCTGGATGCGGCTCTGGGCAGCCTGCTCTAGTGGTTGGCAACCCTGCCCAGAGCAGGGGGGTTGAAACTAGATGAACTTTAAGGTCCTTTTCAACCCAGGCCATTCTATGATTCTATTTTATGAAAAGGCCAGGAGAAAGATCAAGTTAATAGTATACCTCAGCATCAAGAATGATACTTTGGAACATCTTTGGAGTGTCTGAAATTCTCCCTTGTTTACAGCTCAGTTTTTTGAACTACCAGAAAACCCTAACCTACAACAAAAAGCAGATACATACATAAATTACCATGGTCTTACTACAGAACCGGAACACTCTTCAGTCATTATCCTACATTAGTGACAGTTTGCAGCAACCCATGGGGTACTATGTGTTTTATCACTTGAAAACAGTGGCGTTCCTTCCCCTAGGAACTTCCTATTACTACTCTCAGGCAATTTCTGCTGTTTTGAACAAAATGGCTTATTATGGATCTGCGTATATCAAGGATGGAAACTCAATCCTATTTAATAAACAAATAGAAACACAGAACTAATTATTGGTTCAAAATTGCACTTTTGCCAGCTGTTCTTTATATTCCAGCCTCTTATACAGGAACACAAATCCCCAAGAACAGGCAAGGATCTCACCATCATGCAGTGGTGACCATACTGTAAACCACAACATTACAGAAGGGGTAGGATATGACAGTGGACACACAGTGCATGGAGATTGAGTTGGTCTGTGCAGCCTCTGAAATTGGGCCAGAGCCTGTCTTTGTGATAAAAATCAATAGAAGGCTTACTACCACCGTTGTGTGGGCATATGAAGAGAACACAAATTATGCAGCATCATTCTTGATTGAGTTATGTTGATATGCCTTAAAAGACCAATTATCTATCCTTACCATCACAATGATTACTTTACTTTAATAAATTTATTGGCCAAAGAAGGTATTGCCAAAGACTACCTTTAAACACTGACAACAGTCTCTTCTATCCTTCTCCATAGAGGGAAGAAAGAAAACACAGGGTGACTCAGAAATCCTAGGTTATGATCTTCCTATGTTTCCTCTGATGAGGATATCTTTCAGCTCATTAAAAAGGGTGACAAATTTCCAGTACTTTAAGTTAACCTTTTTCTTTGCACTTCCTGTCTTTAAATTACTTTCCTATTTATTTCTATGCTTTCCTTATTTATTCCCATATTTATAAAATCTAAATCAATTCGTAGGTTATCATCTGAAAAAAAAAATCCAATAATTCCATATGTCCAATACCTGTTTATTCACTGTTTCTGCTGTACAACCAAGGTGGAAGGACTGGATTGAAACAAGTCACAATGCAAATACTTCCATTACATTCAAGGGACATTGGATCAGACCCTCTTTAAAGCCCTGTTCTTGCAAATACAGTCTTTCAGAGCACATGAATGCCAGCTACATTTAACTTTAATGCTAGTTTTGGCACTGATAAGCTGAAGCATCCAATCCAGTGCAGCCATAATATTCTTGAATCAATGCCATGATACAGCTGGACTACACAGATCCATAATGGGAGATTTTTGAACAATTTTTGCTTAAAAGCCAGCAGGCTAGCACATATCTCAGTGCTGACACAATCAGGCAGAAGAAAGCTATATATTGTTCTATACACTTTAAAGTTTGAGTTTGCTTTTCATTTCAGTATATATTCCTTAAGCAACAATCCAACTGAATTTTTTTAAGTTGGTAATTTTCAAAAAAATTGAAGCTGACAATGCACATTTAATAACTGCAGAAATGGGTTCTGGTTTCCTAAGTATAAAAATATGCTAATTATAAACAAAACTATTCATTATTTTCCTACGTGCTATTTTTACACACGTACCCCTTAATTGTTAAAATCGAAAAAACAAACAAATGTACCCATTACACTTTTTATGAATCCAGCCCATTGTTCAAGGAAAAGAAATCATTCTTTACACAAAGATTTGCTTTGAAGTTGCTGCCAAAGAAAATAACCTTGAGTTATTTGCTGCATAACTGCCACGAGTACATTAAAGGTGCTTAGTGACAGTTTTGTCTTGAACATGTGACTTTTAAGAAAAAGCTTTTAAGTTCAATATTTAAAAATTGCTGCTATATCCCTTTTCTTTCCCTGATTTTTAATTTAACTCCAGTTATCACATATAGGAAAAAGTCAGGTGTTTTTTTTTTCCTATGTTTTCAGTTATTCATCTAAAAATGAAGGCATGCATTGCTTGGCTGCAATGAATTCAGGATATCATTGGGATGCTCAGGAAACAGGCATATGTATATTTCATAGGTGTTGTTTCCCACAAAACTGGAGAATGTAGCACTGGTATGAAACCTGAATAACTTTCCAGACCACTAGGACTAGTTGATCACGACCGTATAACTATGAAAACCTAAAAGCTCAAGACCTAGGATCTGGTCTTAAGGAGAGTTATATTTTTCATATAATCAAGCAAACCTTTAGATGGGAGGTCAACCCAAAAAGGGGTTATGTCTTCCTAAAAGAAACTGTTAGACTTTTCTTTTTTTTTTTTTTTCCAGAAAAACTTTTGGTGAAGTAACAATTGCTCTGTCTCCCTAGATTTGGGCTGGCCCATCGGAAAGCACTGCTAGGAGCACAAACAGGGCTCTTTGGCAGAGTTTGTGGATCCAAAACAGTTCTCTGAAAATGATTATTTTCCCCAGACTATACAATAAGCATCCCTAGCCCAAAAGATATTCATGGGCAGTGACTTTTGTCAGGATCTTGACAGAAAAAGCCCTCAATAATTACGGGACTGATCCAAAGTCCATTAAAGTTAATTGAGAGACTCGACACTACGTCCCAGAACAACCATAGCAGGATTATGGGAAAAAATAACTGTTAATCAATTCAAGGCAAGTATTCAGTGGGCTGTAGCTTGAATCAGAAACAGCTACAGTCCAAAAGCAGAAATCAGTTCAGCAGACCACATTGTGAAGATTCAGCAGAAGGAAATGTGGCAGCAAAACTTGGTCCAAGGGACAATAGTGTTTTCGTTCTTCTAGAAAGAACCATTTTAAGCGGATCATATTATAATTTCATTCAACACAAGAAGCCTGAAGGACAGCAATGGCCAAGGCCCTATCACATGAGATGCATTTTCTCTAAAAAACACATTCAGAAGCCTATGCTATGAAAGCTATATTGTCCAGAGAAATTTATAGATAAAGATATAAAAGAAACATGGGCTAGCAGCTAGTTAAGCATCTAGTACCATAGATCATCCCTGGAACCACCGCTTTGAAGCAAAGGCTCTCTAGATTTACAGAAACGTCACTGGGAACCTCAAAAATATAAAATTTATTTCTGATTAAACTGAGTTTTTAGGCTGCTGCCTTTGGAATACAACACTCCAATTCTTTGCCTGAGAAAATGAGTGAAGTAGGAAGAAGAGGGAACAGATACATCAGAACAGCCTAGAAAGACTGAGACTGAGCATTTATTTCACCTTCCTGCATATATGGCCCTGATGTAATTAAAAAAAAAAAAAGAGAGAGGGAGTGCAGAGGAAGGTGGGGGAAACTGGAAAGCTCAAGAATTTTTGTTATAAAGAATTTCCTGGATGATGATTTGGAGCATTTAAATATTCCATGGGAGACAGAAATCTGCAATGTTTTACTTATTACTATTTCACTGCTTGCTTTGTATTTCTGTTATTTCTCAGCCATTTTCACCACTGTCAGCCATGTAGATTTTTGGAGTTGTCAAGTTCCCAACATGAGAGAAGAAGTGTTATGCTTGCCCAGTTGATCAGGAATTCAGAGGGAGAGAAGGATATACTTGAAAGACAGTTGAGTATATTTAAATTCAAATTTCTTCAGCTGCCATGCCTCCCCAACCAAGTGGGATACAGACAAAATAAACTCAGTCAACCTGACCTAAGTTGCTCACTTGGACAAAGTTCTTTTAAGCCATGATGATTACAGAAAATTAGCTTTTGTACATCAATAAGCGTGCAGGCAGATGAGCAGATTCACTAGTACTCTCATCTGTTTTATGTTTTCCTTGAAATTTAACTCGATTGCTGCAAAATTACCAACACAGAAGTGAATTTGACCCATGATTTTAACCACACTTTCAAAAGAAAAAGCATTTTATTCCTTCCTTAAGCATATTATTTACATTAATGATCTTGAACTTGTACTTTGGAAAACAACAACACACTTTGATTGCTTTACGGCTCATCCATAGTAATAATAATAAAAATTAAAAAAAAACAACAAACAAAACAAAGAACAGATATAGTTTGGGTATATTTATACACTCTCAGTTTCAATTGGCTTTTTCAAAAGAATATTTCAGTAGTTTATGTGATGTTCTTTCAGTGAAAAATCAAATAAATGTAATATTTATATCTGTTATTTCAGATTTTCTGTTGTTTCATACAGAGCTGATTCTCTACCATTATTTTTATTTGTTAAGCTTCAAAAGTTCTTCTGATAAAACTTCATCATTTTAGAGCTTTAAAACCCCCCGAATAACATTTTGTGATCTTTTTTATTATTCAATACTTACAAGATGCAGTAACATTTTTATAGATTTATTGCCTTTCAGATTGTGGTGCCAAACACAAGGTTTATGACCAAATAAAGCATCGTTTCATTTTTTTTGATAGACTGTTTTAGAAGAGTATTGCTTCTGTTCTACAATTGCCTGTACCAAATTATTTAATTGGTTTTGTTCATATCTAATTCTGGAAAGTATCTGAACCAGAAAATATACACAAAGTATAATAGTGTAGCCAGGCAATATGAACTGACAAAAATCATTCTGGAATTGCTCACAATGAAAAGAATATCCAAATAAAAATCCTCAAGCAAGAAAGTATCATCCTAATTTCTTTTAAGTCCCTTTCCAGTAAATACAATCACCAACAGTATTTCCTGATGGATTTCATAGACTCCAAAGTCCAAAGAAAGTAATTCAAAATTATAAAACACTAAACATTCTTTGGAAACAGAGTATGGAGAGTCAGATTCATGTTGGTTTAAGGCAGCTTGTAGCTCTTCTCCCTGCATGTCACCAGCATCAATTCACAGACGTTGTCATCACTTGATCTCCTTCAACGTTTCCATCAGAGTGGCTTATAAGCACAATGTCACAAAGCCAACAGCAAAGATATGAAGGAAATACTCCACATGCTGTTTGGATGTGCACTCTCCTTCCCCATCATGCTTGGGTCATCTTTCTTCCTGCAAGCGCTACTACACACAAAGCTCCAGTTATGTCTGATTCACACACCTCTGCTCAGAGAGATCAGGCTCTGCTACAGCTTCTGTCAGTACAGACTAGTAGAGGCCCTAAATCTGACAAATCTGAAGCATCATATGGACTCCCAAGATTAATACTTAGCCATTGCTCTGACATTGAAGATCTTAGGATCTTCTTGGGAGACCAGCTCTTGGGTCTCATCCTGGGAGTCCATGTGGCTGAAGATGGTAGAGCAATCCTATTTCCAAATGCTCTACGAACATTAATTATGGTTCATAATGAACTTCAAGGGTAAGCAAGTATTATTCCCTTATGCATCTGTGCAAACTGCAGCCCTAAAAGTTCAAGTGGTTTTTTTTTTTTTTTTCCTTTTTTTCTTTTTTTTCCCCCTGAGGTTCCTGGTGAATCAGGTGCCAGGCCTAGAGTACCATATCACTGAATCAAGCCTCTCCTGGCTTTCTAGCTTCATCCTGGAGGCAGACTCTAAATTTCCATTTCATTATATCATTTTACATAAAACCATGCTAAGGGGAGAGAAAGCCAAATATAGTATCCATGATACAAGATTTCCCTGTTTACTGCCTCAAGTTGCACAAGGTGTGAAGACCTGTCACAATACCATTTTACTTCAAACAACTGCATTCTTCTACCCTGTGGTTAAAAAACTTCACATTCCCATTATCTGCTAGAATTCAGCAAAAGCATGAAACAACGGATCAGAGCTATTGCCTTTCTCAAATTCAAGAATTCACTAGTCACCTGGTCATCAGGATCTTTTTCCAGAGAGAGGCAACGTCTCTCAGCTTTTACCATTCACTGATCTCAACAGGAGCAAGACACCACCTTCTTGTTCAGAAACCAACAATTTCAAATCAGCTGTGAAAGGGAAGGGGCCTGGCTCCTGTATTTATGTCTTGTACACACATTTCATCCTCTTCACCTGGTAAGTTGGTTCTGCTGAATAGTATTTCAAAAAATGTCTTATGTATATCCTAATGTAAGCCAAAGAAACCGAAGGGGTCAAACAACAGACTGTCCTAATACCTCTTACAAGCAGACGAAGGAAATCCTCTCCTCTGTTCACCACTTCATCCTCTGAAAAGAGCCTCTGGGGTTCGCACTATCTCTTCTGCTCAGCTTTCATAATTGAACAAATAGGCACCAGCATCTCCAGACTCCTCAACCCTGACTGCAGGCAAGGGGAATCCCATATTGTTTCTCCACCATCTTAACTTCCATCTTGAAAATCAAGCTGATTTAATCTGGGATGAATTCTGATGCAGGACTCATCCCTTTGAAATGACTTACTGACATATTTGTCCTCATATACTATTACATCCATTTAGTCAGAGAAAGACCGAAGGCAGCAACTTGCATACAGAAGATAAACTAGCAAGTTAGCCTGCTGCAAGCAGCCCCCGGCTACTGCTATTCAGAAGATCACAAAAGCCCCATCATTTATTGTTGTTATTATTCTCACAGGAAAAAAAAAAAAAAAGTTTCTTTACTTACATTTCAAATTCTGGGTCCTTCATCTTAAAACAGGTGATCTCAAGAATTTGCCACAGTGCATGCCTCTGTATCCATCCTGCATTGTTGTAGTCAAAAAATCTGCAGCACCTGATAACGTTTTTCACATTCTTTGCAATCTACAAATTACAGGTGATTTCAATAAACAAGAAACTAACACTGACATAATTGACACAAACGTAAGCACTGGAAAGCTTTTCTAACATATAATAAATGCCATTTTATACCTGTTTTGATAATACAGGACCATATTTCCTGACACAGTAAGAAATGTTAAAATAACACTCTATGAGAAATGAATATTTTGCATTTAGTGAACATCTAAGGCAATTTCCTCTTCAAATGGCACTAGTAAACTTCGAAATTCCTTTAGGCAAAGCAATGAATTTCAGATACAACATTTTAAGCACTAGGCAGAGCATGACCCTCCTTCAGTGACTGAAAACTAGAGATTTACTAAAAAACAAACATCAAAGATCAAGGCAGGTATACATTTCATAAGTATCAAGGCATTTTGGAGTATCAGTGAATAGTTTGTTCTTATGTACACAAACTTTTTTTCTTTTCACTTCAAAAATTACGACAAATCAAAAAGATTTTGAGGTAGAAAGAAAAAGTATACAGAAAACAAACTAATAGCTAAACATTTTATCAGTTGCAACTCTCTTCTCCAAGTCTATTAAAAATCTCAGCAATCTAGACCTGTGGTGGTTTTACTCGGGTGGGCGGCCGAGCTCCATCACAACCGCTCTTTCACTCCCTCTCGTCAAAGAAGAACGGGGAGAAAATATGATGAAAAGGGCTCGAGGGTTGAGATAAGGACAGGGAGATCACGCAGTAATTATCGTGACGGGCAAAACAGACTCAGCATAGGGAGATAGTAAGATTTATTGCCTATTACTAACAAGCTAGAGAGGCAAAAAACAAAGGAAAGAAATGAAAAGCATCTTCCCCCCCATCCACCCTCTTCCCTCTTCCACCTCCTTCCCCCAGGTGGCGCAGAGGAACGTGGGAATGGGGGTTATGATCAGTCTATAGTGCTTCTTCGCTGCCGCTCCTTCTTGGTCACTCTTGTCCCCTGTGCTGTGGGGTCCCTCCCATGGGATGCAGTCCTTGGTGAACTGATCCGGCGTGGGCTGCCCACAGGCAGCAGCTCTTCAAGAACTGCTCCAGATATGGGTCCATACCACGGGGTCCATCCCTCAGGAGCAAACTGCTCCAACCTGGATCCCCCATGGGCAGCAGCTCCTGCCAGGTCACCTGCTCCTGCGTGGTCTCCTCTCCACGGGCTACAGGTCCAGCCCGGAATCTGCTCCGGCAGGAGTCCTCCACAGGCCGCAGCCTCCGTTGGTGCAGGTCCACCTGCTCCACTGTGGTCTCCTCCACGAACCGCAGTGTGGAACCCTGCTCCACTGTGGTACTCCATGGACTGCAGAGGTTCAGCCTGCTTCACTATGGTCCTCACCACAGGCTGCAGGGGACTTCTGCTCCGGTGCCCGGAGCACCTCTCCCCCTCCTTCTTCACTGACCTTGGTGCCTGCAAGGCTGTTTCTCACTCCTCTCACACTCCCAGCTGCTGTGTGGCACAGCGTGTTTTTTTTTTTTTTTTTTTTTTTTTCCCTGTCTTAAATATGCTCTCACAGAGGCGCAAACAACATCACTTATTGGCTCAGCTCTGGTCAGCAGCGGGGCCCTTACCTAACATGGGGCAGCTTCTAGATTTTTCTTACAGAAGCCACCCCTATGGCCCCCTGCTACCAAAACCTTGCCATGTAAACCCACTACAAGACCTTAGAGTAAACGTACAAACTGAAAACTGACAATAAAGACAATACTGAAGGGTTCCATGCTTACTCTGTTCTTTGCTGAATTTGCTCAGGCTACAACTATAAAGCCTTGTTTAAAAATATCGCTCTTTAACTGATATTTCTGCAAATCCAGCCAGCGAATGGAAAGTCAGGCTGTGTTCCTTCTGGCTCACATAACAGCACCAATGATCAAGATTCTGCCACTGCTCCTTACTTGCTCTTTCAAATGTGGCTGCCTGAGACAGAATTAAATCCAGCTCAGTCACATATGCTCTGCAGTGCTACCAGGAGTTTGGAGGAGGAAAGTCTTCGGAGGAAATCCTGATCACAGTAAAGTCAGAATTTCAGTGGAGTCAAGATTCTGTGTCTTATTTTAATCAAAACAGCTGAGATTCCAAGTCCAGTACTCCCACTACTGAGAATCTAAGCGGAGTGAACAGGCCTATTTGTGGCAATGATTACCCTCTGATACAAGCACTGGTTGCCCAAAGGTGGGGAAAAAAAAAAAATCAAAGAGTATAAAGTTTTTTATCTGGCTAAAGACATGAAGATGGAAAAACAGCTTTTATTCATAAAATGTCTTTCCCTATCGTGATAGATAGAACACAACAAAGGAAATTCAAATAAAAAAGGATTAGACTTCACTGGAGTAGGGTAAAATTTCTGTCTTGCCACAATTAGCGAAACATTTCTACCACAACTCTAAGCTTTTCATGGAGAAAAATGCACCAATCTTGATTCATTTGTCCCTGTAAACAGACTTAACTGAAATATATTATTTACTTGATGAAACAAAGGTTTGGATATTGTGATTTCTGGCATTGGTGGCACATTTTCCTGCCAGTTTGATACAAACACTTGTCTTTACAGGTTAAATAAGCTAAGTACCAACCAATTTATGCTATCCAAATCTTTCAGCAGAGACATTAGAGGAAATGTTCCTGTTTGTTCTACAGAGTATTAGTGATATCACAGCACTTTTAGCAACCACAGGGCCTTGCCATGGTGTCTTTGGCATGATGTTCTCTGTTGTCACTGTCACATGCCAGCTGGCTGCTGCTCCCCACCCCAGCAGTGACTGCATTTCAGTGGCATTTATGCATGTGAAGCACTTGGGGATCCCTTGGGAAGAAAGAAGACAATGGATATTTAAAATTTCTTCACATACTTCAGGAAAATATTCAGGAAATATTTTCATATACTTTAGGAGTACAAAGGATATCCATTAAAAACACCTCTAGAGGCACTGCAACAGAAATAAGTTCCAAGCATACCCTTATGCAGAAGATTTCCTGCCTCTAATCACTGAAGTTCATTTTGCTTGCAATGCATGTGTTGCCAAACACTGTATATCGAGGCATTTTCCTCAACAACCACGTCTTGTAATGTACCACCTGCACCACATGTGCAGGACCAGGGAGGTGATCATCCCCTTGTATTCTGCTCTGGTGAGGATGCACCTCAAGTACTGTGCTCAGTTTTGGGCCCCTCACTACAAGAAGGACATCCAGGCCCTGGAGCATGTTCTATGATTCCATGTTGCTTCAGTCTCCCGGCCTCTATGGAACTTGCTTGGTGTCTTATGGTATTTGATAAGGGCAGCATGGAGATCTGGAAAGGGGCTTCCAAGCATTTCCATTAGCCCCAACTCTTGAATTCTGCCTACAGTAACACACACAGTCTTTCTGGCGTTGAATGGGTCTGAGAGAGCTTTCAGGGAATCCCTGAGAAAATCAGGCCTCTAACATAAGTTAGGAGAATAATTGTGTTTGCAGACAAGGCAGCAGGCTCGATAAGGAGGCAGAGAAGATCCACACAGATGTGCTGCAATGCCTTGCCCTATCTAGGGGGCTGGAACACTTCTCCTACGAAGACAGGCTGAGGGAAGTGGGATTGTTCAGCCTGGAGAAGAGAAGGCTCTGGGGAGTCCTTATAGTGGTCTTCCAGTACCTAAAGGGGGCTTACAGGAAAGCTGGAGAGGGAATCTCTATCAGGGAATACAGTGATAGGACAAGCAGTAACGACTTTAAACTAAAAGAGGGCAGATTTAGATTAGATATAAGGATGAAATGTTTTACTCTGAGGGTGCTGAGGCAGAGACAAGAGGTTGCCCAGAGAAGCTGTGGACGCCCCATCCCTGGAGGTGTTCAAGGCCAGGTTGGATGCGGCTCTGATCAACCTGGCCTAGTGGGAGATGTCCCTGCCCATGGCAGGAGGTTTGGAACTGGGTGATCTCTGCTGCGGAGCCGGGAATCGAGGCGGGCAGGGCTTTTTTGCATCAAGGCCACTCGAAGCAGCCGAGGGAGCCGCCAGGACCCAGCAGCCCTTGTGAGGGAGGCTGATGAGGCGTAGGTGGAGCCAGCAGCACCCCCTTCCCCGACATTCAAAAGCAGCCCCTAGGGAGCGCGGCAACCAGGACAGGCAAACAGGGCGAGGTGTGGCAGTTTGGGCGAGGCGCGGCAGTTTGCACAGCAGTTCTCTCAGGGAGGGCAGAGCGTTCCGGCCCACTCACAAGAACAACTCATCTATCGGCTGCTTACCTATAGGTAAACCGCCATGGTCATCACTAGGCAGAGAGCTCTTTTTAGAAAGTCTGTGGCAACCCAGACTGAGTGCCCGCTCAAAAATGCGGCAGTTCAGGTCTCTGGATGCACGGAGTGCCTGAGCATGTTGCTGCCATCTGAGGGCAGCAGAGACACCGTGTGTGTGAGGTGTGAGCAGGTGGACAATCTGCTCAGCCTGGTGGCAGAGCTCAAGGAGGAGGTGGAGAGGTTGAGGGCCATCAGGGAGTGCGAGCGGGAGATAGACCTGTGGAGCAACTCCCTGCAAGGCTTGAAGGAAAGGCACCGGGGTGAGACACCCCAAACAGTGGTGGACCCTCTGCCCTGTCGAGCAGAGGGAGGGGACGTAGGAGATGAGGAGGAATTGAAACAGGTCCCTGCTCGACGTCTCAGGCAACCCCCCTCCCTACTGGCCCTGCCTCCCCAGGTGCCCTTACACAACAGGTTTGAGGCCCTGGAGCTTGAGAGACTGGTGAGTGAGGATGAGGGGAACAGTCTACCCAGGAGGATGTCTAGGGCGAGGAAGTCAACTCCACGCCTCAGGACTGCCTCCACTAAGAAAGAAAGAAGGGTGATCCTTGTAGGTGACTCCCTTCTCAGGGGAACAGAGGGCCCTATTTGTCGACCTGACCCTACCCGTAGGGAAGTCTGCTAACTCCCTGGGGCCAGGGTCAGGGACATTGCCAGAAAGCTTCATAACCTCGTTCACCCCTCTGACTACTATCCTCATTTGATAGTCCAGGCTGGCAGTGATGATATTGAAGAGAAAAGCCTGAAGGCTATCAAACAGGACTTTAGGGGACTGGGACGATTAGTAGATGGAGCGGGAGTACAGGTCATGCTTTCCTCCATCCCTACAGTGGCAGGGAGGGGTACAGAGAGGACTCAGAAAGCCCACCTGATAAACAGGTGGCTCAGAGGCTGGTGCCAACGCAGAAATTTTGTTTTTTTTGACCACGGGGTGCTTTACTCGGCACCCCGCCTGCTAACTGCAAATGGGTCCCACCTGTCTTGAAGGGGAAAACAGACACGAGCACAGGAGCTGGCAGGGCTCATTGAGAGGGCTTTAAACTAGGTAGGAAGGGAGACGGGGAGGGAATAAGGCTCGTCCTGGTTTCAGTTAGGACAGAGTTAATTTTCCTCCTAGTAGCTGGCAGGGTGCTATGTTTTGGATTAGAATGAGAAGAGCGCTGATAACATGCTGATGTTTTAATTGTTGTAGAGCAGTGCTTACACCAAGCCAAGGACTTTTCAGCCTCTCTCTGTCCTGCTAGCGAGCAGGCTAGGGATGCAGCAGGAGCTGGGAGGGGACAGACCCAGGACAGCTGACCCAAACTGGCCAAAGGGGTATTCCATACCATCTGACGTCATGCTGAACAATAGATAGGGGTGGCTAGCCGGGGTGGAGGGTGGGGCCGGCTGCTCGGGGATAGGCTGGGCATCGGTCAACGGGTGGTGAGCAATTGCATTGTGCATCACTTATTTCGTACACATTATTACTATTAATACTATTATTATTATTATTATTGTTGTTATTCTTTTCCCTGTCTTAATAAACTGTCTTTATCTCAACTCACAGACTTCACTTTCCCGTTTCTCTCCCCCATCTCGGAGAGGGAGGGGGGAGGGTGAGCGAACGGCTGTGTGGCGTTTGACTGCCAGCCGGGCTAAACCACAACAGTCCATTTGGCGCCCAACGTGGGGCTCGAAGGGTTGAGATATCGACAGATTTGACCAGAGTGTGTTAAACTAAAATTGGTATAAGTATTCGACCTGCTTAATAGTTGCTAGTCACAATGTTGATTGCCTTAATCTCAAGTCTGCTGTGCCTGTTTCCCAAATTGAGTTTTATAGCAAGTTACTTTCTGTATGTGCTCCCTGTCATGCTGTTTATCCTTTCCGGGCCCTGGTTTAAGATTGTTATGGTACTGTGTGGTGTAACGATGGCTTATGAAATGATGAGGTATCTGGTCATGACTCTAACCTGGTATTTGTACTCAGCACTGTCGTTGACTCTATACTTCGGAAACCATATCTCAGAAACTATTAGCAATTACACCTATTGCCTTTTTTCATCAGGGAGTCAGTCTCTGGAGGGGACAGGGGAAGATATTTTTTCATACCTGTTCACTCTCCCTTCCTCCTTCACCACCCTCTTATCCCCTGAGCTAGTTACGGTAGCTCTCCAAGATGTTGAATATCCTTGGGATACTCAGACCAGCATGTTCTTGTTGTTATGTCTCCTGAATGCGCTTCAGGTTTTGTTTAAGGTTAAACAACTACTTAGGAATCTCATCTGGAGATCTGTCTTGAGGCGGGATATTTGCGAGTGGCAGGGAGTGTGGGAGGATATGGGCAGGTTTCTAGGGCAGTGGGCACCTCCAGTGTTTTGGACATTCACCCCTGAACAACTGCAAAATCCTAAAAAACTGGTAGAATGCTTGAAAAAAAGGTGTCATGACTCTGGCAGTTCCAAAGTGACACAAATCACTGTGGCATGCTGGGGTCTGGCTTGTGCCTATCGAGCTGCAATTGATGCTACTATCAACCTAGTGACAGACCCTGCGGCCGTTCCAGTCCTGGCTCCCGCGGCCGTTCCAGTCCTGGCTCCCGCAGCCGTTCCGGCTCCAGCTCCCGCAGCCATTCCGGCTCCAGCTCCTGCAGCCGTTCCAGCTCCAGCTCCCGCAGCTGTCCCGGCTCCAGCTCCCGCAGCCGTTTCGGCTCCCACAGCCGTTCCAGCTCCTGCAGCCATCCCGGCTCCAGCTCCCGCAGCCGTTCCAGCTCCCGCAGCCGTCCCGGCTCCAGCTCCCGCAGCCGTTCCGGCTCCCACAGCCGTTCCAGCTCCTGCAGCCGTCCCGGCTCCAGCTCCCGCAGCCGTTCCAGCTCCCGCAGCCGTTCCAGCTCCCGCAGCCGTTCCCACTCCTGTGGCTGGGTCAGAGAAATGAACTGTAGCAGTGCAAGTTGCCCCTGCAGAGGGTACTCCAACCCCTGTGGCAGACCTTGTGGCTGGGTCAGAGAAACGAACTGTAGCAGTGCAAGCTGCCCCTGCAGAGGGTATTCCAACCCCTGTGGCAGACCCTGTGGCTGGGTCGAAGAGGCGAGCTGTAGCAGTGCAAGTTGCCCTTGTAGAAAAGGTTTAAAAATGGTATAGAGACTCAGGTCGTTTAGAACGCAGAAAGTCTTCTGCTAAGTCTGGGTGTGGAGAAGACGAGGCTGGGCCATCAAGTGTGCAGGAGGATGAAGATGAGGATGAGGATGTCAGTAAGTCAACAGTAACTACCCGAACCCTATACCAGCGTGAGCTATGAGATGTGCGAAAAGATTTTGGTCGCTGTATAGGTGAACAGCTTGTCACCTGGCTGCTCCGGTGCTGGGACACTGAAGCCAATGGTGTGAAATTAGAGGGCAGGGAAGCCAAGCGGTTGGGATCCCTTGCTAGAGATGCAAGCATTGACAAAGCAATTGGAGACGGAGCACGATCTCACAGCCTCTGGAGGCGTCTCCTGTTAGCTGTGAAGGGAAGGTATCCCTACAAGGAAGAACTTGTATGTCTACCAGTCAAGTGGACCACCATGGAGAAGGGAATTCAGTACCTGAGGGAATTAGCCGTACGGGAAGTAATTTATAAGGACTTAGACGATGCACAAACATCCACAGATCCAGATGAAGTCCAGTGTACTCGACCCATATGGCGGAAGTTTGTACGGAATGCACCATCAACATGGGCCAGCACATTGGCAATAATAACCTGGAAAAACGGTGAAGATCCCACAGTGGGTGACATGGCTAAACAACTCCGGGAGTACGAAGGAAGTCTCTTCTCTTCCCTACAGGCCTGCGTCTCGGCTGTGGAGAAACTCTCTGAAGAGGTCCACCAACTTAAAGAGAATTTATGTTCCCCCCCACCTGAACGAACCAGTGGCCACCAACTAAAAGAGAATACTTTGGAGAAACTTTTTGAAGAGGTCCAGCAACTTAAAGAGAGTGTATTTTCTTCCCCACCTGTACAAACCAGCGTCTCGGCTATTAGGGGTAAACGTGCATCCGTGCAAAGAAGACAATATGGTGGGTACACACCCCGCACCACCCTGTGGTTTTACCTACGTGACCATGGAGAGGACATGAGAAAATGGGATGGAAAATCTACTGAGACCCTAGAGGCACGGGTACGTGAGTTGCAAAAGAAAACAATTGGGAGAAAGAGGTTCTCTGAAAAGTTTGCTGCTCCAACTTCTAGCAGGCAGTCTTTTAAACACAGAAATGAAGATTCTGACCAGGACTAGAGGGGCCCTGCCTCCAGCCAGGGGGAGGAAAGGGACAACCGAGTTTATTGGACTGTGTGGATTCGATGGCCTGGCACGTCTGATGCACAGAAGTATAAGGCTCTAGTAGACACCGGTGCACAATGTACTCTAATGCCATCAAGCTGTAAAGGGCCAGAGCCCATTTGTATTTATGGCGTGACAGGGGGATCCCAGCAGTTAACTGTATTGGAAGCTGAAGTGAGTCTAACCGGAAATGAGTGGCAAAAGCACCGTATTGTGACTGGCCCGGATGCTCCGTGCATCCTTGGCATAGACTATCTTAGAAGAGGATATTTCAAGGACCCAAAAGGGTTCCGCTGGGCTTTTGGCATAGCTGCCTTAGAGACAGAGGACATTAAACAGTTGTCTACCCTGCCCGGTCTCTCAGAGGACCCTTCTGTTGTGGGGTTGCTGAGGGTTGAAGAACAGCAAGTGCCAATCGCTACCACAACTGTGCACCGGCGGCAATATCGCACCAACCGAGACTCCCTGATTCCCATCCACGAGCTAATTCATCAACTGGAGAGCCAAGGAGTGATCAGCAAGACCCATTCACCTTTTAATAGTCCCATATGGCCAGTGCGAAAGTCTAATGGTGAGTGGAGACTAACAGTGGACTATCGTGGCCTGAATGAAGTCACGCCACCACTGAGTGCTGCAGTGCCGGACATGCTAGAACTCCAGTACGAACTGGAATCAAAGGCAGCCAAGTGGTATGCCACAATTGATATTGCTAATGCATTTTTCTCCATCCCTCTAGCAGCAGAGTGCAGGCCACAGTTTGCTTTCACTTGGAGGGGAGTCCAATATACTTGGAATCGGCTGCCCCAGGGGTGGAAACATAGCCCTACCATTTGCCATGGACTGATCCAGTCTGCGCTGGAGCAGGGGGAGGCTCCTGAACACCTGCAGTACATCGATGACATCATTGTGTGGGGTGACACTGCAGAGGAAGTTTTCGAGAAAGGGAAGAAAATAGTCCAAATCCTTCTGAAGGCCGGTTTTGCCATAAAACAAAATAAAGTTAAAGGACCTGCACGAGAGATCCAGTTTTTAGGAATAAAATGGCAAGATGGACGTCGTCAAATCCCAATGGATGTGATCAACAAAATAACAGCTATGTCTCCACCAACTAGCAAGAAGGAAACACAAACTTTCCTAGGTGTCGTGGGGTTTTGGAGAATGCATATTCCAAATTACAGTCTGATTGTAAACCCGCTCTACCAAGTAACTCGTAAGAAGAATGCTTTTGAATGGGGCCCTGAGCAACGACAAGCCTTTGAACAAATTAAACAGGAAATAGTTCATGCAGTAGCCCTTGGGCCAGTCCGAACAGGACCAGATGTAAAGAATGTGCTCTACACCGCAGCCGGGGAGAATGGTCCCACCTGGAGCCTCTGGCAGAAAGAACCTGGGGAAACTCGAGGTCGACCCCTGGGGTTTTGGAGTCGGGGATACAGAGGATCTGAGGCCCGCTATACTCCAACCGAAAAGGAGATATTGGCAGCATATGAGGGACTTCGATCTGCTTTGGAAGTGGTCGGTACTGAAGCGCAGCTCCTCCTGGCACCCCGACTGCCGGTACTGGGTTGGATGTTCAAAGGAAGGGTCCCCTCTACACATCATGCAACTGATGCTACATGGAGCAAGTGGGTTGCACTGATTACTCAGCGGGCTCGAATAGGAAACCCCAGTCGCCCAGGAATCCTGGAAGTGATTATGGACTGGCCAGAAGGCAAGTACTTTGGGATATCATCAGAGGAGGAAGTGGTCCGTGCTGAAGAAGCCCCACTGTACAACAAGCTACCAGAAAATGAGAAGAAATATGCCCTGTTCACCGATGGGTCCTGTCGTATTGTGGGAAAGCATCGGAGATGGAAAGCTGCTGTATGGAGTCCTACACGACGAGTTGCAGAAGCTGCTGAGGGAGAAGGTGAATCGAGTCAGTTTGCAGAAGTGAAAGCCGTTCAGCTGGCCTTAGATATTGCTGAACGAGAAAAGTGGCCAGTTCTCTATCTCTATACTGATTCATGGATGGTAGCAAATGCCCTGTGGGGGTGGCTACAGCAATGGAAGCAGAACAACTGGGAGCGCAGGGGCAAACCCATCTGGGCTGATGCATTGTGGCAAGATATTGCTGCCCGGATAGAGAACCTGGTTGTAAAGGTACGCCGTGTAGATGCTCATGTGCCCAAGAATCGGGCTACTGAAGAACATCAAAACAACCAGCAGGTGGATCAGGCTGCTGAGATTGAAGTGGCTCAGGTGGACCTGGACTGGCAACATAAAGGTGAATTATTTATAGCCCGATGGGCCCATGACACCTCAGGCCATCAAGGTAGAGATGCAACATACAGATGGGCTCGTGACCGAGGGGTGGACCTGACCATGGACACTATAGCACAGGTTATTCATGATTGTGAAACATGTGCTGCAATTAAACAAGCCAAACGGTCAAAGCCTCTCTGGTATGGAGGACGATGGCTGAAATACAAATATGGAGAGGCCTGGCAGATTGATTACATCACACTCCCCCAAACCCGCAACGGCAAGCGCCACGTACTTACAATGGTGGAAGCAACCACCGGATGGCTGGAAACATATCCTGTGCCCCATGCCACCGCCCGGAACACTATCCTGGGCCTTGAAAAGCAAGTCCTATGGTGACATGGCACCCCAGAAAGAATTGAGTCAGACAATGGGACTCATTTCCGAAACAACCTTATAGACACTTGGGCCAAAGAGCATGGTATTGAGTGGGTGTATCACATCCCTTATCATGCACCAGCCTCCGGGAAAGTTGAACGATACAATGGACTGTTAAAGACTACACTGAAAGCAATGGGTGCTGGGACATTCAAAAATTGGGAAACACATTTGGCAAAGGCCACCTGGTTAGTCAATACTAGAGGATCTGCCAACCGAGCTGGACCTGCCCAATCAAACCTGTTACACACTGTAGAAGGGGATAAAGTTCCTGTAGTGCACGTAAGAAACATGCTGGGTAAGACAGTCTGGGCTACTCCCGCCTCAGGAAAAGGCAAGCCCATTCGTGGGATTGCTTTTGCTCAGGGACCTGGATGCACTTGGTGGGTAATGCAAGAGAATGGGGAGGTCCGGTGTGTACCTAAAGGGGACCTAATACTGGGTGAGAATAGCCCATGAGTTGAATTATAGTACGTTAATTATCATATAACACTGTATGTCATCGCTACCATGGTTGCTATATATCATAGATGAAAATGGTGATTAATTAGAAGGTATTGGAAAGAGTGTAACCTGAGCATGACATAAATGGTATGGAATAAGGGGTGGATATCTGTCCTGGTTTCAGTTAGGACAGAGTTAATTTTCCTCCTAGTAGCTGGCAGGGTGCTATGTTTTGGATTAGAATGAGAAGAGCGCTGATAACATGCTGATGTTTTAATTGTTGTAGAGCAGTGCTTACACCAAGCCAAGGACTTTTCAGCTTCTCGCTCTGTCCTGCTAGCGAGCAGGCTAGGGATGCAGCAGGAGCTGGGAGGGGACAGACCCAGGACAGCTGACCCAAACTGGCCAAAGGGGTATTCCATACCATCTGACGTCATGCTGAACAATATATAGGGGTGGCTAGCTGGGGTGGAGGGGGGGCCGGCTGCTCGGGGATAGGCTGGGCATCGGTCAACGGGTGGTGAGCAATTGCATTGTGCATCACTTATTTCGTACACATTATTACTATTAATACTATTATTATTATTATTATTATTGTTATTCTTTTCCCTGTCTTAATAAACTGTCTTTATCTCAACTCACAGGCTTCACTTTCCCGTTTCTCTCCCCCATCCCGGAGAGGGAGGGGGGAGGGTGAGCGAACGGCTGTGTGGTGTTTGACTGCCAGCCGGGCTAAACCACAACAGAGGTGTGCCAGGGAGAACAATGTCAGGGCCAGGGGAGCAGGCAATGGCCCAGCTGAAGTGCATCTACGCTAATGCACGCAGCATGGGCAACAAACAGGAGAAGCTGGAAGCCATCGTGCAGCAGGCTAGCTATGACTTGGTTGCCAACACTGAAATGTGGTGGGACCACTTCCATGACTGGAGTGCTGCAATGACTAGCTATAGGCTCTTCAGAAGGGACAGGCAGCACAGAAGGGGTGGTGGTGTGGCTCTCTATATTAGAGAGTGTTTTGATGTTATAGAACTCGAGACTGGGTCTGAGAATGATAAGGTTGAGTCCCTATGGGTTAGGATCGGAGGGAAGGCCAACAAGGCAAGCATCCTGGTGGGGGTCTGTTACAGACCGCCAAACCAGGATGAGGAGATGGATGAGGAATTCTACAGGCAGCTGACAAAAGTTGCAAAATCGTCAGCTCTTGTCCTTGTGGGGGACTTCAACTTCCCAGACATATCCTGGAAATGCAATACAGCTCAGAGGAAGCAGTCTAGGAGGTTTCTGGAGAGCAACAGAAAATGTTTTTATAAATACATTAACACAAAAAGGAGGACTAAGGAGAATCTCCATCCTTTACTGGATGCAGGGGAAAACTTAGTGACGAGAGATGAGGAAAAGGCTGAGGTGCTTAATGCCTTCTTTGCCTCAGTCTTTAGCAGCAAAACCAGTTGTTCTCGAGATACCCACCACCCTGAGCTGGTGGAAGGGCATGGGGTGCAGGATGTGGCCCTCCACAAGGAAATGGTTGGTGACCTGCTACAGCACTTAGATGTACACAAGTCGATGGGGCTGGATGGGATCCACCCGAGGGTGCTGAGAGAACTGGCGGAAGAACTGGCCAAGCCGCTTTCCATCATTTATCAGCAGTCCTGGCTATCAGGGGAGGTCCCAGTCGACTGGCGGCTAGCAAATATGACGCCCACCTACGAGAAGGGCCGGAAGGTAGACCCAGGAAACTATAGGCCTGTTAGTTTGACCTCAGTGCCAGGGAAGCTCATGGAGCAGATTATCTTGAGTGTCATCCTGCGGCACTTGCAGGGCAACCGGGCGATCAGGCCCAGTCAACATGGGTTTATGAAAGGCAGGTCCTGCTTGATGAACCTGATCTCCTTCTATGACGAAGTGACGTGCTTGGTGGATGAGGGAAAGGCTGTGGATGTGATCTACCTTGACTTCAGTAAGGCTTTTGACAATGTTTCCCACAGCATTCTCCTTGAGAAACTGGCTGCTCTTGGCTTGGACTGGCGTATGCTTCATTGGGTTAGAAACTGTCTGGGTAGCTGGGCCCAAAGAGTTGTGGTGAATGGAGGTAAATCCAGTTGGAGGCCGGTCACTAGTGGAGTCCCCCCAGGGCTCAGTACTAGGGCCAGTTCTCTTCAATATCTTTATCGATGATCTGGATGAGGGGATCGAGTGCACCCTCAGTAAGTAACATGACACCAAGTTAGGTGCATGTGTTGATCTGCTCGAGGGTAGGAAGGCTCTGAAGGAGGATCTGGATAGGCTGGACCGATGGGCTGAGGCCAACTGTATGAGGTTCAACAAGGCCAAGTGCCGGGTCCTGCACCTGGGGCACAACAACCCCAAGCAGCGCTACAGGCTGGGAGATGAGTGGTTAGAAAGCTGCCTGGCAGAGAAGGACCTGGGAGTATTGGTTGATAGTCGGCTGAATATGAGCCTGCAGTGTGCTCAGGTGGCCAAGAAGGCCAACAGCATCCTGGCTTGCATAAGAAACAGTGTGGCCAGCAGGGCTAGGCAAGTGACCGTCCCCCTGAACTCGGCTCTGGTGAGGTCGCACCTCCAGTACTGTGTTCAGTTTTGGGCTCCTCGCTACAAGAAGGACATTGAGGTGCTCGAGCGAGTCCAGAGAAGGGCAACAAAGCTGGTGAGGGGTCTGGAGAACAAGTCTTACGAGGAGCGGCTGAGGGAGTTGGGATTGTTCAGCCTGGAGAAGAGGAGGCTCAGGGGAGACCTTATCACACTCTACAGGTACCTTAAAGGAGGCTGTAGTGAGGTGGGGGTTGGTCTATTCTCCCACGTGCCTGGTGACAGAACGAGCGGGAATGGGCTAAAGTTGCGCCAGGGGAGGTATAGGTTGGATATTAGGAAGAATTTCTTTACTGAAAGGGTTGTTAGGCATTGGAATAGGCTGCCCAGGGAAGTGGTTGAGTCACCATCCCTGGAGGTCTTTAAAAGATGTTTAGATTTAGAGCTTAGTGATATGGTTTAGTGGAGGACTAACGTGTTAGGTCAGAGGTTGGACTAGGTGATCTTGGAGGTCTCTTCCAACCTAGATGATTCTGTGATTCGGTGATGATTCTATGATATGGATGGAGGAGACTGGGACAGATCTAGCATTTCTTCTGCAGGGACAAAAGCTGCTTGCCCTTGACATGGCAATCAGAATCAAAAATCTGTGTTCAAACTTGTGGTTGCTACCCCTCACTAGAGCTGCACAGTCACCCTAATAAACAACATATGGGAAATCTAGGGTTATTATTTTCCAAGAAAGCAAAAATCGCAGAAATTTAAAGGCAGCAATAGTATATTCTACAGAAATACGTTGTAAGGAGTAAGTAGGGGACAGAGTGGTAAAACGTGCTGCTTCCTTCCATTTTTGTGAAAATGCATCAAAAATGCATAAATTAGTAAAGTAAAACCCACACTATAATGCCTGGCATTCTCTCTGGCAAAAGGACTAGTGCTCAGATGTGCTTTTAAGGCAATATAGAAGAGCTTGGAAGCTTACCACCCTTCTAACCATTCCTAAAGGGACTGCATCAGATCCAGTAGCCAAAATGTCCTTCTTGAGAGTGGAGGAGGTGCACTCTTCTATGTTGGACAAACTGGACAGGGCAGGAAAGGGGAGACCCTCAGTCATTCTGCTTCCAGTCTACCTCAGGACAACCTGACAGTTGGCGGTAGCAGTCTGTCTGTCTGACTGTCCCCTTCCCTTAAGACCATGCAGAAGTGTAAACATAGATTTCTTGCCCTTCCTGGCATCCTGCAGTAACAGGCACCAGGATAAAAAAAAGGGATGACAGTGAAGCCTTTAGAGTTATGGTTATGTGCTTTATTGCCAAATGGAAGATTTCAGTCTGCAAAGATCTATCAATCTTGCATATTACACACAGAGATACACACATCAGATTTTGTTTGTTTTGTTAAAAAATAAAGAAAAAATGCCTGAGAAATATTCTTCTCTTGCTATAAACACATCAGTGCTCATTTTCCCTGTATTCTACTTTGGGCCATTTTGTGTAAAATCTTTAATTAAAGTTTTTCTTTGAAATTGTCATCATCAAACCAGAAGAAAGAAAGTAAAAAACGGAAGGACACAGCTGTGCATATATGAAGTGCTATTCAGTACCAAATGAATTGGAACAAAATAAGTATCATGACTGTTATGCTCTTAGTTTTGGCTTTGTATTCTCAGTAGCACAGTCTAACTTGTCACTTTATATTGATTCCATCTGTTTACACTCTGCAGAGTATTGGCTTCCTACAGTGAACATTTCCTATTTACCAGCTGGTAAAGATAGACCCAAACCAGATAGAAAAGAATTAGACTACTTTCAGACTCTCATAAACATAAAATGAAAAATTAATGGGGAAGGGGAGATAAGAGTAGGGGGAGTGAGGAATATATATGGGCCTGATGCTTGTTCATATTGATAGCTCTTTATAACCCACTAGCAGTTTTTAGATACCTTGAAATTTGTGCTACAAGTATACAAAATAAATCAATTTCCAGTCCTCTTTACATTGCACTTTACATGAACAGACCTGTTGTAGACATGAATCAATCCCAGTACTTCAGTCATCTTTAAAGAGAAACACTCAGGGTCTGAATTTAGCTAATATTTCCACTCACACAAGCCAGCTATGAGTGAAAGACCTCCATATAAAATGGATGTGCACATGCATACAGAGCCATCTTTGCACTCTGACAATGAGTTTTCATTATTTCCTACTTGCTGAATTCTTTTCTTAAGAAGACACTATGATTTGGAGGGACTGACTCACTTCAGAAGAGTCCTTATGCTGATATTAAAAAAAAAAAAGTTTTATGTTGTTGAGCAATTTTATTTTTTTAACATTCAGGAACACTGTCATTGAAGTCTAGGCTCCTTTCTGTGGTGACACATCATTGCAAGTATTACTGGGGAACAAATCCTATCCCTATTTTTGGTGTCTGAGCAACCAAACCAGCAAAACCATACTCTATAGACAAAAAGAAGGCAGACTTGGGTGCTTAGAAGATGAGCCACCCTTTACTGAACAGGTCTTAGCTGTGCCAGGGAAGCAGCATGCAGACAGGATTATGGAAATGAAGGGTCTAGGCTTCTGGAACTATATTAAAGTTCTGGTTCTTGTTACCCATATATAAAGAAATGCATAACTATCCTAACTTCATTGCTGCCTTACCTCCCTGAACAATCACTGAGCCACTAGAAAAAAAAAAACAAACCAAAAGCTCTGTCATGCACCATCATTTATATTTCCAGGCACACATCTGTTCAGCATTTGGCCCTCCTTCCTAGGCTTAGTTCTTTGCATAGAAGACAGCACTGGGGATCCTAAACATTGTGGTCATTTTCCTACAATCTGCTGTTACTTCTCTTTCCTGATCACTATGTTTTTTAACTCCCCTCCTCCCCACTCTTTAAACCTGTTCTTCTCAAGACAGCAACCTTCAGTAGTAACGTGTTATTGCATGTGACTAGAAATGATGGAAAGACTCCTGTAGTCAAAACAAAACTTAGAGCTTTGACCTGGCATTTGAAATATTCAAAATCTTTTCCTAGCTTATCATTGCTTTACTGAGCAGGTAGTAATAACTACAAAGGCAGTAAGGCTTGATTTCTACAAATACAACAAATAATTTTGGTGTCATAAAAAACACTCAAGGACAGGTTTGAATCATTTGATTAAATAAATTGTCAGCAAGGCTAGAATTTAAGTGCAGGACAGTGATGAGAAATCCAAGACTGTTTTTCAGGTGTTGGTTCTGCTATATCTTTTCACTAACTAGATGATGCTCTGAACCACCTGCTGCCTTCTTGATCTCAGCCATCACATTGGTTATGATGTCTAAATACAGGTATGTGTGGTAGGTGGGCCTAATGTGGCTTTCTGCCTATAAAGGGGAAAAATTACTATTCTTTTTCTGAACTGAGAACATTGCATTTTTTTTTAAGTTCCTTCATGTATATACAAATTTAGAACCCAGTCACCAACATAAACGTATCCTTCCTTGACTGATGATGGGCATCTAAAAAGAAGCAGAATAGGGTTTAGCTTGGGAATTACCTGTGTAATGTTACAGATGAATATTTAAAAGATCGTATGAACTCTTGGTGTATCTGAATAATTATCTGTGTACAACATGTATTTAAATATCTTGCAGCACTTAGCTAACTCAATGGTTCCTGAAATACATATGTAACAGTAACCTTGTCTTAAGTTAATGATGTTTTTTGTTAATGTACTCAAAATATATATAATAGTTATATTTCACAAATCTATTAAAATATAATAGAACCCTGTAAATTTAAGGTAGCAGACCTCTAATTAGGACATCAGAGGATATTTTCAATACATAAATTCTGTAATAAGATATTTCATCTCTTTCTTTTGTGATAGGAAATACTTAACATGAAAACTTAAATGTTACTCTTCAGTTAGCTGCATATAGCCAAATGAATAAAAGCTATGACATTAATAACAACTATACCTAGTTATGATTGATAGGCCTTTCTACAGTGAGAAAAGATCATCTTGGATACAATCTGTTCTAACAGCCTTGCGATATGTTAATATTTTATTCAGACTAGAGTGAGGATATATTCAGATGTCCTACTCAGTGGAAGGGAAGCAAATGGGTTGCAAATACTACTACTGCCCTGAGGTGTAATAACAGCTCTGAAATCAGAAAGATTTTATTTCTCCCTCCCAAATTACAGGCCAAGCCCATGCCAAGCACAGCAGGAGGTTGAATTTTTCTTGGATTTTACATCAGGTTATGGTTAATGTATTTCTCCTTCTATGAAGGGTCTTATAGTAGAGGCAATAAACTGTCACACAATACTCTAGAAGGCGTGGAATATTTTCTGTGTGCTTGCAAATAGTAACTATTATCATGACTAGCAGAAAACGGACTCCACAATCAGTAAGATTGTAAAGTAGGTATGTTTATTCAGTGATGGGCAGCATGAGGGGTAGTCCCACCAAAGTCATGCGCACGTGACGCGGCAACTTGCCATGGTTATATGCAGTAAAGAGTTACATATGCATGAAGTTTCACAATGCACCTATATATACGCATAACCTGTCCCCGCTTCATATTAAAATTAGTTCAAGAAGTCATTTCCATAAGCTCCTCCCATCTGCGCTTGCGCAGTGTCTCCTGGTGGTGGTCGCTGGGGGTCGTGGGGATGAAGGTTGATGACTCTTCCTTGTCACCGTTAGCTGACCGCTTGTCTTTGCACAGACTCAGTTGCTCCTTGGCTCTTGTCCATCCGCAGGACCGGTTTCTGCCAGTTTCTTAAGATAGGCTCACACTCTTATCAAGAGACTAACATTGGTAAGGGGCCCAAGTCTTCTTGCTTTAATTAATTTGCAGAATGCACAATAGTTAGCAAAGACACTAAGTAGCATCCACTAGTTTGATACTGTCAGCGCTCTATCTCTATTTGCTAAGATTCTCCTAACTCCCTCTCTCAATCAGACATAATATGTGACATCAGGTTACAGGTTAACTTGAAAATGTCCAAATATAACAAGATCGTGACACTGATGGACAGGTTTTTGTGGCTCAGTTTGTGAAATAAGTAAGTCTAGGTTTCCCATAGTCACACCACCACATCTTCCCCAATTTAAAGAAGTATTTTGATGCTGTTCAATACTGTCTGAGATTTAAGTAGCCTGAGCTCTCAGGTGGATGAATAATTTTAAGAGTACAAAATGGTTAAAATACTATTCTTGTGATGTGACTGAATGTTTTATACCAGTCTTGCAAAGAGTTAAATGATTTCAGAAATCGTACTGGTATGGAGAATCTAGTTTCTTATATAAAACAAGCATTGTTACTCAAGCCACCAGCATCTAGTAATGAAGAAATAAAATCACAGTAGGACTATGCCAGTCCTATGCCAGAGATTTGTTACGAGACTGCTTGAAAGAGGAGAGTACTTAGCTTTTTGATGCTAAAAAGAGATTTATAGCATAGATTAGAGAGGAGACTTAAAACACTTTGTACTTTAGCAAAACAATAATAATAAAACACTATAAGCATACCTAAATGATAAGATCTTCATAATGCAACAACAGGGCAACATCCATTTATACACATTACTAAATTGATAGCAATAAATCAAGAGCACCATCTACTTATTATCTGAAGTGAACTACTATACCAGCATGTGGTTTCTGCTGTTACCCTGGTCAACATACTTTCTCCTTGAGCAGTTAATTCCAGCTGCCTTAATGTCATTGTCAGGCAACCTTGGCTGTTTGATCTGAAAACACAAAAATAGTATAGATGAAAATAAACCACAAGTGCATAACAGTACTGTTAAAGACCACTGTAGGGACATGAATGGGAGAGCTTTTGCTTGGCATGCAAAGAACTACAAATGCAAGAAGGTGGCTCAATCCTACCTTGATTCTAGCTGTTTCTCACAGCTTTGCACTGCTCGTAAAAAAAAATCACTAATTTGGATCCCTGAGCAGAACAGAGATGTGGCAGCTGTCCCTCTTCCACCAGTGTGATGACAGTGTAGAATATTTTTTGTTCAAGGATATATCTATACGTATATGCTGCTGTATTTGGCCCTTGGGATGACACAGGAGTCCCAAGGTCAAGAAAGTTATAGTGCTAGTTCTCCCTTCTTTTCTCTCTCATCAAGTGTTCCTCAGAACTATAAACATGCCTCCTCCCCTTCTCCCCGAGCACAACTGAAATCTATTTGTACCTATTTGTCACCAGTAACTTTGAAAAATTGAAAAATCTTTTTAAAAATAAAAAGATATATTACCTTGCTTTACTTCCATTTCCTCATCCCATTGACTTGCAACAGGCCAGGTCATTTTCAGAGTTAAATACCAGCCAAGTCTACTTTCTACAGCTCCTCTACATGTGCAAAATTCTAGTCTCTGCGTATTTGTCTCTGCTTTCAGCCTTAAGTAACTGGTTCTGAAAAGCTTTGCACAATGTTATTCATATCTGGTTTTGTGGTATGGAGTTCTCAAAGCCAACTTTTGCCATATTTTCAGCCTCTTAATTCAGTGGAATTGCTCGAGTTTTAAACAGGAAGAGAAAGTATCTCATAATTCCTCCTAGCAAAACTTCTGGAAAACAGCACCTGTACTGCCCTCCAGTGGTGGAAATACAGATATCTGTTTCTGATAGCTTTCACAATCCTACCGTTATGTTTACTTCTCTACACTGCAGAGAGTTTCAGAAAAGATCTCTAACAAAAGATCTCTAGCCGGCCAAAAAACAAATCTTCAAACAATGATCCGTTCTACATTTTAGTGAGTTTAAAAGGAAATCAAGAGTAACATCTTATTCTCCTTGAGTGTTGGAGGAAAATTCAACCCTAAGTGTATAAAAAGATTTACCATTTTATTATGTCCCATGTAATAAAGAAAAGATTAACCTTTTATTCCAGAAAAGATCCCCCATTTGTTATTTAATTAGTTTTCACTAATTAATTAGAATTTTTAAGCTCCTCTGTGTCTCTAGGAAAAAGTCCCTCCTTTTTTTCTGCTTTTCTTTTGCTGCTCCTCTTCTTCCTCCTGCCTCCTTTCAAAGTCTTAATCCTATTTTTGTATCCCTGGTATTGCACTCCTTCATTCTTTCTTTGTCTGAGAGTTTTCGTAGCTTTGCACTTGCTGGGAATAAAGTTGGACTGGAATTTACAAAAAATTTTTTTGGAGAAAGAACAATTTTCTTGCAGATCCCTTTTCAAAATTACATTCTTTATATTTCACTGAGGGGAGTAGCAAGGGGTGGTGGTGAAAAAATATTAGGGCTCCACTAAGAAAGCTACTGTGAGAGCACTTTTTTTTTTTTAAATTATTTTTATTATTATTTTTATGTAGAATATGGATCTACTTTTCATTTTACTTCTTAAGTATTATCCTTCATTAAAAAAGTAGAATCCAAACTTAATCCCTGTTCACACATAGATGGCATCTTCTTTGTTTTATTGTAGAAAAATTACTTGCACTGGAAATGCTGACAAAATCAAGTTATTTACTCCTGAAGGTCTGAACTCTGAAACATCCTGACTTTCCCATTACTGGGTCTCTTCTCTTGGCTTCTGTGTCTCACTTAAAGGCATTTCAAGTTGAGTGGCATGTTTTTGAGTCTTTATCAAACTGCACTGGCTATGATTTCTTTCATACACAATAATTTACAATGTTAATTTAGTTAACAGGCTGATTAGTGTTAAAGATTCATATTTTTCCAGTAGCAGATCAGTGGCTTAACAGACCATTCCTTTCCCTTTGGCAATTAGTCAACATTCCTTTGGCAACTATGGCAATTACACATACAGGAAAAACATTTCTAGAAAAGAACTTATTATATGTCTACCTTACTAGATGCTCACATCAGCAGCTAGACCCTGCTTTGAGAGCTAGAAAACTCACAAGTGATTTGTGACTACAAGTCAGGAGCAATTTGACTGCATAATATGGAACACCTACCTTTTTAGCACGCTGATACTTTCTGCAACTTTAGTGAACTTTGACAGGAAGTCAAGATAGGGCACAGTAACTTTGCCAATACTTGGAATCTGTATTTCAAAATACATAGATCAATACATGCATAAATACAAGAGTAAGTTCTATAGTGATATCAAATATTTTTAAATACTTCATTTGCATTATTAATTTATTCTTTTCCTTAAGAAAAATAAGTATCTTATAATTGTGCTTTTGTTATGTATATTTTGCATGACTGCTTCTCAGCAAGTTGTCTACAATTAAGCAGAACTTGGTAATCCCCCCCCCCCAAACATGAAAGTCTGCAAGTTTTTTCATAGTGTGAAATAGAGATTTCTCACATCTCTAGCTCTTATCTTTCATGTGCATATATGAAAGCATATTCATTCTTATCAGCACCTTCTCTTGATCCAAAATAATATTTAAAGTGTTTCAGGTGCGTATGTCCCCCTAATGACTATTTAGGGACTATATAATCAAAGAATTTAACATCAAGCTTAGCTGAAATGTGCTTAGACTTTTACAGACTGATTCGCTTAATATGGGTGAGCTGAGCTATTATGTTTGCATTTTAAGCTACAAAAAACAAAGCATAGACTGGGGGCGGGGGGCGGGGAAGATAAAAGTTTCCTACATTTTCAGGACAAAAATTTAGGTGTACAATAACACTGGTGCAGATTGTGCATGAGAATCCTCCCCATTTTTCAATGTGTCAGTTACATTACCATATAAATGCCCAACACTCCTTCAAGTCTTATCTCTGACTATGGTTTATAAATTCACAAGTATGAGAAGTGTGCTGAGACTATCCCCCCCCCCCCCCCCCCCCCCCCCGCCGTCGAGACAAAAAGCAGCTGGTACATCTCAGAGTTCACAACCTAATCTATGCACACTCATAACACTGCATGTTTATGACTAAGCTTTGAGTAATGTCCTTGTTTTTAATTGCAAAATCTGGTAGTAAATGGCAACTCTTTCAACTAGAGTGACAAGCCACAGACAAAATCCTCCTAGAACAAAATTTTAGAATTTAGTTCACATTACTTTTGCAAGTTCTCTATTACTTTCACTTCAACTACTCATATAAGATTTCAACCATATCTAACATCTTTTAAATAATATTTGTCTTGAATCTGCTCCCATTGAAACATGGGAAAATTTTGCACCTAAGAAATAGGAATTGTCTCTAAATTATTATAAACAGCAATGACTTAGCATACCTCTGCCAGCACAGCATCAAATTGAGCTTCTGTTAGACAGAAAAGAAAGATTTCAGTCACACTCCTGAATTCATCCTTTGTGACTGTCAGGGTCTGAGCAACATCAAGCATTTAAAATGCTTTTTTTCAGTTCATCTTCTTTTTCAGTTGTCTTTTGAAGTAAGATCTGCCCAAAGTCCCAGGAGAATAAGGTAGGATCTGGGACAGAACTCACAGACATAGCTGAAAAATATATTAGGTAGTCATCATATTCTCCTAAGCCTGGCAAAGTCACATCTTTTTCTGAGAATTCAACACTATCAGTTTATTTGCAGACACATAAGCAAATCAGCTGCTGCTTGTCCACTTATTTGAAGGCAGTAAATAAATAAACACAATTGTAATGGCTTACTAAGAGATCTTTCATCCCTGAAAGTAGTATGTACCATCTTCTGTTTTTGTTTGTTTGTTTGTTTGTTTTCCAACAGAATAAAAAATGTTTCTGGACATTACTATTATAAAATCATCATGTTCTAAGAAAATCATCAGATTCCAAGGTCTGTCTTTCTGCAACTACAAACAAAATAATAAGGGTTTAAAACTTAAGTTTTAAAAGTTAAAAATCTATAAAGTACAACATATAGGTGTGTCCTGCCACCTCAGACAGGATCTCTTTGCCCTGTATTTTATTTGGTTACTGAGATTTGGGTACAGGTATCACATACTAGTGGGTTTAGCATTTGTTGTTCATATGTGGAGCCTACAGTTGACATGTATATTAGTGCACATCAGCCTCTTTCCTTCAAAAAACAGGCCGAGCAACAGAAAGAGTAGATGTACCTGACAGTGCAGTGCAGCTTACAGAGATAACCTTGTGTTACACCTCCCACTCTTGGTGGGCCTGAGTGAGAACTACATAAGGCCCAGAAGGCCTGTTTCTTTCGGATTCACGAGCCAAGTTCAGCCACAGCTATGAGCATTTAATTACCTACCACTTGAATCAATGGAGATTCTGTGCACAAATCTGAACCTAGAGGCCAGTTCATATGCATTTATGTTTTTTCCAAAGTTTAATCTAGGATCTGCTGTTAAACAAAACATAACTGCCTTCAAAAGAAGACTTGTTTACAGGAAGCAAGACGGCAAAATACAGCTTCTTGTTATTTACAGTTTTGCTGTAGTTTTATGGGAGACAAGTTTTTTTTTTTTTTTTTTTAATGCTCATCCCTTTCTTGCACAGAAAGGATACAATCATGGATGTCTTGTACATTTCATTTTGACTCCAAGCCTTTTTGACAAAAGAAGGTATTCAAATGCACAGCTGGATAAAGCTTTGGTGAATTCAACAGAGCTGTCACAGCTTACCTCTGCTATGACTAACCCTAAATCTTAAGCTACATGGCAAGGAGAGGAAGAAAAGTGACATGAGCCATGATGGAGGAAGCCTTAAATGATAATAATTAAAAATTACTTGCAAGAGGAATGTCCACTTTGGGATTAACAGCAAATTCATACTTGATTGACACAAACTTTAAATCTTACTACTCCAGAAAATGAATTTTCTGTGGTAAGTGTACATCATTAAAAATGAGTTCCCAAACAACAAGACATGTATCAAGTTTGGTAATATGATTTAACTGGCAACAATGAACTTGTAGTGATTTAAGAATATAAATGAGACAATAGTCCAAAGAACCAATGGACTTCAGAGAAGGGAATAAAATTAAGACCCTCTTTCCCTACAAACAGGTGGAATAAGTGTGGGGTGAGAAGAGACATGGCTTCCTCTTCCACCCTCTTTCCATCAGTACAAAAAAAATCTGGATCTAATGTCTACAGGATCCAGCAAATATGGTATACTTGTGTGGGATGACTTCTCTCAAAGTGCTGAAGGAACTGTGTCCCAAATGCCCAATGTCACAAGTGTTCCTTGGCTATTGCAGCTTGCTACACTAAAATGCACCACTGACTCTGATGCAAATATGGCAGAAAGTACTGAGTGGTCAAGGCTAGCTATGAGTCCACAGATCTTGTCCTCTAAATCAAAATCCTTCTATTGCTCAGAGTCCCAGGACTATGAAAATTTAGATTTCAGTACAAACCTGCAGCTGATTTAATTGAGTGCTGCTTGCTGCCACACAACAATGCTCTGTTTTGCATAGACTGAGGTCCTGAGGTAAATGTGATTCCTTGACAGGAAGAGTGTAAGTTACTGAAGTCTTCTGCATTTGTCACTCTGGCCATGACTTGGTTTAAAACAGAATCATCAGAATACAGCAGAATATAGGACATGAAAGGAAGCAGTGTGGCTGGCAACAGCAATGATAGAAAAACAGATATATATATACATACATTACATGCATATATTTGTATTCTTGACACAAGACCTAATTCACTGATGTTTTGACTGAGGCAGTATCCAGTACAACTGCAGAGGTTTTGGACTCCTTTCATCTGGTTGCTACTAGTCAGCAAGATCTATCTTCTACACTACCACTTACAAATATGCAGTTTAGTCTACCACTCCAGTGTCCTACTCTAACTTCTTTACCAAATAACAGAGAATTTTATCAGTAAAAGTCTTTTTAGCCATCATCTTGAAGTATATGCATATTAAAGCATTCTCAAAGTCTTAAAAAGCAAACAAAACCCAATAACCTTTTAGTTAAAGCCTGTTATTCTATTAAACAGTTCAGTTACTTAGATGTTTAGACTTTTAGGCTTTTGCATGTCAAAAATGCATGTACCAGACACCAGTTCATTACACAAATTACTCTGTCTTATGAAAAGCTATTATGAATTTTCCACACCAGGAAATCTGAGGTAAACTATACTGTAAGTATAAACAGAAAAGCTAACCAGGAATATAACAATCAGAGAGAGTACAGCATGGCATATTCAACAGTTTCATAAGTGTGGCTCACTGGTGACCTGCTAGACAATGTTAAGTAGTCTGCATCTGCTCTGTGCAACCAGACAGCTCAAACAGTATTTGCAGTTGTAAGCTCTGTTATGTGAGCTCCTGTCAGAAGTTCTAAGAACTGACAATGTTTTAATGCTCAAAGTTTTGAGAGCTGTTGCTCTGTGGCACATTCAGACACGAGGAATCTGTCTTTGCCCGTTTTAGACATATTTTACATGCTACTGTGTCCAGTTCTGGCATCTACCGTGGCTAGTTACGGGCCCCACTGTACAAGACAGACAACGGGATAGTGAAAAGAGTCCAACACAGAGCCACAAAGGTGACTGAGGAACTGAAGCATCTCTCCTATGAAGAAAGGCTTATTAAGAGCTAGGCCTGTTCAGCCTAGAAGAGAGAAGGCTCAGGGGAATCTCAGTGTGTACAAATACCTGAATGAAGGTTGCAAAAAGGACAGAGCCAGACTCTTTTCAGTGGTGCCCAGTACCAGGACAAGAGGCAGTGGGCACAAACTGGCAGACAGGAGGTTCTCTCTGAACATCAGCAACCCCTCTGTGATGTGTGGGTGACAAGAGCACTGGCACAGGTTGCCCAGAGAGGTCGTGGAGTTTCCTTTTTGGAGATCTTCAGAAGCCACCAGGACGTGGTCCTGGGCAGCCCGTTCTGGGTGGCCCTGCTGGAGCAGGGGGTTGGGCCAGGTGATCTCCAGAGGTCCCTTCCACCCTCAGCTGTTCTGTGGTTCACCTGTTTAACAGTCATTAAATCACACGTACTATCAAGTACAGTCTGTCTCATGCAGCAGACCACAGGGTGATTCTACTTACATAGTTAACCCAATTTGACACTTCAAAGGAAGTGTTTTTAAAGTCTGAGGCCATGTTTTCCTTTTGGCACATGTAATTAGAAGTTAGAAGTGTGCTTTCTTCCCAAAATGAATGACAGAGTATAATATATTTCTTCCTCTTTCTGTCATGCACCAATCAATCAATTGCACCTTGTTCCTGCCATTCAGTTAACACAGTATAGAAAGCAAATATTAGCAATGGGAATTCTGTGACTTCTGTAGCCTCTCAAAAACTCAGCATGCTATGTACAAAGTAAGACACAATGTACATCAGTGAATTCTCTGTAGAAATGAAAAAAAATAAAGCAGACATTACAAGGCAAAATGGAAATGCGCTTGGTTTTCCTCTTGTCCTCCTAAGTCCTCTAGCAAAAATGCAGAACTAAACAGCATTTCACACAGGTATAAGAGCCCTTAGCACTCCCCTGGCCCCCCAAAAAGAATAAACAAACAAAACCACTCCAGTCCAAAAGCATGTTTCTATTTCTAAATGTTTCCGTTATGTAGCTCAGTGCTTCAGAAAATTAGGGAGAATGGTAAAGGAGAGAGGCAAGGAGACAGACAGTGAAGGACAGAAGAAAAAGAAAGAAAAAAGATGTGAGAAGAGATAAAAGAGAAGATCAGGGAGGAGAACAGAAGGTTGGAGAAAAGTCAGAAAACACAAGGAAAAAGGTCAAAAGAGAAGTCAAAGAAGAGAAGCCCAGTGGACGTGAAAGATGAAAAAACAAGTTAGAGACAAAGTTTGAGGAGACAGAGGAGAAGGGCAATGAAGGTCAACATTAGAGCAAAAAGGTCTTAGAGAAGGATCAGAATAGAAGGGAAAGGAAGATGAGAGAGGAGGAATACAGGAATGGAGTAGGTCACAGAAAAGAAGATTAAAAGAAAAAGTAAATAAGCAAAGGGAAAGAAAAGAAGATCAGACAACCTGTGGAAAAAAGCTCACACAAGGTCAGAGGGAAGATGGTCTGAGAAAAGGTCAGGCAACTGAGGTGAAATGGTCAGATAAGATCAGAAAGGAAATGGTCAAAAAAAAAGGTCAGACAGCATGGGAAAAGTCAGATGATATAAAAGAAAAAAAGTAAAGGCAAGGGGAGGATCCAGCAAAAGAACCTAAGACAACATGAGGAGGAGAGGCTCAGACAATTTCAGGGGAATAACATGGAGGTCAAGGGAATGAAAAGAAAGTCAAGGGAGGTCAAATAATCTAAGGAATAATAATAATAAAAAAGTCAAGGACATAAAAAAAGAAGGTTGAAGGAGGTCAAGTCCAGGAAAAGAAGGTCAGAAAACCTGGGGCATAAAAAGGTGGTCAGAGAGGGAACTTGAAGGTGAGACAACTTAAGGCATTAAAAATGGGTCCAAGGGGACCAGAAAAGGTAGCAAAGGAAAAAAAAAAAAAGGTTGGAAAAAAGTTTGGGAGGTCAAGGGAAGTCAAACAACTTGAAAGGTCAGAGAAGGTGAGCAGGCTGAAGGTTTGGGAAAAGAATATTTGACAGGTTAGGGAAGGTGAGGGAAGGTGAGGGGGCTGATCGTCTGGGAAAAGAACATCTGAGAAGTTTGGGAATAAAAGGAAGTTCAAAGAAGGTGGAGACACGGTAAAGGGACGATCAGGGACGGTGAGCAGGCTGAAGGTCTGGGAAAAGAATATCTGACAATTTCAGGAATAAAAGGAAGGTCAAACAGGGTCAGAGAAGGTAAAAAGGCAAAGAGGTCAAAGAGGGTCAGAGATGGTGAAAGGGCGAAAAGAAGGTCAAACAAGGTCAGAGAAGGTGAAAAGGGGAAAAGAAGGTCAAAAAGGGTCAGAGAAAGTGAGCAGGCTGAAAGTCTGGGAAAAGAATATCTATCCATTTCAGGAAAAAAAAGGAAGGTCAAACAGGGTCAGAGAATGTAAAAAGGTGAAAAGGTCAAAGAGGGTCAGAGAAGGTGAAAAGGCGAAAAGAAGGTCAAAGAGGGTCAGAGAAGGTGAGCAGGCTGAAGGTATGGGAAAAGAACATCTGACAAGCTCTGGAGTAAAAGGAAGGTCAAAGAAGGTCAGACAAGGCGAGCAGGTGAAAGGAGGATCAGACAAGGTCAGAGAAGGCAAAGAGGCGATAAGAAGGTCAAGGAGGTTCAGAGAAGGCAAAGAGGTGCAAAGAAGGTTAAGGAGGGTCAGAGAAGGAGAAGAGGTGAAAAGGTGGTCAAAGAGGATCAGAGAGGGTGAAGAAGTGAAAATGTGGTCAAAGACTGTCAGAGAAGGTCAAAAGGCGAAAAAAGGTGAGCAGGTCAGAAGGCGAAAAGAAAGTAAAAAGGGTCAGAGAAGGTGAAAGAAGGTGAAAGAAGGTCAAAAGGTGGAAAAAAGATCGAAGAAGGTCAAAAGGCAGGAAGAAGGTAAAGAAGGTCTGAGGAAGTGAAAGAAAGTCAGAGAATTTCAAAAGGCGGAAAGAAGGTCAGAGAAGGTTTAAAAGCAGAAAGAAAGAAAGACGGTTCAAGAAGTTGAAAGAATCAGAGAACATCAAAAGGCGTAAAGTAGACCGGACAAAGTCAAAAGGCCGAAAGAAGGTAAAGAGTGTCTGAGAAGGTGAAAGAAGGCCAGAGAAGGCCAGAGAAAGGCCAGAGAAAGGGCAGAGAAAATGAGAAGAGGCCCAGAGAAGGTCAAAAGGCAGAGAGGAGGCCCAGAGAAGGTCAAAAGGCAGAGTGGAGGCCCAGAAAAGGGCAAAAGGTGGTGAGGAGGCCCAGAGAAGGCCCAACTGCAGAGAGTACCCCCAGAAAAGCCCACAGAAAAAGAAAGGAGGCGCAGAGAAGGCCAAAAGGTGGCATGGCCGCCCAGAGAAGACCAAAAGGCGGAGAGGAGGCCCAGAGAAGGCCAGAGAAAAAGAAACGAGGCCTAAAGAAGGCCAGAGAATATAAAAGGAGACCCAGAGAATATTAAAGGAGACCCAGAGAAGGCCAGAGAAAATTACAGGAGGCCCAGAGAAGGCCAAAAGGCAGAGAGGAGGCCCAGTGAATGCCAGAGAAATGGAAAGGAGGCCAAGGAAGCGCCAAAAGACAGACAGGAGGTCCAGAAACGGCCAAAAATATGAAAGAAGGCCATAGGAAGGCAGAAAAACCAGAGAGGAGGCCCAGAGAAGTCCAAAAGGTGGAGAGGAGGCCCAGAGAAGGGCAGAGAAAATTACAGGAGGCCCAGAGAAGGCCAAAAGGTGGAGAGGAGACTCAGAGAAAATATAATGAGGCCAAGAGAAGGCAAAAAGGTGGAGTGGTGACCCAGAGAAGGTCAAAAGGCGCTGTTGAAGCCCAGAGAAGGCCAGACAAAATGTAACGAGGCCCAGAAAACACCTGAGAATATTGAAGAAAGCACAGAGAAGGCCAGAGAAAATGAAAGCAGGCCCAGAGAAGGCCAAAAGGTGGAAAGGAGGACCAGAGAATGCCAGAAGTCTCAGAGGAGGCCCAGAGAAGGCCATAGAAAATGAGAGGAGGCCCAGAGAAGACCAAAAGGTGGAGAGGACCCCAAAAGAAAACGAGAGAAAAAGAAAGGAGGTTCAGAGATGCCAAAAGGAAAAGCGGAGGCCCTGAGAAAGAAGGTCAGAGAAAATGAAAGGAGGCCCAGAGAATGCCAAAAATCGGAGAGGAGACCCAGAGATTGCCAAAAGTTGGAAAGGAGGCCCAAATAAGTCCAAAAGGCAGAAAACCAGCACAGAGAAGGCAAGAGAAATTGAAAGGAGGCCTAGAGAAGGCCAAAAGGTGGAGAGGAGACCCAGAGAAGGCCAGAGAAAATGAAGTGACGCCAAGAGAAGGCCAAAAGGCGGTAAGGAGGCGCAGAGAAGGCCAAAACATTGAGCGGAGGCCCTCAGAAGGCCAGAGACAGTGAAAGAAGGCCCAGAGAAGGCCAAAGAAATTGAATGGAAGCCCAGAGAAGGCCAAACTGCAGAGAGTACCCCCAGAAAAGCCCACAGAAAAGGAAAGGAGGCACAGAGAAGGCAAGAGCAATTGAAAGGAGGCCCAGAGAAGGCCAAAAGTTGGCATGGCGGCGCAGAGAAGGCCAAAAGGCGGAGAGGAGGCTCAGAGAAGGCCAAAAGGTGAAGAGGAAGTGCAGAGAAGGCAAGAGAAAATGAAAGGAAGCCCAGAGAAGGCCAGAGAATATAAAAGGAGACCCAGAGAATGCCAGAGAAAATGAAAGATGGCCCAGAGAAGGCCAGAGAAAATGAAAGGGGGCCTGGAGATGGTCAAAAGGCTGAAGGAGGCGAGAGAAGGCCAAAAGGCGGAGAGGAGACTCAGAGAAGGCCAAAAGGTGAAGAGGAAGTGCAGAGAAGGCAAGAGAAAATGAAAGGAAGACCAGAGAAGGCCAGAGAATATAAAAGGAGACCCAGAGAATGCCAGAGAAAATGAAAGATGGCCCAGAAAAGGTCAGAGAAAATGAAAGCAGGCCCAGAGAAGGTCAAAAGTTGGAGAGGATGCCCAGAGAAGGCCAAAAGGTGGAGAGGAGGCCCAGAGTATGCCAGAAGTCTCAGAGGAGGCCCAGAGAAGGCCATAGAAAATGAGAGGAGGCCCAGAGAAGACCAAAAGGTGGAGAGGACCCCAAAAGAAAACGAGAGAAAAAGAAAGGAGGTTCAGAGATGCCAAAAGGCAGAGCGGAGGCCCTGAGAAGGTCAGAGAAAATGAAAGAAGGCCCAGAGAATGCCAAAAATCGGAGAGGAGACCCAGAGATTGCCAAAAGCTGGAAAGGAGGCCCAAATAAGTCCAAAAGGCAGAAAACCGGCTCAGAGAAGGCAAGAGAAATTGAAAGGAGGCCTAGAGAAGGCAAAAAGGTGGCATGGTGGTGCAGAGAACACCAAAAGGCAGACCTGAGGCCCTGAGAAGGCCAGACAAAATGAAACGAGGCCCAGAGAAGGCCAGAGAAATTGAAGGAAGCACAGAGAAGGCCAGAAAATAATAAAGGAGGCGCAGAGAAGGCCAGAGAAATTGAAAGGAGGCCAGGAAAGCGCCAAGACAGACAGGAGGTCCAGAAACAGCCAAAAATATGAAAGAAGGCCATAGGAAGGCAGAAAAACCAGAGAGGAGGCCCAGAGAAGTCCAAAAGGTGGAGAGGAGGCCCAAATAAGTCCAAAAGGCAGAAAACCGGTCCAGAGAAGGCCAGAGAAAGTGAAAGGAGGCCCAGAGAAAGCCAGAGAATTTGAAAGGAAGCCCAGAGAAGGCCAAACTGCAGAGAGTACCCCCAGAAAAGCCCACAGAAAAAGAAAGGAGGCGCAGAGAAGGCCAAAAGGTGGCATGGCCGCCCAGAGAAGACCAAAAGGCGGAGAGGAGGCCCAGAGAAGGCCAGAGAAATTGAAAGGAGGCCAGGAAAGTGCCAAAAGACAGGCAGGAGGTCCAGAAACAGTCAAAAATATGAAAGAAGGCCATAGGAAGGCAGAAAAACCGGAGAGCAGGCCCAGAGAAGTCCAAAAGGTGGAGAGGAGGCCCAGAGAAGGGCAGAGAAAATGAAAGGAGGCCCAGAGAAGGCCAAAAGGCCGAAGGAGGCGAGAGAAGGCCAAAAGGCGGAGGGAAGCCAAAACGTTGAGAGGAGACTGAAAGAAGGCCAGAGAAAGTGAAAGGAGGCCCAGAGAAAGCCAGAAAAATTGAATGGAGGCCCAGAGAAGGCCAAAATGTGCAGAGTACCCCCAGAAAAGCCCACAGAAATAGAAAGGAGGCCCAGAGAAGGCCAGAGAAAATGAAAGGGGGCCTAGAGAAGGCCAAAAGTTGGAGAGGAGGCCCAGAGAAGGCCAGAGAGACTGTAAGAAGGCTCCGAGAAGTCCTAAAGGCAGAGAGGAAGCCCAGAGAATGCCAGAGAAATTGAAAGGAGGCCAGGAAAGCGCCAAGACAGACAGGAGGTCCAGAAACGGCCAAAAATATGAAAGAAGGCCATAGGAAGGCAGAAAAACCAGAGAGCAGGCCCAGAGAAGTCCAAAAGGTGGAGAGGAGGCCCAGAGATTGCCAAAAGCTGGAAAGGAGGCCCAAATAAGTCCAAAAGGCAGAAAACCGGTCCAGAGAAGGCCAGAGAAAGTGAAAGGAGGCCCAGAGAAAGCCAGAGAATTTGAAAGGAAGCCCAGAGAAGGCCAAACTGCAGAGAGTACCCCCAGAAAAGCCCACAGAAAAAGAAAGGAGGCGCAGAGAAGGCCAAAAGGTGGCATGGCCGCCCAGAGAAGACCAAAAGGCGGAGAGGAGGCCCAGAGAAGGCCAGAGAAAAAGAAACGAGGCCTAAAGAAGACCAGAGAATATAAAAGGAAGCCCAGAGAATATTAAAGGAGACCCAGAGAAGGCGAGAGAAAATGAAAGGAGGCCCAGAGAAGGACAGAGAAAATGAAAGGGGGCCTAGAGAAGGCCAAAAGGCAGAGAGGAGGCCCAGAGAAGGCCAGAGAAATTGAAAGGAGGCCAGGAAAGCGCCAGAAGACAGACAGGAGGTCCAGAAACTGCCAAAAATATGAAAGAAGGCCATAGGAAGGCAGAAAAACCAGAGAGCAGGCCCAGAGAAGTCCAAAAGGTGGAGAGGAGGCCCAGAGAAGGGCAGAGAAAATGAAAGGAGGCCCAGAGAAGGCCAAAAGGCCGAAGGAGGCGAGAGAAGGCCAAAAGGCGGAGGGAAGGCCAAAACGTTGAGAGGAGACCGAAAGAAGGCCAGAGAAAGTGAAAGGAGGCCCAGAGAAAGCCAGAAAAATTGAATGGAGGCCCAGAGAAGGCCAAAATGTGCAGAGTACCCCCAGAAAAGCCCACAGAAAAAGAAAGGAGGCCCAGAGAAGGCCAGAGAAATTGAAAGGAGGCCCAGAGAAGGCCAAAAGGTGGAGAGGAGGCCCAGAGTATGCCAGAAGTCTCAGAGGAGGCCCAGAGAAGGCCATAGAAAATGAGAGGAGGCCCAGAGAAGACCAAAAGGTGGAGAGGACCCCAAAAGAAAACGAGAGAAAAAGAAAGGAGGTTCAGAGATGCCAAAAGGCAGAGCGGAGGCCCTGAGAAGGTCAGAGAAAATGAAAGAAGGCCCAGAGAATGCCAAAAATCGGAGAGGAGACCCAGAGATTGCCAAAAGCTGGAAAGGAGGCCCAAATAAGTCCAAAAGGCAGAAAACCGGCTCAGAGAAGGCAAGAGAAATTGAAAGGAGGCCTAGAGAAGGCAAAAAGGTGGCATGGTGGTGCAGAGAACACCAAAAGGCGGACCTGAGGCCCTGATAAGGCCAGACAAAATGAAACGAGGCCCAGAGAAGGCCAGAGAAATTGAAGGAAGCACAGAGAAGGCCAGAAAATAATAAAGGAGGCGCAGAGAAGGCCAGAGAAATTGAAAGGAGGCCCAGAGAAGGTCAAAAGGTGGAGAGGAAGCCCAGAGAATGCCAGAAGTCTCAGAGGAGGCCCAGAGTAGGATAGAGAAATTGAAAGGAGGCACAGAGAAAGAGAGATAAAATAAAAGGGGGCCCAGAGATGGTCACAAGTTGGAGAGGAGGCCCAGAGTAGGCCAGAGAATATAAAAGAAAGCCCAGAGAATATTAAAGGAGACCCAGAGAAGGCGAGAGAAAATGAAAGGAGGCCCAGAGAAGGACAGAGAAAATGAAAGGGGGCCTAGAGAAGGCCAAAAGTTGGAGAGGAGGCCCAGAGAAGGCCAGAGAAATTGAAAGGAGGCCAGGAAAGCGCCAAAAGACAGACAGGAGGTCCAGAAACGGCCAAAAATATGAAAGAAGGCCATAGGAAGGCAGAAAAACCAGAGAGGAGGCCCAGAGAAGTCCAAAAGGCGGAGAGGAGGCCCAGAGATTGCCAAAAGCTGGAAAGGAGGCCCAAATAAGTCCAAAAGGCAGAAAACCGGTCCAGAGAAGGCCAGAGAAAGTGAAAGGAGGCCCAGAGAAGGCCAAACTGCAGAGTGTACCCCCAGAAAAGCCCACAGAAAAAGAAAGGAGGCGCAGAGAAGGCCAGAGAAATTGAAAGGAGGCCAGGAAAGCGCCAGAAGACAGACAGGAGGTCCAGAAACTGCCAAAAATATGAAAGAAGGCCATAGGAAGGCAGAAAAACCAGAGAGCAGGCCCAGAGAAGTCCAAAAGGTGGAGAGGAGGCCCAGAGAAGGGCAGAGAAAATGAAAGGAGGCCCAGAGAAGGCCAAAAGGCCGAAGGAGGCGAGAGAAGGCCAAAAGGCGGAGGGAAGGCCAAAACGTTGAGAGGAGACCGAAAGAAGGCCAGAGAAAGTGAAAGGAGGCCCAGAGAAAGCCAGAAAAATTGAATGGAGGCCCAGAGAAGGCCAAAATGTGCAGAGTACCCCCAGAAAAGCCCACAGAAAAAGAAAGGAGGCCCAGAGAAGGCCAGAGAAATTGAAAGGAGGCCCAGAGAAGGCCAAAAGGTGGAGAGGAGGCCCAGAGAATGCCAGAAGTCTCAGAGGAGGCCCAGAGAAGGCCATAGAAAATGAGAGGAGGCCCAGAGAAGACCAAAAGGTGGAGAGGACCCCAAAAGAAAACGAGAGAAAAAGAAAGGAGGTTCAGAGATGCCAAAAGGCAGAGCGGAGGCCCTGAGAAGGTCAGAGAAAATGAAAGAAGGCCCAGAGAATGCCAAAAATCGGAGAGGAGACCCAGAGATTGCCAAAAGCTGGAAAGGAGGCCCAAATAAGTCCAAAAGGCAGAAAACCGGCTCAGAGAAGGCAAGAGAAATTGAAAGGAGGCCTAGAGAAGGCAAAAAGGTGGCATGGTGGTGCAGAGAACACCAAAAGGCGGACCTGAGGCCCTGAGAAGGCCAGACAAAATGAAACGAGGCCCAGAGAAGGCCAGAGAAATTGAAGGAAGCACAGAGAAGGCCAGAAAATAATAAAGGAGGCGCAGAGAAGGCCAGAGAAATTGAAAGGAGGCCCAGAGAAGGTCAAAAGGTGGAGAGGAAGCCCAGAGAATGCCAGAAGTCTCAGAGGAGGCCCAGAGTAGGATAGAGAAATTGAAAGGAGGCACAGAGAAAGAGAGATAAAATAAAAGGGGGCCCAGAGATGGTCACAAGTTGGAGAGGAGGCCCAGAGTAGGCCAGAGAATATAAAAGAAAGCCCAGAGAATATTAAAGGAGACCCAGAGAAGGCGAGAGAAAATGAAAGGAGGCCCAGAGAAGGACAGAGAAAATGAAAGGGGGCCTAGAGAAGGCCAAAAGGTGGAGAGGAGGCCCAGAGAACGCCAGAGAAATTGAAAGGAGGCCAGGAAAGCGCCAAAAGACAGACAGGAGGTCCAGAAACGGCCAAAAATATGAAAGAAGGCCATAGGAAGGCAGAAAAAACCAGAGAGGAGGCCCAGAGAAGTCCAAAAGGCGGAGAGGAGGCCCAGAGAATGCCAAAAGCTGGAAAGGAGTCCCAAATAAGTCCAAAAGGCAGAAAACCGGTCCAGAGAAGGCCAGAGAAAGTGAAAGGAAGCCCAGAGAAGGCCAAACTGCAGAGAGTACCCCCAGAAAAGCCCACAGAAAAAGAAAGGAGGCACAGAGAAGGCCAAAAGGTGGCATGGCCGCCCAGAGAAGACCAAAAGGCGGAGAGGAGGCCCAGAGAAGGCCAGAGAAAAAGAAACGAGGCCTAAAGAAGACCAGAGAATATAAAAGGAAGCCCAGAGAATATTAAAGGAGACCCAGAGAAGGCGAGAGAAAATGAAAGGAGGCCCAGAGAAGGACAGAGAAAATGAAAGGGGGCCTAGAGAAGGCCAAAAGGCAGAGAGGAGGCCCAGAGAAGGCCAGAGAAATTGAAAGGAGGCCAGGAAAGCGCCAGAAGACAGACAGGAGGTCCAGAAACTGCCAAAAATATGAAAGAAGGCCATAGGAAGGCAGAAAAACCAGAGAGCAGGCCCAGAGAAGTCCAAAAGGTGGAGAGGAGGCCCAGAGAAGGGCAGAGAAAATGAAAGGAGGCCCAGAGAAGGCCAAAAGGCCGAAGGAGGCGAGAGAAGGCCAAAAGGCGGAGGGAAGGCCAAAACGTTGAGAGGAGACGGAAAGAAGGCCAGAGAAAGTGAAAGGAGGCCCAGAGAAAGCCAGAGAATATTAAAGGATGCCCAGAGAAGGCCAAAATGTGCAGAGTACCCCCAGAAAAGCCCACAGAAAAAGAAAGGAGGCCCAGAGAAGGCCAGAGAAATTGAAAGGAGGCCCAGAGAAGGCCAAAAGGTGGAGAGGAGGCCCAGAGTATGCCAGAAGTCTCAGAGGAGGCCCAGAGAAGGCCATAGAAAATGAGAGGAGGCCCAGAGAAGACCAAAAGGTGGAGAGGACCCCAAAAGAAAACGAGAGAAAAAGAAAGGAGGTTCAGAGATGCCAAAAGGCAGACAGGAGGCCCTGAGAAGGCCAGAGAAAATGAAAGAAGGCCCAGAGAATGCCAAAAATCAGAGAGGAGACCCAGAGATTGCCAAAAGCTGGAAAGGAGGCCCAAATAAGTCCAAAAGGCAGAAAACCGGCTCAGAGAAGGCAAGAGAAATTGAAAGGAGGCCTAGAGAAGGCAAAAAGGTGGCATGGTGGTGCAGAGAACACCAAAAGGCGGACCTGAGGCCCTGAGAAGGCCAGACAAAATGAAACGAGGCCCAGAGAAGGCCAGAGAAATTGAAGGAAGCACAGAGAAGGCCAGGAAATAATAAAGGAGGCGCAGAGAAGGCCAGAGAAATTGAAAGGAGGCCCAGAGAAGGTCAAAAGGTGGAGAGGAAGCCCAGAGAATGCCAGAAGTCTCAGAGGAGGCCCAGAGTAGGATAGAGAAATTGAAAGGAGGCACAGAGAAAGAGAGATAAAATAAAAGGGGGCCCAGAGACGGTCACAAGTTGGAGAGGAGGCCCAGAGTAGGCCAGAGAATATAAAAGAAAGCCCAGAGAATATTAAAGGAGACCCAGAGAAGGCGAGAGAAAATGAAAGGAGGCCCAGAGAAGGACAGAGAAAATGAAAGGGGGCCTAGAGAAGGCCAAAAGTTGGAGAGGAGGCCCAGAGAAGGCCAGAGAAATTGAAAGGAGGCCAGGAAAGTGCCAAAAGACAGACAGGAGGTCCAGAAACGGCCAAAAATATGAAAGAAGGCCATAGGAAGGCAGAAAAACCAGAGAGGAGGCCCAGAGAAGTCCAAAAGGTGGAGAGGAGGCCCAGAGATTGCCAAAAGCTGGAAAGGAGGCCCAAATAAGTCCAAAAGGCAGAAAACCGGTCCAGAGAAGGCCAGAGAAAGTGAAAGGAGGCCCAGAGAAAGCCAGAGAATTTGAAAGGAAGCCCAGAGAAGGCCAACTGCAGAGAGTACCCCCAGAAAAGCCCACCGAAATAGAAAGGAGGCCCAGAGAATGCCAAAAGGTGGAGAAAAGGCCCAGAGAAGGTCAAAAGGTGGAGAGGAGGCCCAGAGAAAGGGCAGAGAAAATGAAAGGAAGCGCAGAGAAGGCCAGAGAATATAAAAGGAGACCCAGAGAATATTAAAGAAGAGCCAGAGAAGTCCAAAAGGTGGAGAGGAGGCCCAGAGAAGGCCAAAAGAAGAATGGCGGCCCAGAGAAGGCCAAAAGGCAGAGAGGAGGCCCAGAGAATGCCAGAGAAATTGAAAGGAGGCCAAGAGAAGTCCAAAGGGTGGAGAGGAGGCCCAGAGAAGGGCCGAGAAAATTACAGGAGGCCCAGAGAAGGCCAAAAGGCCGAAGGAGGCGAGAGAAGGCCAAAAGGCGGAGAGGAGATTCAGAGAAAATATAGTGAGGCCAAGAGAAGACCAAAAGGCAGAGGGAAGGCCAAAACGTTGAGTGGAGGCCGAAAGAAGGCCAGAGAAAGTGAAAGGAGGCCCAGAGAAAGGCAGAGAAATTGAAAGGAGGCCCAGAGAAGGGCAGAGAAATTGAAAGGAGGCCCAGAGAAGGCCAAAGGTTGGAGAGGAGGCCCAGAGAAGGTCAAGAGGTGAAGTTGAGGCCCGGAGATGGTGAGAGAAAATGAAAGGAGGCCCAGAGAAGGCCAGAGAAAATTGAAGCAAGCCCAGAGAAGGACAGATAATATTAAAGGAGGCCCAGAGAAAGGCAGAGAAATTGAAAGGAAGCCCAGAGAAGGCCAAACTGCAGAGAGTACCCCCAGAAAAGCCCACAGAAAAAGAAAGGAGGCGCAGAGAAGGCCAAAAGGTGGCATGGCCGCCCAGAGAAGACCAAAAGGCGGAGAGGAGGCCCAGAGAAGGCCATAGAAAAAGAAACGAGGCCTAAAGAAGGCCAGAGAATATAAAAGGAAGCCCAGGGAATATTAAAGGAGACCCAGAGAAGGCGAGAGAAAATGAAAGGGGGCCTAGAGAAGGCCAAAAGGCAGAGAGGAGGCCCAGAGAAGGCCAGAGAAATTGAAAGGAGGCCAGGAAAGCGCCAAAAGACAGACAGGAGGTCCAGAAACTGCCAAAAATATGAAAGAAGGCCATAGGAAGGCAGAAAAACCAGAGAGCAGGCCCAGAGAAGTCCAAAAGGTGGAGAGGAGGCCCAGAGAAGGGCAGAGAAAATGAAAGGAGGCCCAGAGAAGGCCAAAAGGCCGAAGGAGGCGAGAGAAGGCCAAAAGGCGGAGGGAAGGCCAAAACGTTGAGAGGAGACCGAAAGAAGGCCAGAGAAAGTGAAAGGAGGCCCAGAGAAAGCCAGAAAAATTGAATGGAGGCCCAGAGAAGGCCAAAATGTGCAGAGTACCCCCAGAAAAGCCCACAGAAAAAGAAAGGAGGCCCAGAGAAGGCCAGAGAAATTGAAAGGAGGCCCAGAGAAGGCCAAAAGGTGGAGAGGAGGCCCAGAGTATGCCAGAAGTCTCAGAGGAGGCCCAGAGAAGGCCATAGAAAATGAGAGGAGGCCCAGAGAAGACCAAAAGGTGGAGAGGACCCCAAAAGAAAACGAGAGAAAAAGAAAGGAGGTTCAGAGATGCCAAAAGGCAGAGCGGAGGCCCTGAGAAGGCCAGAGAAAATGAATGGAGGCCCAGAGAATGCCAAAAATCGGAGAGGAGACCCAGAGATTGCCAAAAGCTGGAAAGGAGGCCCAAATAAGTCCAAAAGGCAGAAAACCGGCCCAGAGAAGGCAAGAGAAATTGAAAGGAGGCCTAGAGAAGGCAAAAAGGTGGCATGGTGGTGCAGAGAACACCAAAAGGCGGACCTGAGGCCCTGATAAGGCCAGACAAAATGAAACGAGGCCCAGAGAAGGCCAGAGAAATTGAAGGAAGCACAGAGAAGGCCAGAAAATAATAAAGGAGGCGCAGAGAAGGCCAGAGAAATTGAAAGGAGGCCCAGAGAAGGCCAAAAGGTGGAGAGGAAGCCCAGAGAATGCCAGAAGTCTCAGAGGAGGCCCAGAGTAGGATAGAGAAATTGAAAGGAGGCACAGAGAAAGAGAGATAAAATAAAAGGGGGCCCAGAGATGGTCACAAGTTGGAGAGGAGGCCCAGAGTAGGCCAGAGAATATAAAAGAAAGCCCAGAGAATATTAAAGGAGACCCAGAGAAGGCGAGAGAAAATGAAAGGAGGCCCAGAGAAGGACAGAGAAAATGAAAGGGGGCCTAGAGAAGGCCAAAAGTTGGAGAGGAGGCACAGAGAACGCCAGAGAAATTGAAAGGAGGCCAGGAAAGCGCCAAAAGACAGACAGGAGGTCCAGAAACGGCCAAAAATATGAAAGAAGGCCATAGGAAGGCAGAAAAACCAGAGAGGAGGCCCAGAGAAGTCCAAAAGGCGGAGAGGAGGCCCAGAGATTGCCAAAAGCTGGAAAGGAGTCCCAAATAAGTCCAAAAGGCAGAAAACCGGTCCAGAGAAGGCCAGAGAAAGTGAAAGGAGGCCCAGAGAAGGCCAAACTGCAGAGAGTACCCCCAGAAAAGCCCACAGAAAAAGAAAGGAGGCACAGAGAAGGCCAAAAGGTGGCATGGCCGCCCAGAGAAGACCAAAAGGCGGAGAGGAGGCCCAGAGAAGTCCAGAGAAAAAGAAACAAGGCCTAAAGAAGGCCAGAGAATATAAAAGGAAGCCCAGAGAATATTAAAGGAGACCCAGAGAAGGCGAGAGAAAATGAAAGGAGGCCCAGAGAAGGACAGAGAAAATGAAAGGGGGCCTAGAGAAGGCCAAAAGGCAGAGAGGAAGCCCAGAGAAGGCCAGAGAATATGAAAGGAGGCCAGGAAAGCGCCAGAAGACAGACAGGAGGTCCAGAAACGGCCAAAAATATGAAAGAAGGCCATAGGAAGGCAGAAAAACCAGAGAGCAGGCCCAGAGAAGTCCAAAAGGTGGAGAGGAGGCCCAGAGAAGGGCAGAGAAAATGAAAGGAGGCCCAGAGAAGGCCAAAAGGCCGAAGGAGGCGAGAGAAGGCCAAAAGGCGGAGGGAAGGCCAAAACGTTGAGAGGAGACCGAAAGAAGGCCAGAGAAAGTGAAAGGAGGCCCAGAGAAAGCCAGAGAATATTAAAGGATGCCCAGAGAAGGCCAAAATGTGCAGAGTACCCCCAGAAAAGCCCACAGAAAAAGAAAGGAGGCCCAGAGAAGGCCAGAGAAATTGAAAGGAGGCCCAGAGAAGGCCAAAAGGTGGAGAGGAGGCCCAGAGTATGCCAGAAGTCTCAGAGGAGGCCCAGAGAAGGCCATAGAAAATGAGAGGAGGCCCAGAGAAGACCAAAAGGTGGAGAGGACCCCAAAAGAAAACGAGAGAAAAAGAAAGGAGGTTCAGAGATGCCAAAAGGCAGAGCGGAGGCCCTGAGAAGGTCAGAGAAAATGAAAGAAGGCCCAGAGAATGCCAAAAATCGGAGAGGAGACCCAGAGATTGCCAGAAGCTGGAAAGGAGGCCCAAATAAGTCCAAAAGGCAGAAAACCGGCTCAGAGAAGGCAAGAGAAATTGAAAGGAGGCCTAGAGAAGGCAAAAGGTGGCATGGTGGTGCAGAGAACACCAAAAGGCGGACCTGAGGCCCTGAGAAGGCCAGACAAAATGAAACGAGGCCCAGAGAAGGCCAGAGAAATTGAAGGAAGCACAGAGAAGGCCAGAAAATAATAAAGGAGGCGCAGAGAAGGCCAGAGAAATTGAAAGGAGGCCCAGAGAAGGCCAAAAGGTGGAGAGGAAGCCCAGAGAATGCCAGAAGTCTCAGAGGAGGCCCAGAGTAGGATAGAGAAATTGAAAGGAGGCACAGAGAAAGAGAGATAAAATAAAAGGGGGCCCAGAGATGGTCACAAGTTGGAGAGGAGGCCCAGAGTAGGCCAGAGAATATAAAAGAAAGCCCAGAGAATATTAAAGGAGACCCAGAGAAGGCGAGAGAAAATGAAAGGAGGCCCAGAGAAGGACAGAGAAAATGAAAGGGGGCCTAGAGAAGGCCAAAAGTTGGAGAGGAGGCCCAGAGAAGGCCAGAGAAATTGAAAGGAGGCCAGGAAAGCGCCAAAAGACAGACAGGAGGTCCAGAAATGGCCAAAATATGAAAGAAGGCCATAGGAAGGCAGAAAAACCAGAGAGGAGGCGAGAGAAGGCCAAAAGGCGGAGAGGAGGCCCAGAGATTGCCAAAAGCTGTAAAGGAGGCCCAAATAAGTCCAAAAGGCAGAAAACCGGTCCAGAGAAGGCCAGAGAAATGAAAGGAGGCCCAGAGAAAGCCAGAGAATTTGAAAGGAAGCCCAGAGAAGGCCAAACTGCAGAGAGTACCCTCAGAAAAGCCCAC